>NC_053147.1:21774608-22077639 GCF_016808335.1 Panicum virgatum | reverse complement strand
AGGTGTCGGGCGTTAACGTCCTTGAGGTATAGAGGCTTCTCCTTCTTAGCCTTCTTTTTCTGCTTGGGCTCTTCTTTCTTCTCCTCTTCGCCCTCCTCCTCCTCCGAGTAAACCTTGGCGTCTTTGTCGAGGATGCGGGGGTCGCCGCTGCGGATACGGCGGATCACCTCGAACACGCGGCGGTCGACGCGGCGCGAGGCAATGGCGTCCTCGTCCTCCTCTTCGGACGACTCCTCGTTCTCCTCGCTTTCGTCGTCAGACGCCGAGACGATGCCCTTCTTCTTGAGCTCCTCGTAGCGCTGGAGCGCCTCCCGCCGCTTGTTGTGCTCGAAGCGGCGAGCGTACTCCTCGTTGATCTGGATCTTCGAGAGGTCCTCTCCGCCGCTGTCGGAGTCCTCATCGGACCCCGCGAGGATGTCCAGCGACTTCTTCTCCTTCTTCCATTTCCCCATCTTTAGCAATGTATTCACGGCGGAGCAGTAGGCGGCGGCTCGGCGGCAGCGGCGGCGGCGGGCTAGGTGCTCAGGTTAGGGTTTTCCGACTGGACATTGGAGGCGAGCCCATAAGCTAACCGTGATATGACCCCACCACCCCTGACAAAATGTTGGACGTATAGGCCCATCTAGAAATTTTGGGCTTGCCGAAGCCCAGCAAGGTCCAACCCTATCTAGGGCCAAGGACAACTCTGTAATTTCGGCCTACGGGGCCGCCCATTATATACTCCCTCTGATGCTAAACCCTAACGAGCCGCCCATTCGCGCCGCCGCCGCTCGCCGCCGCCCTTGCTTGTCGCCGCCCGCGGCCGCTCGATCCGATGGCTCCCACGAAGAAGTCGGTAAGATCCCTAACCGATCTTCTCGTACACTATTCCTCCCATTTCCTGGTCAGTTTTTCGCCCGTGTTATTGTTTTCCTGATGGTTTTCGATCTGTGCAGAAGAAGAGCACGGAGAGCATCAACAACAAGCTGCAGCTGGTGATGAAGAGCGGCAAGTACACGCTCGGCTACAAGACCGTCCTCAAGACGCTGCGCAACTCCAAGGGTATCGATCCCATTTCTTTTCCGAGCATAGCTCTTCATTTGTTCCATCGGAATGATACCGTAGTCTCCGAGGCGCTCTATGGATTTGTAGGCGTGAGAACATCTGAACCCTAGGAGTCTACCTGTTGAATTTCAAGTTTAATTTGTAATAGATTAGCTTATATTCGTGTCAAATCGTTTTGTGATGCATTTAGCAATCTGTTAAGGTGATTGATGGTTTAGGAATGGCAGCTGCTGTTTGCTTCCTACCAAATATGCTTTATTTATTTGTCGATAGTTGAATGTTTAGTAGGTTTACAAGTTTTTGAGTCACATTGCCCACTTGTTCCATTCATTGTAGGTCTTAAGGTTTTGTAGTTTTGAAGTGTAGAATGGGACTGAAGTTTGGCTCTTTGGCTTCCTTGTACCTGCCTTAGAGATGAATGCAGTACCCTAGAACGATTCCAACCTTTTGATTAATAGTTCTCTTTATTTCTTCTTATCTGGAGAACATATCGGGGTTGAAATATTTGACTATTGAGGTTATTTTCTTAATCTAGTTGGTTGTTTCAAGTGGTTTGACGATGTCTGAAAAGTGAGCTTTGATTTTTGTGATTTATCAATGATTTTTCTAGCAGGGTGTAACCATTGTATACAGGTGGTCTGTTTTGTTCCATAGCTTATAACTGGGACTGGAGTTTGGCTCTTTGGCTTAACTTTGCTGTGCCTTTGAGATGAATGCAGCGCCCTAGAATGATTCCAGCCTCTTGATTAAAGCTTCCATGATTTCTTTTAAATATGGAAGACAATTGTAGGTTGGGATATTTATTTACTTACATTCTTAGTTGTGTTTTGCTCATCTCAATGGACTGTACCATGTGGTTCTAGTATGTTCAAGTGATGGGCTTAGCTTGGTATAGGGTTGATCTATTTAGATGTAATGTTAAATGTAGTTTCTGTGATCTCTACTTCATTGGAGTTCATAATTTTTTAAAAACGCATTGTTGTTGAATGATGTTGTTTAATGGGATCTTGAGTTTGAACTGCAAAAGTGACACCTGAAATCCTTCTGATTTGCCTGCTTAACTATTACTCACTTTTCTTGTGCTATTGAATGTCTCTCATGTAACATTTTGCAAACAATATTGTTTTGACATCTAGGGTAACTTAAATTAGGTTCTAGTGTTGGTTTTCTAGTTCTTATTATTTTGAACTCTATCTAACTGTTGAATCTATCTATTCTATCGTTGCTTCTCTATTTCATATTATTTTGAACTCTATCTGACAGTTGAATTTGTCTTCGTTCAGGGAAGCTGATCATCCTTGCGAACAACTGCCCTCCGCTTAGGAAGTCTGAGATTGAGTACTATGCCATGCTTGCCAAAGTTAGCGTGCATCATTTCCATGGAAGTAAGATCATTGTCATTCGGTCTGAATAATATTTTTCAAGTTCTCTCCCCTCACTAGACTATTTGATGATGATTGGTATTATGTGCATTTACACATGCTGTTGCCCTTCTGTTTTCCAGACAATGTTGATCTCGGCACTGCCTGCGGCAAGTACTACAGAGTGTGCTGCCTCAGTATCATTGACCCAGGTTTGTTTCCCTTGTTCAGGCGAGACTTGGAATGCCTAACTTCAAACAAACATCTGCTAACTCTTTTGTGCTTCAGGTGACTCGGACATTATCAGCACCACCCCTGGCGCCCAGTGAGCAAAGAAGAGGAGCGAGCTTTGCCTATCCCTAGTTGAGATGAGATATAGGGCTCAGACCTTTGTTGCAGGGCCAATGGCCATTTCTTGTTTGTCTTTAGTCTATGATGAGTTGATCTTGCATACAGATTATACCTCATATGGTTGTTATGTAAGGCATATCTATGGTTTTGTTTGATGAGATCATCATAATTATTCCGTTGTCTCATAGATGTGGGTCACATCATATGAGATCAGTATGTCATGATCTTGCTTGGTGACGCTGGTTTGCTGTGGTTGCGTTGGCCAGTAAGCTTGGCATGATTCATTGATCGCCTGGTTTGTTTTTGCATCTTGTGATGGCGAGGTGTCATTTGTAGTTACAAGCACGCGTCCTTTTCATTTCTGCCAACATTTCTCCACCTGCTGTCTATTGTTTCGCTACTATTTTATCTGTCGCTATGACGTGTACGGTATGCTACCAGCATCTCGACAACGATGTCCTGTAAGCAAAGCCTTTCTTCTGAGTCCTGTGGTCTAAAAACAGACTAAATATTGAAGTGGATGAGAGAGAGAGATAAGACATTTTGTGAGATAGACAAATATGCTATGTATTTATAGTGGAGGGCTAAACCATTATACTAGTGAACTGAGATGATCTGCAAAAATTCTTACAGCCAGCGGCAGGCTAAATGATTAGCCTTTCTTATGATAGGAGTCGCTCGCTTTTGAAGCTCGCACATGAGCACATGCCGGGGACGCGAGAACAGGTCTCGGAACCGTGAACCGTCCGGCGCGCAGATGAGAATAGATCAACTTTGAAGGTGCTCTTTGCGTTGGAAAAAAGAAATTGCATGCTTTTGACGCGCTGTGGACTGCACCTGAAACGGGAGCTGACCTTTCCGAACCTTCTAGCAGCCCGGCACAGATCCACAGATGACAGGTCCACACCTAGCACGCCACAAACTGTTACAGGAGCCTGGTTAGCTCACCAACCAAAATCTCTCACCCGGAGTCCCAAAAAAACAAACATACCACCAGCTAACTGCCCAATAAGGCTAAGCTGCCTCATGAGCAGGAGTACAATTTGTTATATTCAAGTGAAAAAAACGGTATAAATTTGAATCTCTCCAACACCCAAACTTGGGCAGCCTATATTCTTCACACGAGCAAACAAACAAAAAAAAAGTTTCCGACAAACAAAACCACCACCCGTTAATCCCGTGTGCCAGCATGAATTCTCAGGGGGCGTTTAGTTCCCAAAAATTTTCACCTCGAAATTTGTGCATTACTCTTTGAATACATGTATTGAGCACTAAATATAGTTAAACAATAAAACTAATTACACAGTTTGGATGTACACGACGAGACGAATCTTTTGAGCCTAATTAGCGTATGATTAGCCATAAGTGCTACAGTAACCCACACGTGCTAATGATGCGGTTAAAGGCCTCAAAAGATTCGGCTCGCGGTTTTCAGATGAGTTCTAAAATTAATTTTTTAATTAGTGTCCGAAAAACCCTCCTGATATCTGATCAAAACGTTGATATTGACTACCAAAAAATTTTAGTTTGGGAACTAAAGCCCCTCAGTTTCCCCCGAAACCCGTCCGGCCGAGCGTCCCAACCGAACCGGGCCTGCCACGTCGGCGGAGACCAACGCATTCCCGCTGCCGCCGGCCAATCGCCTCCCGCCGCGTGGCACGCGTGCGTGGAAATTGTCCTAAATCCCACCATTACCGCGCCCGCGTAATCAATCTATTGACCGCCCAGAACCGAGCCCGACCCCGGCGGCATCGAGCGGAATCGCGGCGGTCAAAGCCCCCCGCGTCGCCGCGGTTTGCACGGGCTGGGCTGCCTGCTGCTGTCGGGAGCTCGGATCAGGGGCGCGGTGGCGAGCTAGGGTTCCACTGTTCCAGAGCGTGAGCTAGCGGGAGCGCGCTGCCGTCCTGCGCCGGCGGCGGCGGGTGGAGTCGGGGAGATTAGGAGAGATGGAGTCGTTCCTGCAGAAGCTCAAGCGGCTGGACGCGTACCCCAAGGTGAACGAGGACTTCTACAAGCGGACGCTCTCCGGCGGCGTCGTCACGCTCGTCGCCGCCGTCGTCATGCTGCTGCTCTTCATCTCCGAGACCAGTAAGTGCCCCTTCCGCGGCCGGCGCTGGTCCGAGTTGTCTTGTTTTTTTCCCTTCTAGCGTTTCATGGTTTCATTGCCTGGCATGGTTGTGGAATTCGGATTGCAAGTTTTTTTTTTCAAAAAGAAAAGTAGAAGTCTGAGGCGTGCTTTGTTTGGGCGGATTGCCTGTCTTCTGATTTTGGGGTAAGATTCAGTTTCAATGACGATCGTGATGATTGTGTTGGAAGAAAATAGGTTTGATTTCGAGAAGCTTCTGAGCGTGCGCATGCACTTCTAGATGAAAGCGGCCTTTTGGGCTTAGCTCTACTGCTTTTGGTGGGTGAGATCCGAGTTTTGGCAGACAGAAATTACATTTGGGCATTGCCACAGATCCTAATAATGTGTAATTGGAGTAATTCTTCTCTCTAGTTCGGGCGTGATACATTAGATGCTAAAGGTTGGATTTTCAGTTGCATTCGGTTTCGTTCCTGCGGTTGTGCCAGTTTGGTGGGGGACAATACTCAAAATTTCCGGTTGACACCTGGATTTATGTGCTGACGTATGAACTTTGGGTTTATATTTCTTTTCGTGTTCAAAATCACGCGTGCAAGCAATTAGGTTCTGAGGGTTAGCTCTACATTGCAGTTACTATTTGTGTCTCAGTAAACTCTAGCGGAGAGAAAGGTTCTATTTTTAGTCTGCAAGTTTGGACTGTCACGGACTCGCAACACCTTTTTGTGAACCTGAGGCAGTAGTACCTGTTTCACGTTTTGCCTTTTGTGGGTATCACAACAACAGTCAGTGCTTTTCTTAAAAAAAAAAAGGGTCAGTGTTGTGATGGCATCTGTCTGTATATGACATTTCACGCAATACTTTTTTTTTTTGCTAGTTGTTTCCCTCAAAGTGCTAGCTAATTTATCACTATGTCTTGTGGCATAATATTGTTCTGGCAAAGCTGCAAAGTTTAGGCCAAATTGACAATAAAAGTGAGGAATACGCCCATCATCCTAAAATAAGAACATCTTACTGCACTTGGTGTTTGTCCAAACCAAAATGGCCCAAGTAAGTTTTATGCCTAGCACTAGCATTAATGCAATTTGGATATTACGCCTTGTAGTTTTATGTGTCGTTTCCAAATTTCAGCATCCTGCCCCCCCCCCCCCCCCCCCCCAACCACCACCACACACACACAACACACTTCTTTATGTCTCTTTGAGACTTCACATCAACTTGTTGCCACCTCTGAAATATATCTACTGCCGATGCTGTTCCTCTTACTAACATGTCATTTTTTTAAGGAAATGTTGTTATGTTAAATATTTTGCTTAAATATAAGCAGAGTGAAGCAGCTACTAATGACTTTTCTGTGTGCATCATATTATCTTAGGGTCATATTTTTATTCGGCAACAGAGACTAAGTTAGTGGTTGACACATCAAGAGGCGAAAGGCTACGAGTAAATGTTAGTACTTCTTTTGTGCCAATTGGCAATTAGATGTACAGTTTATCAGTTGTTTCTATTTTGAATAGACATACACATACATTGTAGTGTAGTGTGTGCCTGGCAATTGTTAGTTATTACTATCTTTTGTAATGCTAGCTCTGTTTTGCAGTTTGATATTACTTTTCCAAGCATTCCTTGCACTCTCCTCAGCGTTGATACGACGGATATTAGTGGAGAGCAGCATCATGATATTGTACGTTCTGAAGTCATCTAACTATGTGATAATCTTTTAATTTATTTGTTGATCTCACATATAATGGTTCCATTGTTCTTTTCCCTGCAGAGACATGACATTGAGAAAAAAAGATTAGATTCACACGGTAATGTTATTGAAGCAAGAAAAGAAGGCATTGGTGGAACAAAGGTTAGTGATGTCTGTTTCAGACTTGCAGAAACATAAGGACTTGAGTGCCCTGGTCAGGCGATGAATACTGTATGTGCATGTTTCTGTGACTATTGTAGCAATTGTGGTTGATGAAGTACGAGTACAATTTCTACCCTTTCTTTCAAAAGTTGAGACAACCAACTGATATTGCTATTTCATTGCGCGTTTAGCTATTTCATGTGGCTTCATTGTGCGTTTAACTATTTCATGCATATCCTTGATTAAATCTTTGTATAGATCGAGAGACCATTGCAAAAACATGGAGGAAGGCTTGACAAAGGGGAACAATATTGTGGCACATGTTATGGTGCTGAGGAGGTATGCACACCTTTTTGTAAATTTTGTTTCTTTGCGCCATTTTGTTCGATTATAACTTCTATTTCAGCATTCCTTATCCATCTTTTGCTTTCTTACCTTTTAACATTGTGTTGCTTGCACCTATTTGGAGTTCAGTCAGATGAGCAATGCTGTAATTCTTGCGAAGAAGTCAGGGAGGCATATAAGAAGAAAGGATGGGCCCTTACAAATCCTGACCTAATTGACCAGGTATACCAGCTATATTTACCAGGATTTATTCATCAGTAGTTTTACATGCAGCTTTTCTTTGGGAGAATCTTACTTTATCAACTGTACAGTGCTCAATTTGTGCACTGCTTAAGAAATCACCATCTCCACGATGTCCCTTGCCAATATTTTGTTCCTTGATTCATCATCTGCCCTGAATAACAGAAATTGGTGCCTACAATGACATTTTGCATACTTGAACTATTTGTTTTTTTTTTCATTTGCCTGATACTAGCTCTAGTTCAGAATGAGCCTTAGAATCGTATACTTCATGTGTTGGTTTCTAATTAGCAAGCAACTACCTTTTGTGCTTTTGAGCTTTCCTGCACTTTCTTTATTCCTGAGATTCAATGGTGTTTGTGATTGTTATAGTGCACAAGAGAGGATTTTGTTGAAAGAGTTAAAACTCAGCAAGGTGAAGGCTGCAGTGTCCACGGCTTTTTAGATGTCAGTAAGGTTGCTGGAAATTTCCACTTTGCCCCAGGAAAAGGATTTTATGAATCAAACATAGATGTGCCGGAGCTATCGTTACTTGAAGGTGGTTTCAACGTAAGTCGATCACGAGAATGTTTTCCCCCTTATTTTTTGTGTTTCCATTCACTGTTTCTAATACATTAGCTTGTAACTTCACCAGATCAATCACAAAATAAACAAACTGTCCTTTGGGACAGAATTCCCTGGTGTTGTTAATCCACTTGATGGGTAAGTATTTACATTTAGCTCTTTCAGCACAAAATGGTGTTATTTTTTCCCAAGAATTCCTGTTATCCTAAATATGTCGTTTTCTTACCCACTTCACGATTCATGAACACAGTGCTCAATGGACACAGCCAGCATCAGACGGGACATACCAGTATTTCATAAAAGTGAGTCTTTCTTCATCCATGTTTGTTCCAGTTCAACGACTAAATGCTGCTCTTGGTCGAAGCATTTACTGGTCATCGTTGCATAAAAAACTTATGAGTTTCGTACCCAGGTTGTGCCTACAATATACACTGATATAAGAGGGCACAAGATTCATTCAAACCAGGTTTGTGGAATTAAGATTATATAGTTCCCCTCAACCAATAAATATCCTGATGTTACTTTCATTCCCAGTTCTCGGTGACAGAGCACTTCACAGATGGAAATATTCGTTCTAAAATCCAACCTGGTGTATTTTTCTTCTATGATTTTTCACCCATAAAGGTAACAATATGGAGAGGATAAAGATGCATATACGGTTTTCTGTATAGCATAAGCATTTTTATACTTGCATCGTTCTTCCTTGGCTTTGTCTTTTTTTCACGCTTTTAGTCTGTTAGTTCCAATTTTTCACCTATGTGCAGCTGTGCATAATAACTTCACATTCATGTACAATTTGTGGCTTTGCGCTTTCGGTTATTATCCAATTACACATGGGACGATGCTAAAGGCAATAGCTTTCTTTACCCTCTTTAATATTCTATAGTTGCATGCATGTGAAGTTGCATGCGATACTTGAAAAGGTCAAAGGTCAACAAAGTTTGTATTACTGGTCTGTGCATGAAAAAAAAATGAAGAGCAGCAGGACATGGTCCTAAGAACCTGTTTTGCTAATAAATTTCCAGACATACTTGTGCATGACCATCAGGAATCCTAATATTCTATGAGATAAATCACATGGGCAGTGTACAAGCAAACCTATGATTGTAATAATTGGTTCTGAAATTGATTTAATTAGTCTGGTTAGTATTTTTGTAGTCTTCTCAGATTGAAAGATACTCATTTCAGTTCTTCAGGTCAGTGACCCTATAAAACTGAACTGCCTGTTGTTTGTAGGTGATATTCACAGAAGAAAATAGATCCCTACTCCACTACCTGACGAACCTCTGTGCTATTGTGGGAGGTATGAGCATCAACTCTCGTTTATGCACAAACTTGTTAATTCTGTTTTGTTTTATTATGAACTCTAGTATCACTTGTCGAAAGATTGCTACCTTTTCAGTCTTCACTCCAACATAAATGAAGCTTTACAGTAATTCTTAGATAGTACTTTTGGCAAAACTTTTGTGGAATTAACTGCCCAAAGTTAATCTGTAGTAGTTCTGCATAAATCCCTGATAAAATAGTTTAAGCTGAGCTTTTGCCTGCAGTACACACTAAAGCTGAGATTTTGTGGAACCGGATTTTCGCATTCATAATCAATTGCAGTTCTGTATAAATAGCTTTAACTAAGATGTTTGGTGTGTTACACACTATACGAATGCAACTAACTAATTTTGGTCTGCATGATCCTCAGGCGTGTTTACTGTCTCTGGCATCATCGATTCATTCATATACCATGGACAGAAGGCACTCAAGAAGAAAATGGAGCTAGGCAAGTATAGATGATCAGCATCACCCTTATGCCGGCCCTCATGGTTTCCAAGTTCGGTGGCATGTAAGGAGGGATGACGAGAAGCCACTTACATTGCGGAGGTTGCAAGCCCAACAAACTGATCTTATTGCACGTTTGCTGATCAGATGTTACCTGTAAAAAATACAAGGAATAGCCTGATCCTGGAGAAGTGCTTTGATGTCTATCATCTTTGACTGTCCTTGATTGAATGGCCAGAACTGGGAGGTGGGGTAATTTTGAGGTGGATAGATCATAGATCGCACAGAATGTTTCTCGTGAAAGTCTGTTGAAGGAAACAGCTTCATTCATGGTGTCGCGCATAACTTTGTCCGCTGGTTGCTACTGCTTTTCAGGACGAACTATAACGATTCCATTTGATTATATTGCTTTGCCCTAATGGCCTTACACGATTAACTTTTTTCATTTTGTTTCCATATGAGCTCTCCAATAAACATATGATATATTCCGGTTAGTGATTATCAGATAGTTTCAATTAATAGAACAGTGAATTCATTCTATTGTTATCACGACGTTGATTGTATTTTCCAACATATGATCTTCGCGATGAACTGAGCATAAATGAGGGATTGCTCTCTAGTCAACTATGGGGTTGACTTACGATCTTGGTATAGTACATTCTCCATTGTCCTTTTTTTCTTTTGTTCTTGAGAGGCAATATCCATCGTTTTGATCCGATCATATTTCGATCTGAAGAGCTGAATGGATAAGAACAAATAAAAATAACTTCAGAGTTGGATGGTTTGATTACTTGTCAGACTTCTCATTGACTGATCTCTTCATTATGCGGGTCAACCCATATCATCCAGTACGGATTTCGCTGCAAGTGGCATCACTAAACTCCAGAGAAGGTTCCTCTGGAGAGTAAAACCAACTTAATGTGCCAAAAATTGTGCCCGCTAAATTCCTCACTGCCTTACCAAGTGACAAATGAGCAATCATGGCTGTGTCTTTTAGGTTAGTGCTTCTTGAAGTCACCGCTGCAGTCTGAGAAGAGAAACCTTTGGAAGCCCTTTCTTGAGGTGGGCTACCCTACATAATGAAATCTGCAAGGTGATGCAATCAGGCAAACAAAATCAGTCCCAGCTGGTGGGCAGTTTTTTTCTGGAAGCTCGCAGATTTGCAGGAAGAACATTCTAAAGAAGAGACAAGATGGTAGATTGGTAGCACCGTAGCAGCAAAGTAGCTACACAACTCTTTTTATGCCAAAGGTAACTTCATGATCGCAACAACAGAAACTAATATCACGCACCAGTTGTTCAGTTTATATTAAAATATAATATCTCTTAATCCATACATGTCAACCAGTATTAGCGAGAGAATATTCCCATCAAGCAAAATATTCGCAACTTGATATGAAGTTTACGCGTGAATGTACGATCCATTTTGTTTACCAGGAATACAAACGTCAAACTTAGGCACTATCCAAATATTTTCCAAGCTCTTCAATAATTATAGCTTGAAAAAAGTGCTCATGGCACTAAATACTAATACTAGTAGTGCAGAGGGATTTCTTTTGGGGCCAAGCTTATGTGTTACCCTTTCAAAGATCTGAAAGAAGTGTTCTCTTAAGAAGTGTTATCTCATAAGAATGGATATGAGAAGTGGGCACCATCCAAAGAACTTTTATAAGAATCTCCATTACCAAATTACCAATGCGCTTTAATGATCTAGATCATGATCCAAATCACATGGGGGTGATATTAACAAACTGATTTTTTTTTTGTTATGAAGTCTTCGACGTATCATTGAAATTGATGGTAGAGGTCATTGACCAATGATAACTAATTTGGAGTTGCAGGTTCTTTTGCCAAGCAGTAGGATAGACAAGATAACCCATTAGTGAAGTCAACTTCAGGAAAGCATCTCACAACTGTAACCTGCAATGACTAAGCATTAAAAACATTCGAAGAAGCGTGGGAATCTAACCGAGCGGAAGTTGTCCTCCTGCATGAATCGGTCAGTATCAGACCGGTCTTTTTCATTTCACAGTCCCAAAATGAATGTCATGTACCTGCAGGCATAATCTGGCTCCCCCTTTTGTCAAGGCTACTTTCAACTTCCACCAGACCACCAACAAAAACTGGGCGTGCAGCAAAATGTACACAAGAGACACACAAGGCTGCTTCATCACTGGAAAGAGTTGACAGAAGGATACATTACAGTATCACACATGGCATCAGGATGCAGAATGGTGAGCAAAAAAGGGATACACTAACTTATGTGATTTTCATATAGCCAAACGTCACCACTGTACAAAGAGCTAAAAAGCAGATAGGCACAATCTAGAGATCTAGAGATGGCGCCATCTTGGATATTACACAGATGGAAAGGTCAACTAAAGGTGCCATGCCTGGCACCACCATGCTAGATACCCCCAGAAAACTAGGGACACCTAGAAGCCATTCATCTCGAGAAGGTAAGTACGTCTCTTCATCAGCGCCTTCACAGCAACCTTGAATGGCCCATCAAATGCTCCAGAGATGAAAGCATCAGTTTCCTTACGGCAGGTATGGCCTCCATTGCTTCCCTCAGTTGATGGCTTGATAGCCACCAACGTAGCACCTTGCAACGCTATACCACCAGGCAGCTCGAGATATGGGGCATACTTAAGCTTCATGTTGCAGGCTGGGACCTGAGTCCTGTTGGAGCATGCTGAGGCTGATAACTGGTTCTCCCTGAACTCCTTCAGCTGTTCCGCCCCCATGCATAATGTGCCTTGGCCATCGGCGTCAGTTAGTACCAGGCTTGTAAGTGTGGGATGGTCCTTGATAATTGACCGGAGAAGATAGTGTCTCGTTGATGCCGCAATCAGAGAGCTGATTGTCCAGACGACACGGAGTTTCAGCCCACCATTGGTATAGAAAGACTCTGGCATGCTTCCATTATCCTCCAAAGATGGTTCTTGCTCTCCACCAACAGGCCTGCGATCAACTCGGGTACCGCCCAGAATCACGCAACTCTGAAGTGTACTCCCATACTCTGCCCGCCATTTCAGGAGCACTCCCTCCTCGGTACCCACATCCCCAGAGGGGAGCTCAACCCGAAGATTCCGGATGTGCGTGAAGTTCCAGAGCACCTGGGCTGGGGAGTGCTGTGAGAGCTGCGCGAACAGTGGCCTCCCATTACCATTCGGGTTGCGCATGTTGTGGAACGGCTTGATGATTGTGAAGAGCATCAGCTTCAGGAAGTGCGAGAAGATGTTCCGAGGCTTCGGCGAGGACAGGTTGAGCGTGTCCTCGGCGTCGCCATCGACCGCCACGACGCGGTCAATCTTGACATACACATCGTGGACGAGGGAGACAAGCCCGCAGAACCGCTTCGAGACGGCGAAGCACCGGCCCAGCGACCGCACGTCCTCCACCTTGTTCAGGATGTGCAGGACGAGCGAATCCGGCAGGCAGTCGAACTGGTCGACCTCGAGCACAGGGTCCGCGTGGATTCGAGCCTTGGGGTGCATCGCACGGCACAAAGGTCACGCCTTTCAGCCACGCAAATGGCCCAGGATTATCAAGAAACGCTGCTGCCTTGCGGCGAACCCTTCGGTCCCCCGAATGGCTCGCCAAAATGGCAAGAAGCACCCGTCAAATCGACGCGACTACCTGAAGAGAACGAAAACATCGGCGGTAAGAACAGGGGCAAAACAAAAACGGCAAGTGGTTAATCAAACCCACATGGCCACATGCACCACACGTACCATAAGAAATCAACAGGGCCTCTCAAATCAAGAGTTGCAGCAAGCAAATCCGAGAATGGTATACCTCAATCACCGCCACGGCAGCCGCGACCCAACTCAAGCGGGCGAATCGAGCTCGAAGCGGAACCGACCCCACGCGAAACCCGACCTCTCGCCGGAACACGCACGGATCCAGCGCCGGCGAGCACCGGAGAACCCGAAGCGCTCCGACGCGGCTCTGAGCGCGGAAAAACCTGGATTTTTCCACCAGATCGAGCACGGCTCAACTCCTGCAGGCAGCTGGAGCGCCGGAGGGGGCTTCGATTCGGGGGGCTTCTGGTGCGAATCCAAGGATATTAGGGTTTATGTGGGGAGGAGTTGGGGATTTTCCCCTTCTCTTTTCAGTTTTTTCAAGGATGCGATGCGGAAGCTTTCCCTTCCTTCTCTCTCAACACCGCCGTCCGACGCGGCTTTAATATTGGGCTCGAAGGTGGCGGCGCCGTTAAGTAACTAACGGCTCCGTGCCGTCCGTCCACGTCAGCGGCGGAGCCGTGATGGGGTTAAACACTCTGCTGCTGCAGTACAGTGTGTCCTTTCCCTCTAATCCAGTGCGTTTATTAATTTCGTATTCGAGAGCAGAGGACAACAGTTCAGCTTAAAGCAGCACGTTCTCCCGAGTTGTGTAGGCAACATGCCTAATCCCCATTCAGCTTATTGTGGTTGGTAGCTGATGCTGATTTGTTATAAAAAAAATATTACTAATTGGTTGGTGATTGATACTGATTTGATATGATAAAAAATTACTAACTACTCCCTCCGTCCCGATATGTTAGCATTTGAAGCATTCAAATGCAAGAAATAGTAGTCTATTAAAATGACGCATGTACCCCTAAAATATTCTATGGTCCACCGCATGTAAGAGTAAAGTATTCCATTGCACTGACAAAAGTACAACACACACTGTGGACCAGCAGTTCATCCATTCACTGGAGCGATGTACAGAGCGCCAAAAGGCATTCACAATTTATTGATGCGCCAAAACAGGTGGGTGCATGCGCCAAAAAAGCTGGCGGCAAGTTCAAACAACCAAAAAGCAAAATGACAGCGCAGGAGTACATAAGGCCTCTGGACCACCAACATTCTAGCATCACCACACAAACTCCATGCCCCCATGGCGGTGGACCTCAACATTCTAGCAACAGCAGATGAAGAAGATGGCCCTTTTGAGGGTTTACCTCACGTCCTGGAGCACCCACCCCTTGCTGGAGCCCACCCTATGGAAGATGGAGATGGAGCACATTCTTTTGACCTCAACCTGGCAGCATATGAATCAGGTTAGAAACTTTGGAAGACCACAAGACATATTTGTCATGCATGCATACACTTGGTTTGCTTTGGTTTCGGATTTTACCTCAGAGTTTTCTCACTCTTCCATGTAGAAGAAGTGGATGGGTTGTATGCAGCAGCAGCAAACTTTGATTCAAACATTGATTTGGAGGAAGAGGAGGCAGGTAGAGTAAATGCAAGGTTAAGAGTAATTTTCAACTAATTGATGCCATACAGTTCTTACATTTCTTGTTACTGCTACCATGTAGATGAAGATGCTGCTGTGTATGCATATGATTTTCATGTTACTTTCGAGGAAGAGGAGCGCAAGGGTCCAGCGATCAAGGTACATGCAAAGAATGAAAAATTTTAGTTTCAGCAAATTTAGAATTTGAGGCTTTATGTAAATGTTGTACCTCTGAAATTTTGATTGATTTGTCAATGTAGATGATGCGTTCAATGCCGCCGATGAAACAACCAGCTTTGATGTGAACAATGATTTGGAAGAAGTGGGTCTCGATGGGTTCAGTGATGAAGAACATGTTGAACAAGGTTAAACCAATATTGCAAAATAGTGTATTTTCAGCAATTATCACGTAATAACTTTGAAATGAAATTAATCTCATAGGCAACCAACCTCAACCTGCAAACATGGTGAATAAAAGGAAGAATCTGTCGGACAGAGAAAGACAAGAGATTTATGAAGCATTACTTTCTTGGAGTGTGAATGGCAAATTGAAAAGAATGACCACCACAATAGTAGCCAATTTGTTTGATGTTAATAGGTGTTATGTGCAATCTATATGGAGGACAGCAAAGGAGTGCCTTGCTGCAGGTGTATCAGTTGATATAACACGCAAAAGTAAAAAAAATTGTGGTCGCAAGAAGGTTGGCATTGATTTGGCTAGAATTGCAACAATACCTTTGAATAAAAGGACCACTCTTAGGGCTCTAGCTCATGAACTAGGTGTGACAAGGTCCACTCTGCACCGCTGCTTGAAAAAAGGCAAGATACGTCGACACTCTAACACTCTCAAGCCATATTTGAGAGATGACAATAAGAAGGCACGGCTGCAACATTGTGTAGCTATGCTAGACGGTGGTACTTTGCGGTTTATTGATATGAAAAATATTATTCACACAGATGAGAAATGGTTCAACACCACAAAAAAGCAAAAAAGTTCTACATGCTGCCCGAGGAAGAGGATCCGTTGAGAACAATCCATAATAAGAATTCTATTCCTAAATGCATTCTCCTATGTGCAGTAACTACTCCAAAATATGATGCTGAAGGGACATGCTACTTTGATGGCAAACTAGGCATATGGCCCTTTGTGAGACAGGTGTAGTCATAATGTTGATTGCAGACTTTCTTTGTTTTAGTTTAACCAAGGTTGACAATTTGATTCTGTTGTCCCATGTTTCAGGAACCAGCACAAAGAAGGAGAAAAAATAGAGAAAAGGGTACTCCAATCACCAAGCCAATCAATGTGACAAGGGATGTTAGTAGAAGCTTCCTTATCACAAAGAGAGTTCAGTAGTTATGATGAATCCAAAATTAGAAATGTCTTCTTGACTCTACAAGGGTGCATGATAGAAGTCATGAAAAAATGAGGAGGAAATGGTTACAAGATCCCCCATATGAACAAGGATGCGCTAGAGGCTGCAGGAATGCTTCCCAACAGTCTTAGTGTCGATCCAGAGCTATATCATGTTGTCCTACAACAACCGGCTATTGCATGATCAAGGAAGAGTGTTTTTTGCTGTAGATATATCTTTTGTTGTAGATATCGCTGGGACAAGGTGGGCTAGGAGTAGGTCTTTTGTTGGATATATTTTGTACATTGCAGCCTAGGCATTTTGGAAGTGGCTGCACAACTCATTTTGTAAATGACTAAACTATTCCGGCACAATTACCATGAATTATGTCAACTAAACCATTCCATCATGCATTTGAAAGAATTGAAATGAAGTCGCAGTTGATTGTATTGGCATACACATGAGTTAACACCATAGTCACTTAAACATATCAACATATATATAGACAAAAGCATGATCCAATCGGCTACAACATTCAACTATTCTTTCTACTAGTACTAGCACCATCCATATACAGAGCATCATCCGTTGCACAGAGCATCATTCAAAAGAGGTCACATTGCTTTGCAAGCTATGGCCATGAAGGATAGATGTAGTCGATTACCCATTTGATGAAGGCGCTCAGGCAGAACCGTCGTCGCAGCTTGGCCGGTTGCACACCGAGTCCCTGGAGGTCTTCTTCTTAGGCACGATATCGAGCTAGTGGCGGCCTCCAAGATGGAACTCCATGGCGTCGTGCATACTGAGCGCATCCTCAAAAGGAATCACTCGAGCACAATCCGAGGCCGGAGAAACTCCCATCGACTCTGCAGCAGCCGGGGCCGCCGCGCCTCCCGCCCCAGCCGCAGCAGCTACCGACGCCATGCCTCCCGCCGCCATTGCAGCTGCTCCCACACACCACCCGTCCTCTAGTCCCGATGCCACCGCGCCAGCACCGGTAACTCCCGCCGACGCATCCGCAGCAGCAACATCCGTGGACTCTGTTGCCGCTCCCACCGACGCCGCATCAGCTACTGGGGATGCAACCATCTCACCGGCCGCCACTAGCGGCGCTTCCAGATCCGGCGCTGATGGCACCTCCACGTCCTCGTCAGGGAGCCACGCCAACGCCGCTATAGCACGACGCATCGCCGCCTCATAACCTCCCCTCCGTCGCGACACAGCTTTGGTCCGCGCGCGCCAAAGGAATGCTCCGCCGCCGCCGCTCAAAAATTTGCCGCTGGTGTCTCTCAGCTCGCTGGCGCCTGCGCTGTTCAACACTCGTCTCTTCCATGGGGAGGGAGGGGAGGTGACTGGAGGGAAGGTGAGAGGCCAATAATGGAGCGGCGGAGGGTGGGGAGCTCCCGGGGACACCAGCGCTGAGCGGCTCTCGCCGCCGCCGTCAAGGAGGGCAGCACGGCGGGCCCCCGCGCGGAAGGGGAGGAGCGCGGGGCGGGCGTGCCTCGGCCGGCTGGAGCAGGGAAAGAAGGGGGCCGGCTAGAGCAGGGAAAGGAGGCACCCCCGCGCGGCTGACGGAGCAGGGGGAGGAGGCCGCCGCCGCCGCTCCCGCCTTCAGTGCGCGCAGCGCCTCCCGCCGCGCCCCTGGCCTCCTTCCATCCCCGTCACACAGATCTCAGAGGGCCGGCGGGGGCTGAGGAAGGAGACGAGTAGGAAATCGGGCCGGTCGGGGACTGAGGAAGGAGAGAAGGAGAAGATTGGGGATTTTTTTTCACTCGATGGATCAGCACGGCAGTGGAATCTATAGCTAGTGGGACCCACAATAGTCTAGGAATGCTTATATTGTGACACAAATTTTGAATGCTTGGAATGCCAGTATTGTGGGACGGAGGAAGTATCTAGCTGACAAGTCAATTGAATAGAGCGAATTTGGAACACCCAACCTCGGGCAATTCCATCCTCGTCTCTAACGGCTGACGCCGCGACAGAAACTAGAAACTTTTCACGAGCAATAAAATCCCAGCCGTCGTCCTCAACTAGAGCATCCCGACCAGTCAAGAGACAGAAAAAAAAAAGACAAGCAACTCGGGAGGACCATATCGGTATCGGCATGCTGAGACCGGCAGCCGTGGCGTGGCGGCGTCGCGAGAGGCCGCCATGCCGGAGGCGGGAGGCCCCAATCGGATGCGGCTCCTCTGCGCGAACCGGGGGCACCACGGCACGGCAGCGGCCAGCGCGTCGTTGCCCGCCATGGCGTCGTTTCTTTTTTTTTGAAAAAAAAAGTAGCAGGAGCACTGCCTTGTTATTCCACGGCGTCGTTTTCGACCGGCGATTCGCGCGGCAAGTGCGCCCAGGGGGTGCCTTCCAAAAGATCTACCGAGCCGGCGGGTGATTAGCAGCTGGGATCGGGCTAAACATTGTGCCATGGTACGTCTTCCTTCGACCCGTCTGACTACCTGCATTAAAAATAGAGTTGATGGAGGGCGTTGTCAGGCATGCTGGCTGTCAGTTGATGGGTAGGCTAAGAGCAAGTATTATGGCTATGCCGGCAAGCAGCGAGAACGAGCGCCGCGATGGTGGCCGGGCCCGCAAGATTTAATGCCCAGCAGCGGGGGAGGCCAATAAACAACGCACACGGTGACTCTCAGCCGGCGGGAGCGGGCACGTCGTGAGACACCCTCTCTCTCCTCCACGTCGGACTCAGCCGGTATACAGCCGCCCATAAAACTTCTCTAATTGAAACGGCACCGCAACCGCTGTCGCATGCCGATCGAGCAGCTGGTTCCAAAAAGGAAAGAAAACAAAATCTGAATTACTAGGCTACGATCTTGCTAGTTCCTCCTCCTATCAAGTGCCAACGCGACGCAAACCATTTCTGCCGCCGCCGGGCGCCGCGCGCTATCCGGCGGTGGTCGGCTTCGGATCTATCGATCGGTCGTCGATCGGTCTCGAAGCTGCCAAACTTTTGGGGGAAAAAAAGGTCGTGTCGTGGGCTCGCGGTGCCAGCACTGCTCGCGTCAGCATGTGCTCACTCTTTCCTGGCCGTTTTCCCTATATTGAATTCGGCTGTAAAAATTTAGCTGATTTCAGCTGATTTAATACTGTTTTGTAAGTAAGTATAAATTGGAATAAGCTGAAAGAAAATAAGTTGAACTGCAAAACTCTGATGATGACTTGACGAGGTCAGGTCGGTCAGCCAGTGATCCGCCACGGGTGAGGGCCGGGACCCGGGAGGCCTGCAGGGGCAGGTGGTGAAGGTTTCCGTCTACCGCCGAATTGAAGCCGGGGGGTTGGTGCCCTTGTCTAGCCGAATTGAGTTTCGGTTTCAAGTTAAAAAAAATTACTGCAAAAGTTGTGGCACACTGCACTGCTCTCGGCACACTGCTCTGCTCTCGGGCTTGCAGTAGTGTGCAGGCTGTAGCTAAGATTGGATAAAAAATTCCTAACGCGCTAGCTCGCTCGAATCGTTTGTTAATAGTTTGGCTCAAACTTGACTCATTTTATAATGAGTCAGCTCGAGCGGCTCACGAGCCATAACGAGCCGAGTTAATTTTCAAGTCTGCAACTGAAATTGGCTCGGCCAATATGACCATACGCTGAGTTCGGCCCAACTCAGTCGTGAAACTCTAACCTTATACACCACATCAATAGTCAGTTGACTCTACTTATTTTGTTTTGTTCTTGAATTCTGTTTGGACTGATGATGTGTAAACTACCGTAGACTCATCGTCATGGTTGTGGTGAGCTGGCCGGACAAAAACTTTGTGGAATCGTGGATCAATCGATGGATGGATTTTATTCTCCATTGCTAAGATTATAAATACTTTGTATTTGTTGCTTATTTGCTTCTAATTTCGTGTACCGTGGTTTTATGATTTGGCTGCAAGGCGGCAGGACCTGCTAGGGCTGTGGCCCCAGAGCTGGAGATATTTGTGAATACCGTTCATGACATCCCGGTCCCACATCCTTGGTCTGGCGGCAGGCCAGGGTAACCTGCCTTTGCCCTTGGATTACTTTCGAGTCACCGAACGGATTAGAGGATCCTACAAAGCTTAATCCCATTCGCCAGCGTAACGATGACAGGAGTCTCATGAACACACACATCCCCGATCAAAGCCTAAACACACCTCACGCGCTGCGGCTCCTGCTGCTGCGGTGCCGCCGAAAGAAAGACGCCAGGTCGCCACTGTCCAGCTCTGCCGCGGCATCCCACGTTGGTTCTCGGCTTGGGAGCAAACCAAACCGGCCGCAGCGGCATGTGTGGCCAGTGGCTCCGCTTCGCTTAAGATTCCGATTCCACGGCGCCTCGGCGGAAGCTATCAAGCTTATCCCAAAACAAAGTTCAGAGCAATCTCTGATCATGAAACGGGCCAGCCATCGGTCAAATCAGGCATGAATCTGGCCGGACCTGCACGCACGCAACCTGTGTAAGCACGGGATCCGCCAATGGTTCTGGCCGTTTCACCGTTCCTCCTTGAACCGTGTGGCTTGTTCAGGGAAAGCTTTTGGCATCTACAGCAAGGCTGTGCAGCGGCTGGAATCTGATGCGGAAGCTACTGAAATGCCTAGCCTTTTTCGTTGGCCCCACGCACGCTATGCTTCTAATCCAGCTTGGGAAAATAATCCTCCTCACACAAGACAAGAGTTTCAGTAACTGTAAGTCTGTAATGGATAGCTGCTGAGCTGGAACTTGGTCACTGGGAAACTGCCGGCAGGGCATGCCCAGGTAATTCAGAACTGAAAAGGAAAGTACAAGTGAACACACTGGGTGCAAGTATTCAGCACTCTAGGGGTGTGCTTAGATCCGCGAAAATCTGGTAGAAAAGGTCACACCGGACACTGTAGTATACTATAGCATTGCGGTAAATATTGTCTTATTATAGGCTAACTAGGCTCAAAAGATTCGTTTCGTAATGTATATCAAAACTATGCAATTAGTTTTTTTATTTACTTACATTTAGTACTCCATATATAGATTATTTGTTATATTTAATGTTTCGATGTGATTGAAAGTTTGGAAAGTTTGGAGGAATGAGAGGGGAGTGAACACAGCCTAGCACCTCATCTTTACACGCTATTACACGCAAGAGGCCTGTGCTTTTTCAACTGCGCAAATGTACAGGAAGAATGCAAACCCTGTCAGAACGGGTGAAGGAAGACGCACACGAAAAAAGTATGCGTCGTGAGCAAGGGCTACATCAAAAGCTCCTCCGCTCTTCAGTCGCATTATGGTTTTTGCTCCAGTGTAATGTTCTCCAAGAGACCAAGACTCCAGTGCCTCGTATCCATTCAGCAGATCACAGCATTCACAGTTTCGTTGTCCACAAAGCTGATCCCATCCGATCACTCGTTCCCAGCAAGCACAAGATCGCCATCCTGGCTTGGCAGGCTAGGCGATTCGCGCACGCCGCGGATGTAGTTCCTTATGAGGTCGTTGTGCTCCGGATCGCCGATCGAAGAGGCCGTGTCGCATTCGGAGACGACGCTCAATCTCGACACGCTCCTGTCGCTGAACTGCCTCTGGAAACTGCTCGCGCCTGCTTCCTCAGAGTAGAACTCCTCCAGACCAGAACATGGCTTGAATCTGGAGCCATGTCTCAAAGGCGGTCTGGCACAGTTGAAGCTTTTGTGCCTTGTGAAGAGGGTGTCTTGATGCGAAACCGCCATGGATTCCTGGGGCTCCAGATCGTGAAGTGCAGTGACACCAGTTTCAGTTGATTGTTCAGTGAGGAAATCGAAGAGGCTCTTTTGTGGATGCAGAATAGGAGGAGCCGAGCCAGGGGTTTCCGCATCATCAGCAAATGGGTTCATCTGCCGTTCTGAAATTGAAATAGGCTGAAGTTGTGGACGGAAACGCGATAAATCATCATCCATGCTGTCAGGATCAAATGTTATGCTTTTCCTTGATTTTCTCCTCACCATCATACTCTCCAACCTACGGAAGCGCTCCACCTCGGAGTACCCAAGATCCATGACATTCTTCTCGTCGTCAGCTGTCCACAGAAGTGCAGACTCAGGTCGAGCATCCTTCTCCTCACCATCATCTTTGGCCTTGCGATTGTCAGTCACACCATTGCTATCACTTTCGACTTGAGGATCATGAGGGGTGACGATGGAATGATTATCCGACTCATCGTTAGTGATGCGATGAGGACGAGAGCAATCAGCACCAAAAAGAGGTTCGGTCTCATCGAGCACGGCACCAGTGTCGGTCATAGAAACACCAGGAGAGTGGTGAGCATTATCAGGGTCAAAACCTGGTGAAACATCATGGCTGCCAACTCCAGTGAGTGGTGAGCATAGAGAATGATCTAATTGATTGTCCACAACAGAATTAATAGCCTCTATCTTTATATCAGCAAGCTTCTTCCTCCGACGCACAGAAAAAGCACGACCCCATCTGCATTTACCTGCTGCTCCATCAGCAGTCCTGTGTTCTGAAACATCTACCACCTCACCACTTTGTGAATCTGTACATACTCTCCCTTCATAGTTTGGACTTGCCACCATTTCAGCATCTTCCCTAACATTCTCACTTGAAGAATATACACCTAAGGCTGCTTCTTTCCCATCAACTCTACTCCGATGTACATCCTCGGACAAGTTGGCATACTCATTGCCATTATCCTTGCTCAAACATGCATTGTTGGACTCTTTCTCTGCATAAGAAGTGAGAACTTTCACGGGTCTACCACCTGCAGCTTCAACTCTCTCATCTCGTTGATCATGTCCCTTCAGAAGAGGAGCATTTTCATCCAGATCAATACACTTGTTACTGTCTCTTCTGCCAACACTTGCCTCCCTGATTATGTCCTCCTTCATTGCAGGCACCGAAAATCTCTGGTCTCCTTTAATATTTACATCTTCACGGATCTCCGGACGATGTGCGCCCCCATAGTTTAGCAGTACACCAAGGAGAAGGGCCGTGCATATAATGACAGGAGAATTGGAGAGAAGGAAAGCGAAGAAACCCGGTGAATACTTGTACAGCAGATAGGGCAGTAGCAATAGACTGAACAGAGCCCAATTTTCAGAGGCGCATCTACAGGTCGTTCTGACAGCAGACCTTAGAGTTTTCTTGATACTGCACAGAGCATCCTGCTTTGCCTCGACGCCCATGGCCTGCCCTCTCCCGGTTGTCTACACAAATCTAGCAGAAGAAAACACAAGCAACGTTAGCTCCGTGAATTTGATATGCTTGGCTAGCCCACAAATGAAGTGAACAATAACCAGGCTGTAGGTTCGCTGATGCCCAGATCACACCAGGCCGAGGCTAGACCAAGGCATGTTCAGGCAATCAGGCATAATAAACTAACAATAAATGCCAAAGCACAACAAAGAATACAACCCACATGAACCCCCTTGCAATCTTTGATGATTTATGGGTGCATCTAGTGTGCGTGCCCAGCAACAAATGCCAACCCCCACGTTGTTAAAAAGAAACAATAACGACATCGCCTACAGGCTGCAGATGCTGTGTGATAGATCGTACCTTGAGGCAGCCGGCGATCGGATCCGCGCCCTCGGGATCTGAGAAGCCGAAGCGCGCAGCGCCCCCGTGGAACGCAGCAAGGGGAGGCGTCACCGGCGGGCAGCGGCGGAAACCAGAGGCAGGCCAGGAAGGAGGCGGTAAATAACACCAAGGGATCGCCTCGCCCGGTCGTAATCGCCGTCGGCGGTGCCAGCCAGGGGCAGCCACCGCAGCAGGAGGGGGAAGGCAGGCTTAGGGCGCCGCGCACCGCTGGCGCGCGCCTCCAGTGCGGCGGGGCGGCAATGGCGGTGGCGGGGCGGGTGGTCGAGGTGAAAGGAACTAAAAGAAGGCGACAGCAGGGCAGGAACACGGCGCCACGGGGCGGGCACCAGAGTACCAGACAGGCACAGGCTCGAGATGGAGTGAGCGGGCGCAACGCACCGGCAAGGCGGATGGCATGGCATTGGCATGGCGGCACGGTGCACGGTAGTGGGGCGGGCGGCCCCCGGGTGGCGGTGGCACGTGCGTCCACGCCGCGGCCGCGGGACGGGGACGCGAGGGGACAGGGGAGGGGATGGGCGGGTGGGGTATTTTCCCGCGTGTCTGGTCTGGTTCTGGTATTGGAGGGAAGCGTGTGGCGATGGGTGTGGTGTGGGTGGTGGCCGTGGTGGCCGGTGGGGTTGGGGGATCCGCCGACCTGCACCTGATCATCTGAGAGGATGTTTAATTGGTGAAAAAATTGGGATTTGGTTACTGTAGTATATTTTATTGTTATTTAATAATTAATGTTTAATTATGAATTAACTAGTGTCATTAGATTTATCTCGTAGGAATCAGTTAGACTGTGTAATTAGTTATTTCTTTCAACTGCATTTAATGGTCCATGCATATGCATGTGTCAAGCTTTTTTTTGGAACTTCGTTGCGGCTTTTTCCTCAGGGCTATGTTTAGTTCCGCGAAAAGTTTCCAAAATTTTTCACTGACGCATATCACATCGAATTTTACGATACATGCATGAAGTATTAAATGTAGTTAAAAAATATAATTAATTGCACAGTTTGATTGTAAATGACGAGACAAATCTTTTGAGACTAATTACTTCATGGTTGGACAATACTCCCTCCTTCCCTGTTTATAAGGCATACACGTATATCAAGATTCAAATCTTGTCATCTTTGACCAATAATTTGACTATTAAATTTTTATTTTTATAATGCAAATTTCATATGATTGGATTCATAATCAAATATATTTTACAATGATTATAAGTTTATAATCAAAAGTGATATAATATATAATAAATAAATGGTCAAAGTGTTGTTTAGAAGACCGTGTCATGTTCCACCATGCCTTATAAACGGGGAAGGAGGGAGTAGTTACCAAATAAAATCGAAACGTGCTACAATAATTTTTTTCGCAAACTTTTCTCCAACTAAACACACCCCAGTATGGATGATGGGATGGGTCTGGTCCTGGACGGCGCCGAAAAGCGTCTTTCGGGGGGCGGGGGGGGGCTCTCCTCTTTCGCCGCCGGGAGCCTGTGGGCGCCAATGATGGCCACAGCTCAGATCAGGTGTTGGTGCGCCGGCTTTAGGAAGGCAGATCAAAAAACCCCGCCTTTTCTGGAGCGAGCGAACTATAGAGGCTGTGTTTAGATGCCTGGAAAAAGTGGGAAAAATTATATCGGATACTGTAGCACACTGTAACATTTTTCATTTATTTGTTGTAAATATTATACTACCATGACCTAACTAGACTCAAAAGATTCGTCTCGCAACATACATCAAAAATATGCAATTAGTTTTTTATTTAACTACATTTAGTACTCCATGCATATATCATTTGCTATATTTAATGTTTCGATGTGATGGAAAGTTTGGAGTTTTTGTGGGATCTGAACACACATTTTTGCCGTGCTGCCTCTTCGGCACAGCGCCGGATCAGTGCCGTGCTTCCGGCTCAAGAATGCCAGGTCGGAAAAGCCATGGCCCTCGGGAGGTTTTTCTGGATATTATTGCTCGTCCTGTGATGAGAACCGTGCTGAAATTGAAACCATGAGGTGGCGTGTCGGTCAGGCGACCTCAACGGCAAGTTCATGATGATGCTTGCACAAAATGTCTGGTCTGCCTGGGCTGGGACAACTGGGAGAGAAACCAGAAGCGCACATGTAGATGCCGAGGCGCATGTGACGCCACTCATGTACTCCGTAATAATGAAATACCATTCCATTTCATGCCTATTTTTCCCGCGCATACAAAAACCTGGCGCAGCGAAACAGGCCAAAAATCACACCAAAGAATTGACAGAGGGAGAGAAAAAAACACCTACTTGCATCTGTATGGCACCTCTCTACAGCATAAGCACTACAGAACCACGTGGACCGAATCCATCCATCCATCATCTGTACACATACTCATCGGACAGTACGATCCTTAGAAGCTCTCGCAGGTTACCAAATACGTGCCTCCCAGAGCTCTCTGCTCCAATGTAGTTGAGAAGCTGCTCCGTATCCTAATCATCCGCATGCAAATGAACACACAAGTCTCAGTTTGCAGGTGAAAACTAGATCAAACAAGCATTGCAGGAAAAAAAAAGAGCAGCAGCTATTATACAGGATTCAGAGGAAAGTGCAAACCTTGTGCAACAGATAAATGGCATAGGAGGCCCTAGCGGCGTCGTCTTCTTGGCATTCCAGGAAAAGGGGGTATTCTGTCAGTTCAGACTCGGCGCAGTGCGTGCTTGCCTGTTCTGCTGAAGCAGAGCATGCTGTTTCAGCTGCTGAAGGCAAGCAATCACTCACATAAGATCGGGATCCTCCAAAGCGTAAAGGGTATCGGAGGGGAACATCGAGATACGAGGCAATGAGCAAGACTGCCTACAACAAATAAAAAGAGATAAGCAACTTCTGATGGCATCAGGTACCAAACCAGACGTACATGCAGGTAGATTGTTTTTAAAATTTGAGATAAACTGAAAATTTGAAAGGACCATAGTGCCTTGTATCATTCCAAACTGAAACTATGAAAACTCAAATGTTCTTCAACTGATCTTCTCCAAAATTAGTATGCCGTGGTGCAATTTTTATATTTATTTTTTGGGTAATTATCTCCCTTGTGTGGGACAATAATCCCAGTTGGGTTGGGATACTTATGCTGCTCAGAGGACATCACATTATTATAATGAGTAAAAAAATAGCTAATACACAGACTTACATGTGCTGCATACCCCAGAACAGTTGCAGACCTCTGAAGCTCCTTGTCACTGTAATTCTTTTGCTTTCTTTTAGGCTTTAGAATTTGCCAGCCAAAAAGCGTCAAACCACGCACTTGAGGAGATTTAATGACGCTGGGTACATGAGTTCCATATGCTCCTGGAAGTGTTCTATTTTCCTCTGAAAGTGCTCCACACTCCCCTGAAAGTGTTCTGTCATCTCATCATAAATGGTTTCAAAAGGTGATTCTGGAATGTTTTTTTTTCCTTCAATTTTGTTGTAGGAAAAAGGCAAAAACACATAATGCAGATGTTTACCTATGATCCTTAAACAAGAATATCCTAAGCAAGCTGCATTAAAACTCAGATGGAAAAAATCAATGAATGTGGATTCTTTTTAAGCAGTGATGGTTGCAACCACTCGGTTCCCCTGGTCCCTGGAGCACAGAGAGTGATGCTCCAACTAGACTAGCATATCCAACACTGAACTGGATTACCACCAATGGCATGGATACCAAAATTTGTCCAGGGTGGAAAAATAATCATAGAGATGAGGTAAATTCAGCATTAAGTCATGGACTAAAATCTAAATGAAAACACTGCATTTCCATCATAACACCAAACATATAAGTCAGCACTAGCGTACAAGGAAAGTTTCTTGCTAACTTCATAGAGCTAACAGAGGGACTACTGAACAAACCAAGCAAAAGTGCAAAACTCATTCTTTTCTAAAACGATTTTTCTTGAATGAACAGGCAAATTCATTTAAGAATGTATGTTTCCTAAGAGAGATATCAAGAGAGACATATGAGTAATGGATTCTCACCATTAGTATCGGCAAGAGGGTTTTCTGCATGTCGTGGCAGATCATGGAAAACCCTGACAGGGTACAAAGCAGCAACCTGGCCAACCATGCACTGCTGCCTCGTCCTAAGCAGCCTCTGCAGATCCTCAAGCCTCGCCTTGTCCCCAGATAACGCCTGCTTCGCTGCCTGCAATCAGCGGGGGAATATTAGATTCCCGTACACAGGCGCAGACAATCCAAGTCCGAATCCAACATAGCTGCACTTGGCATTGACGCGAATCCGCAGAAGGATCGGTTCGAGTACCTGCACGCGCTGGTACGCGGCGGTGAGGGCCCTGGACAGCGGCAGCACCCGTTCGATCTGCTCCTGCACCCGCTCCTTCCCCCGCTCGACGGCCTCGGCCGCCCGCCTCCTGCCGACGACGGCCTCCTCCTCGCGCGCGCGCTGGAGGTCCAGCCTCCGCCTCAGGTCGCCCAGCGCCTCCGCCTGCCGCAGCGCCTCCCTCCTCACCTGCGGCACACCACATCGAAAATAATTTTCTAAACCAAAATTCAAACCACTCGGTGCCAGAATTGGGGGGGGGGGGGGGGGGGGGGGGGATTAGGGTCATCAGGCCATTCGCGGTCGTGGCAGGGCGGGCACGGACGCACCTCGAGCGCGGCCTCAATGCGGCGGGCCAGGGCCGACCGCTCCTCGGCCGCGGCTGCGAGCGCCGCGGCCCGGCCCCGCAGCTCCCGCCACGCGACCACCGCCTCCTCCGCCGCCGCCGCCGCCGCCACCCTGGCGCCCCGACCGGGCGCGGACGGAGCGGCCCCCACCCGGACCGCCGGGCTCATCGCGGCCGTACGGCCGCGGCGGACGATGACAGAGAGCCCGCTGCGGCGGCCATGGCGCGCTCCCGGCGACGGAGGCGTCGAGATCGAGGCTCGCTCAACAACTCCTGAGCCCCAAAAGGCGGTACCAGCCGTCGGAAAATCGAAAGGCTCGCCTCAAAAAAAAGAACGGAAGGCAACGGAGGTTGGAGGGGAGGGAATCGAATCCGCGGTGTCGTCACGCTGCGTTGCGGGGGGCGCAAGCCAGCGGTTGGATGTGAGCGCGACGCCGAGGCGTTTGCCGGCTGGTTTGAGATCGAGAGTTTGTCTTGGCGACGCGTCGCGACGCGTGGGGGGGGGGGGGGGGGGGGGGAGGGGGAATCAGACTCTCGTGCTGCACGCGAGGCCTGGGGGCTGCGGGTCTCGCTCGCCGCCACGGCGCGCCAGCCACGTCCGGGGCGCTCCTCCTGGCTCCCGTGGCCGTGGTCGGTCGAGACGCATCAGCTTACCATGATGACCATGATGACTACGATGCCAGGTCGCTACGCCAGGTGGGTGATGCGAGACGGGCGGGCCGTCGGCGCGCCCTGCCGCGACGACGACGGCAGCGGCGGCGGCGCCGGAGATGCTGCGAGGATGCGGATTCCTTCTCGTACATTCGGCTCGGCCCATCGCTTTTAGCGAACAATAGCAAGCGCACGCAAGCAACAGCGTCCCGGCGCCAGAGTCAAGACACCGGCACGCCGCTCCAGCCTCCCTCCATCTGTAGAACGAGAGAAGGGAGCCGAAACAGGACCCGGTCAGCGGCTCAGCGCAACACAACAACAGCATCAGGAACAGGTCGGGCTCACAGACTCCCTTGCTCCTCGAACATTCAGCATAAACCTGAACCAGACGGAAGTCAAGCCACAACGCTGCGCAAGACGAACGGCAAGGGAGACGACGAAATCAAGTCAAAAGCAACATGATCCTAGACCAGATAACTTCACATGACAGAATCTAAGGAGTCACGGCCAACAGCCAGGCGTCCGGCGCAAACAGGGCCAAGGACTACTAAAGCAGGTACGACTGCTAGACACGATTTAGCTGCAGCAGTAGCAGCAGCAGCAGCAGCAGCACATCAATCCATGCCCCTATGTATGAACATCGGAGCAAACGGCAGGGCAGCCGACACCAAGCAGTGCGAGTGTGCGGCACATGACAAAGGAAATGGAAATTCTACGGTTCGGCGATGATTTTCTGTCTTCACAGTTCACATTCGCAAACGACGGCATCTTCCGGTGCATCATCCTTGGGGCACAATACCTTATAGTAGCTCAAACTTGGGTCTGGTGGAATTGATCTACAAAGGAAATAACAGTGAAACAGAATATGTCAGGCAGATTTCACCCACCAACAAAGGATACAAGGCTAAAACCAAAACGTAGTAGTCCAATGCTGGGCGAAGAACAGGTAATTTGTGCAGCATTTTAGGGCCTGTTTGGATGGGCTAAAGTTGAGTGCTAAACTTTAGCGCCTATTAGCACTTACACTTTTGCTAAAGTTTTTGAATCTTAGCTAAAGTTTAGCCCACCCATAGCACTCCCGTTTGGATAGAATAGTGCTAAACTTTAGCACTTTGGGGCATTAGCGCTTGGATCCGAACATCTACTTACACTGAACAAAGAAAGGTCCCCCTACATGTGCAGCTCCAAAATTAGCTTGCACAATGTAAATAAAATAAAATTAACTGGTACTGAGGGAAGATAAATGCTTGATTCTGATACATATAATGAGCCAGAAAACTAGGAACTTAGGGAGCAACACGTCACAAATAATCTGAATTTGTTGTGTATAGTGCAAGGCGGCTTTGTTCTGTGCACTAGATGGACATGAAAAATAAAATGTTGTTCTTAGTTTACTCTACCTTGTACTCCTCAAACATGAAAATTAAAGATCCTGATAGATGATAAAGATATTGACAAATGTTACAGTTTGTAGAAAACTCTATTGTTTTTAAAAGGTGCTAAAAGCCTACAACACTCTTAGACTACATAACCATATTTCTCTTCCAGAATTTTCATGTCTACTGGTTTCCAGACAGAAGCCAGATTGCATGATCAGAAATATCCGCATGTATGATGAAACAAATAAACCAATCTGTAAAAGAACCTTACCTAGCAGAATCTGATTAGCCGCAACGCGTAAGTCTTGACAAATCAAAATAAACCCCGGCAGTTTCGTGATCCACACATGCAGTTCTTCGTCCTCCGAGAACCTGAACCACTAGACTCAGCTCCAGCAACACCATAGTCATAAGTCAGCTCTGTCATGGGAGGAATATGCTTCAGTGCAAAGAACATTATATGTGGATGCCTGTCATCTCCATGGTCATATTGAACGGGTTGCCAGAAGACATTCGGTGAGCAACTGTGGTTAATGAAACGTGAGACATTTCCCATGTTCTTTGCACTTATCTTGATGGGCAGTGGCTCAAATTCATCTGCTGTTACGTATGGGCTATCCTCACCTAACAGTTCAGGCCCACAATTCCATTTTAAAGTCTTATCACCAGGACATACAGTCTGAAAAATGTAATCATCTTCACTATCATTGAGATTAACTTTGAGCTCATCAATGACTTCACCGGCATACTCACATATAAACGCACCAGAACGAATAGGGTCCCAGCAGCGAAGACCCCAGCCTCGGTTGGTGGTCCTGAAGACCTCAAAATGTAACCTGGCTCCCTTTTGGGTCACTCTGTTCCGGCAATTTGTAGAACAGTTGCAAGAATCACCACATTCATAGATTATTGGTTTGCGGCATGACAACAATCCTGATGAACTGTAAGGTAAATCACCTCCATTATGTTGTCCACAAGCACAACTGGAATCACCAGGCAGGCAAACACTCTGGCACCCGCAGCCCTGCAACTTCTTCATAGAACTAAGGGGCCTCAAGTATTTGACCTGATTAGTATAGGTGAAATGTCCAGGTCCTTTATCATGGTCTACCTCATTGACAAGACAAACTGGCAACATTTCAGCCTTAGATGACAGATCGGCTAGTAGAACACTGCCTCTGGTAGCAGGATTAGTTATCCATTTCTGAGTCATCTTCCATATTGCAGCTCCATCACGCTGTCCAGGTTCACGCAGCAGCTTGTACTTGAAGCAATTGATACCAGACTTTGTTCTCTCCTTCCAGGACTCATGAATCTTGTAGAGGCCATCATATACGTAAATTTTCCCAGTTAAGCAAAATGGATCCTTGAAGCCCCGTACAACCCTTATCTCATTCTTCCTGTGCAAACTCCTCTCAAGAGCTAGGTTACCCCTCTCAAGCTTCTGATCATGCCTCTCTTCAGTATTCCTACTATTTCCCCCTTGACCACTGTACACCAGCACATCTGTGTCATCATCCACATTCTCATAACCGCCTGCAGAGACGATACATATCGCTACAGAATCCTCATCATTTCCAAACTTAGTAGTCATGTAATCAATGCCTCCCATACTAGGTGCATGCAACCCAATGACGCACAGCTCCATCCTGAAATAGAAAATATCACCTATCTCAACTCCAGGGACAGTTCCTACCCTCTTACCCGAATTGGCCCTGATGTTACTGGCCATCATGATGGCGCCAGCCTTCAGGTCTGCACGTCTGCTAGCATCCTGTGTTTCATCCATCTGCAGATGTCTTCGCCTGAGTGCCTCAAAGGTCATGTGAACTGCTTCCACAATCTCCCTGTTATCAGATGTCGATGGCAGAAAGGCAAGCTCCTTGCCAGCGACGAAATTCTTGTACGTTGGCTTAGGGCGCTTGAACTTACCATTTGAGCCATCTGCACGAGATGCACCAGAACCAGGAGGACGGCCTCTCCTCTTCCGTTCAGATGACAAAGTTTGGTTACCCGAGTAAGGATCGTCACCATCAACTGGCATGCCTGATCTCGTCTTGTATGCAGAGATAGGGGTGGCATCAATGGGGCCGTTGGCACTGGTGCCGGCATAGGAAACTCCATTTGCAGTGACACTGAAAGTAGCAAACGATCCAAAGGCAGGAAGGTTCCCCGCGCCAAACCCTGTTGGGAATTGGCCAACCGGAGTGACACAGACCAATGGCGGTGTACTTGACTGATTAACATTGACTCCCATGGGTGCTGGGAACATGGGAGCTAAAGACCTTAATGGCTTGGCATCTAGGAGCTCCTGATAAGGATCAGGTATGAAATTTGAGGCCCTGTACATCTCAGATGTATGAAAATTCCTGCCAAAGAAAGCAAAATATTAGTGCAGTATTAGAAAATGAAACTCCTTAAGAGCATTGCATTAGCAAAATAAATCGTTGAGCTGCACCCCAAAAAAAAATTAAAGCAGCTGTAATCAGCACATGAACTTCACGCACTATTCGACAGTCTGGCATACTTTTCTCATCCTACAAGTCACTTTGCATATTTTTTTTCTGAACAAATCGTGTTGTCAAAGTACTGTTAACAGAAATATTCACCAAACAAAAGACTTCACAATTCTATTATAAAGGTATTTTTTTGTTTTTCGAGGCACAGTTATTACAGTAGTTTTTCTTATATCATAAGTCACTCTGTACTACCCATTGACTGTCACAAACTCTATGTAACACAAATTAATTAGCCATTATGAGCGCATAATCGACGACGACGACTATGCCAAAACCAAATTCGTACAAGCAAGCCTCAGGCCCTTGTCGCCTTGTGCTATTCAATATGAATTATCGTGAATCCACCATCCAAACCAAATGGTTGACCACCATGCATTTGCCAATGATTGCAACAAATAAGGGGAGGAGCAAGGAGATTCAGAACAGAGAACTAGTAGTGAACTGGATATACATTTATGGACTGTGATCTGGTCTCCGACAGGCAACAGGGTGTCAATGATGTCAAGGAAGTTGGCTGGTGATCAGCTATGAAGTTGGAAAAAGGTGTATGAAGTGGGAGATAGAATGGCAGCAGCAGTGTATTGGCAAAATAGCTTGTACCAATCATTTGGATGGTTCCACTGCAAAGTTTCACCAGGGATTCTAACTTGCAGAAATCAATTGGGGGCGAGGAGCATCTCTCTTGTTATGCTTTTACTAATCACATTTCATACAGAAAGCTGAGAAGGTTCACCACACAGGTACCTTCATAAACAATTAAACACATTGGGTCTAACATGCATCAAGGCGCCAATCACCAGCGCAATCTCGCGGGACCTTATAGCAATGGTGTTTAAAGAAACGACCTTTTGAACTAGCCCCTGGTGCCACTGAGACGAGGCTTCTCCCCTCCGTCAAGCCCAACTCATATCAAAATGGGGGAGAAGTACCACAACCTAAGGAATCACAACCCCAAACGAACCTACACTAGAACAGCATGCCTGACTCCTAAAACATCAAGGCTAGTTTGGATAAATCACTCTGCTAGTGGCTTGGAGGGGAATGAACTAATTTCTCCCTCAATCCCCCACAGTCCCCTCCAGGGGCGGACCCAGTATAGGACATGGGTATACACATGTACACCCGATAATTTTTGCAAACGAAATCGAAGTTAGTAGGGAAAATATTGTAACTGGATTCAGATCCGAACACAGATAGTTTTGTTAGGGTTCGGGGTGCTCCGTCTCGCACAGCAGAAGGAAAGAGAAGGAGCGGGCATACCTGGTGGATGCTCGTCGCCGGCAAAGCGCTGAGCGAGGCGAGACGTGAGAAATGGCGCCGCCGCTCGCCCAGTCGTCGCCGCCAGGGAATGAAGAGCAAGGAGGAGAGAGCACGGGAGAAGGGAAAGGAGAGGAAGATGATGAACCCGAGGGCCTGAGCCGTGAGCCGTGAGCCCTGAGCGTGAGCGGGAGGGCTGTCAATGAGCCGAGCTTGAGCTAGCCTGCCACCTCGCATCCCGAGCCGAGGTTGATCTGAGTACGAGTTGTTTTTAATTTTTAATTGATTAAATTGCATTCACCATACAACAATTTGTTAGGTGGATGCAAATTGGTCCAACAATTTGTAAAATGCTTGATTTAGTGCAATAACTTGACAGGTGACTGCAGATCGGTCCAACAACTTGTAAAATGCCTAACTTGATGCAATAACTTGGCAAATAAGTGCATTCACAGTCCAAACATTACACGATAATGTAACTAATGCAGTCTCAATAAAGAGTATATTTATGTTAGGACAAATTATTAAGTATTATTTAACCATTGATTTTTGTGCTGCGCCTGCGTGGCAATGTATTTGACCAGGATAAAAACCCTCACTGTTTAGAAATTAATGTTATGTCTTTACATTAATTATTTTTTGTATAGTGATTTAATTTTAACTAAAACTAACTAATTTGATATTCAATATTGAAAAATTCACACTCACTGTTTTCGATATGTTTGATTATATGCACTGTTAAACTAAAAAAGCCAATACATTGATACAAACTATTGATACCTTTTAGGAGGTTGGTGCATATATTTTTAAAGCCTCATATATTCGTTAGAAAGGAAAAATGAGCTAAATAAATAGAAACAAACATGGGCATTGTTGAATACATGAGCAGAAGTGTAGAAGAAATCTAAGATTTCAGGGTCTCTATTATCAACTTCAGTGTTTGAGTGATAATAATAGTGTAATTCTAAAATTTGTTTGTATTTGAACTAATAAAAAATTGTACATAGTTGAAAAGCAACGACCAAATCACCATTAATAATTTTCATTTATAAAATTTAAGAATTATTGACGTTCATCTACTTTGCTTAGTATATTGCTATTATAATGGTGGTTAAATAATATATTATTTATAATAAATCATAATTAATTTATTCTGAGAATAAAATTATTGGTGTCCATTACGACACAAAAATCTACGGTCAAATAATACGTTCCGACATGAATATACTCTTTATTGTGACTTGACGTTAGCAAATATATAGTCGTGTAATGTTTAGACTGTGAATACACCAATTTACCAAGTTATTGCACTAAATTAAGTATTTTCTAAGTTGTTGGATCAATCTGCACTCAGCTATCAAGTTATTATTGTAATAAATTGAGCACTTTATAAGTTGTTGGACCAATTTGCACCCACCTGTCAAGTTGTTGTATGATGGGTGCAATTTACTCTTTTTAATTTTTACCAATGTTCCAAATTTACACCACGACAAAATGACTCGATACGACAAGGAGAGACGGATACCATGCAAGTAGAAAATTTTCTAAGAAAATACCATGTAAATAGAAATACTTGAGCTTTATCGAATAGCTCAATTTCGAATCGTATGCTAGCTTGATATTTAGTACATCGAGCTGGCAGCTTGAATTGAGATTTTAGCAAATTAAATTTAAATACCCGTGAGTCTCGAGCTTTTCTAATAGTTCTACTGAACAATAAGGATGAATCATGAATGCTCGGCTGGTAAACAGAATAGTCGTGACGCATTTTATTTTCTTACCTCTCTTTTTCTTTTTTTATACTACTATCTTTTCTTTTTAATATGATAGATAAAATAATAAAATCAGGTGACCATCTATTTAGTAATGCTCTACTTGGCAACATAAAATATGTTCTACCACTTAATAATTGGACTCTCCTATAATCATTATCATACTGGGACAATCTTTTCAACATTAGCTATTGATCCAAACCTTAGATAGGTACACACAACATCGAACTTTAGCAAATAAGATGAGAAAATAATATTCCATACAAATACTAATCAACAAAATTTCTACAAGTGAAAGGCTACATATACGCAGAACATAAATCTACAAACAAGTTAGGGAAGTGTCTATCTTCTCCAACTCGACTTTAGACGTGTTAACAAATGCAATCAAGAAAAATAATGGTAAGATGTTCAAAACAACAGTCTGATTTATAGTCTTATAATAGATGATGTTCCAATTGACGGTATGGAAAATGTTGAAACAATTGAGGTCTTATGATCCACTATTTGAAACATCTTGTTGGTATTGCTTTTTTTAGCATAGTGATTTGCAATGAAATGAATGTGTTCTTAAAATGGAGTATATAAAGTTATATTTTATTAACTTTTATCATATAATTTTATTAAGTACTATCTTCTAACATTTAATTAATATGCTTGAGGGGGGGGGGGGGGTCAGGGCCTCATGCAGCCCAAAGGCCTCTACCTATTTGTAAAGAGTAAATTGTTTTCTTAGTTCGTTATTAATTTTGATCATTATTTTTTTATCAGATACAAAACTGAAAGTGTATTGAGTCCATGTCCAGGTTGTAGTAACCTCCAACTTGGAATCGAGGCCAACATATCTTCTCTATAGACAGATAATTAGCAAGCAGGGAAAGGCAAGGTCATGAGTAGGATCAAGTACACTGCGCCATCAACATGGAGATGACCTTTGCAAGGTAACTATGCATTGCAAGGTAACCATGCATCCTATGGTAACCACGCAAGAAAACCGGTGGCAACATCGGCGAGCGAACAAATTGGCGAGAAAAAAGGGTTGACGAACAACTAACATAAGCTATAAATAAAATATTAGACAATCATACACAAGATATTTAAAATCTTTATTATTCGGTCTTGAGAATTTATCACCTAAAGAGGGATGAAATGTTGTGAACTGTAACTTTTCAGAAAGAATCAACATAAGGAAAACAACATAAAAAAAACTTCACAGAAGCAAAGATTCGAAAGAATAGTATACACTATATACAACATATATATTGACTTATACAAAATTTAAATGATCATATATGATTATAAATAACAATTATGTAATAATGCACAAAAGTCATAAGAAAAACAAGTATTTAATTTGTGAAATAATTTATATTTCAAACCGGTAATAATGACTTTTATTTAGAAGATGATGAAGTACAAAAATATTCTGAGAGATCATGCACACCTAATTTCTATAGTCTTGGTCGGCCACCGCCTCCAATGCACATGGAGAATTGCCACTGCCTCCAAGCACATGGAGAATGGCCAACAAGCCCAGCTATTCAGTAATCCTTAGGAGACGACCACAATAACTTAACCCCTAAATCTGCCCCAACTGCGGAGCCAATAGGAATGCAGCGGTCAAGTAAATCCTTGTTTTGTTCTCAACAAAATAAACTATACCCGCACCATGGTGTATTGATCTCGCATATAGGGGAGGACCAAAACCTAATCATGACGCGTCGATTAGCACGCGGGACCGCAAGTAGATTAACAGCTAAAACACTGGGGAACAGACGAAGATTTGGACTTGATTGTAGCAGTCGCAGCAATGACATGTTACCCCAAAAACACAAGCAACGCCTAGAGCAATACGCCTAGCAAGCTAGGGTTACTCACCAGCAAGAGGAGAGGTGGATCCAGGCTCAGAGTGGTCTCCGCTCCACCCAGCAAAGGGCGAGAATAGGAGCACGGGGTTGTCGGAGAGCGAGAGAGTAAGAGAGAGATCAGAGACACCACGAGAGAAAATACGAAAACCTCAGGTCCCCTCACTTGTGTAGTATTCACTATCCACGCCTAAAATCAGTGGCAATTCTTAAAGAACTTTGCCATTTTCAATTGAAGGTTCCCTACGCGAGGGCACAAAGCCACCCGGCTCAACCATAAAATCTGCACTGGTTCAGCAGGTTTAGTTCATCAAAACAAAAACCGTCCACTTTCAGACTCCGGCTAAAGAAAAGGTGGAGAGTGGAGACATGCACGGAACGGTGACAGAATGGTTTGGTTCAGTCTTATGTTCCCGTAGATCGAAGCACACAGACAATTTTATCATCTGCATATTTAACTAGAAAAAATAAAAAGGAAAAGACCATGTGGACAATGGATTTATAAAGTTTGGAGGGTTATATTCTTGGATAAAGGTAAAAACAAATAAATACAATTTTGCAAAATTCCCCAAGACACTATTCTTTTCATCAAGATTTATTGTATCCAAATAAAATTACTCATCTTCGATCGATTTATAGCTGATTATCCATCCGCCAAATTTTAGGAACTAGCAGTTTAGGTTAAGACAAGAAAATTTGGGGACTTACATGTGCTGGTGCTTGTAGTGGGAACACCAGGAGGCCACAGGATCAATGTCAGGTTGGATGGCAAGGCGGCGGATGGGTCGCTTGCCTTGGTTGTGGATGATCTCCGTTGGATGGATTTGCTGAAGAGGAACAGGAGCATCACACACCATTAGGGCTAGGGGGAGAGATGTTGGTGGGTCGTCAGCTCCAACGGGGTCCTCCGTGGTGGCGGCATCGCTTGCAATTGATCGGGTGTCGGATTGGGGTCCGGTGGCATCTGAGATGGAGGAGTGGGGATCCATCGGCACGGGGAAGAAGATTTGTGGAGCTGCGGCGGAGGTTCTCAGAGATGCGTGTGCTGGCGCAAGAGATGGTGGACACAAGGTAGTGGGGTGGCGGCGCATATGATGGAAACATTTGAGGGGTAGTGCGGCTAAGTATGGAAGGGTAGTTTAGGGTTGGGGTTAGGAAAGTTATATATGAAGCTAGGATCATTCTGAGGCGTTGGATCTAAATCATGTGTTGAGAAAAGATTGCTTGAATAGGAAATGTTAGGTGAACTAATCTGAATTGGTAAGGCGAGATATGACAACATTAATTCTAATTCATGACGTTGGAGAGTAAGACCCTATTTGTTTCTGCCTTTCTTTTGGCTTTTGATCAAAGCCCAGCTTTTGAAATTGGCTTCTCAAAGCTTATTAGTATGAGAAAAACCAAAAGTATGTCCCAAGGTGCTCTTGTTGGTTTCCATAGGATGTTGTTTTGAGAGGTATTACATTTATATATTTTTAAGGCAATGCGTAAACACAGCTTTTCCCGCACCCATAAAATCTAGACTAGATGTGAAAAGCAAACTCCTAAATGTACCCTTTTACAAATGTAAAAAAATCTCATAGACATGCTGGCCCTTATCAAAATGTTGTAAGCTCCCAATGTCACTGCACAAAAGTGTTCGATATCGTGCTTCATTGCCAACCGAGAAGTGCTTTGTATATTTGTAATTGTAGTCGCTCGCCATGGATCCATGCAGAGGTGGATCTAGCGTGAGGGCAGAGAATGAGGGAGAAAAGGAAAGAAAGGAGAGAAGAAAAAAAAAGAGGAGCTTGGAGGAAGAACAAGGAAGATGAACCCACTAAAATGCAAATTTTGGATCCGGCACTGGACCCATGGTGTATCCGATCTTCCCATCATGGCCTACCCACGATGACTCCAGCCCGGTCCTTGTGTGTGAGTGGTAACATCAAAAGGTGTCCTCTCTACCCGCCAAAAAAAAAAAATGTCCTCTCTGCTCGGGGGCGCGGGCGCAGGCGCGGAGGCCGAGCGGAAACGCTGTTGTTTGTTGCTATGGTATTAGCCCGTGCACGACCACCAACGGTCCTGGTGTCGAAAGTGACGGTGAGTCAGTGACACTGCAATCAGACACCAGACGCACTCACCTGAACTGAACCCAATGGCAAGGGGCAAGGGGCAAGGGGCAAGGAGCACGAGGCAGCCCTTAGCCGGTCTCCAACGAGCCGGCGCTGCAGCAGCGCTGCTGAGCCAGTTGAGCCAGCGGCTCCTGCGCCGGGGGTGCTCGTGGGCTCCCAGGTGAATTTGGGCTGCTCTACCAGGAGGACGCTGGCCTTTAGAGGAAGGCTAATGATTTAGACTGCTACTGACTGATTTAGACTGCTACTGACTGGACTGCTGCTCACTGTAAAAATCTTTACAGCTCATTTCTCAGCTCATTTGTATAATGATTTAACTCTCCACCATAAATATATGGTTCATTTATCTATCTCACAAAATATATTAGTTCTTGTGTCGAAGCTAGTTGTAAGATAACAACCCACTTCCCCTCTCTCTTCTCCACCTCTGCTTTTAGCCTACCATAATTGCTCCTAGACAGCAAAGGCGCCCTTCTCAACTTGGCTCTTCTCGATTCATCGCACTTCACACACCCACTCCAGCTCTCAGAAGCTTTGCCCGTGGCGTCGTCATGTACTCATGTCATGTATACCTTAGATTCAGAAAGAAGGAATAAGGTTCCAGAGCAATAGAGGAGTAGAGAAATCTCACCTAGTCGCGCTAATTGTGAATGATGCTGTCGGTTCTGGGGTAATTCTAACATGCCTGCCACTTTAATTAAGGTCAGTTGTCAACTGAAGCATACTCTCTGGGATGGAATGGAATCTCTCAAACAGGGCTGCCACTGGCTGACTGGCACCAGCACCTCGATATAACAAACCTACATCACAAGAATGCGTGCCAAGAAAAAACCTACAGTTATTATAATCTCACTTAGAGCGCTAGGCTGCTAGCCTATTGTATTCTGCTGCCAATTGGCAGCTCTTTCCAAAACCCCAAAGCCCCCCCTAGCGAATTAACAGATGAACCTAAGAAAATGGGTTGTATAGATGCAACCACATCATGTGAAATCTGTTCGTCGTCCTATGAACTGCAGTCTCATGCCAAGCTTGGTGTCGTGGCGCTACTCCAAAATAAGTAACAGCGAATTATTACCGTCATGGATACAGAAAAGAGATTGTTTCTTACTTAGTATTTAATAACATCAAAAAGGAAAAAAAAAACTGCTAAATAGATAGAAGTGTCATACATCAAAATGAAAAACTAAATCTATTCTGTTATGTGCTAATCCCAAATCCAAACATAAGAATATGAGCACCTTTCCCATTTGAGCTATTTGACATGGACTGCTACTCATTAAAACAAGCATATACACTAATAATAGCTGCAGAGGGGTCATTGCACAAGCACAAACACCTGTTATGATGGTACTTATGTGATAATCTAATTTAGTGCAATAATATGATACGAGTGTGGCAATACTAAATGTGTCCTAGTGAGAAAAAAGAAAGGAAACTGGGCGGAATCAGAAAACAAATAGCTAAATAATCCAAATTGAAATGATTGACCACGTTTTAGCAACTTATTTCTCTCTGCAGTGCAGCTCCAAAACATTTTAGTCAAATAACAAATGCGCAAGCCATGAAACAAGCACTGCGCATGTCTAATAGACATTAAATACAATATATACTCTTAATACAATCAAACAAAGTTGCGAATGTAAGTGAAATGCAAATCAACTCATCACATTCTTTTCAAAATAAAAAATAAAAAATCAGCTCATCACATAATCTGGTAAGTCCAGCCACTACCATGAGGCCTATATATTCTTATAAACTAGACAGTATGCCTTTGACTCCTTTCTTAATCCAATTAAATAAAGATAAAATGAAGGCAATCTCAAGTATTATGGTAAGAACTCGCATACAACAGCCCTGAAGACTGGATCATGTGGAGCTGCGGCCCATCTATGATAACCTCCAAGAATAGCTCACAGCCAAAAGGCCTGATCCTGAACCAAATTGCAACAAACATGTCAAGTAGACATATTATCAAAGCACACTACTAGGTCCTTGACTAATTTTATTTAAAAAATCTTTATTAAGACACCAGTAAAGTGTACATAGCTCGCGACACAATCAGCGAACTCCTTTACAGGCATGGGTTTTCCATACATCTGCTTTAGAGTACAATTCTGAGAAAGCAGTAGTATATAATCAAGATTTAATATTTTTTCACTTTTCATAATTGGTGGACTCTAACTTTGCTAGTTTGCTCTTGATACTATCTGCTCAGCATCTGCTAAACTAGCAACAGCCTAAAAGTAGAGGACAGGTACTCTCAAAGTACACAAATTTGCTAAAAAAAAGTACTGATCATCAAAAGTATCACAACGCAAGCAGCATTCGAGTTCTCAATTCCAAAGGTAAGTGCAATTTTACCCCACGTATGTTCTTATTGTCAGAGCTCAATGACTATAGGAATGCTTACTCCTATGAGAAAAGAAAGAAAGAAAGAAAGAAAGAAAGAACAATGAAGAACATAATTACCAGGCCAGAGTTTTGGTGCACCAAGTGAATTCTTCATTGGACCCCTCCGGAATCATCTTTGATGTTACCAGCTTCTCTACACCCTATAGGTGAACAGAAACATAACAGATTATTTAGTTATCACACAAAACAAGCAGCCAAAGAAAAAACTGAGTCAAGGATAAAAATCGAGCAATGACCAATTGACCACTCACCAGAATGATCACACCTTTGCATTTGATCCCAACAATAGCCTTACAAACAGAATCATACAAAGAACAGAGTTCCAAAATACGATCATAAATTACAAGAACAATGCAAAAATTGGAAAGGAAGCTTGTGGGGACTGAGTTCCAAACGTGCTGTTGGCAACACTCGACAACCTTGCCAGCGTACTCAACCTGGAAGACATGGCAAACCGGAGAGAATGTGGTGACAGACTACAGACAGAGCGTAAATATGCTACTCATTGTCAAACTGCTTCCATCTCTCTAAATTGCTTATACACATTCATCATCAAGACATCACCACTGGACACAATTTGCCGGCCACTGCTACAACCACGACAGCAACACACTAACATTGACGACGATGCAAAACCCTTAATGTCAAATGAGGGGGCAAAAGGTAGTTTTCAGCTAGTTTCTTTGGTCCCAATGCGACCGGCTTGAACTTGGAATTTGCCGGTATATTGGTATTTTTCCAGTTCGGCAGAAGTCAGAACTTGAGATTTCAAACTTCAGTCAGAATGTGACTGAAGATCTACCACAGTTGCTCAATAACAACAAATTAAATATACAGGGATATAGCATCTTTCACATCAAAATAAAATGCAGTACTAGTGATGGTGGGGTAATTCTAGAAGCAAGAAGCATTCAGTTCAAGTGCAAAACACATTATATTTTAAACCAAGGAAACGAATATTTTCCATTCATATGATGACACTCAAGACCTTACTCCAAGCATATAGAAAAACCCTCTTTAATCTGCACTTATTCTTTTTTTCCTCCGCTGCAAATTGATCAGCTCTCTTCAGTTCTAAAATACAGATACATTACATCAGCCGATGCAAAGTATGCCCGTCGATGTTGTGCTGCTCTTCTGCACCGGCAAATGAATTGAAGTCACAGGAATCCATCTCTGCGGTCTTGCTCCTCGGCCTCCCTGTTCGCCGTCTGCACAGCCTTGAACCACAGAAACCCCTGAAATTTGCACAGCAACTCTTCAGTCAGTCAGCCACAACCAGGCCCCACAATAGGAGGCACGGTGCCGGTGCGTATGTCGATACGTACGGAGGTCGGGATGCCGGTGAAGACGAAGAAGCCCAGGAGCGGCGCGTACAGGGCGCTGTCGGAGCCGATGATCCCGAACACCGGCCGCTGGTTCGTGTACTCGAAGATGGAGCCGATCTGTGGAGCCATTTCGTCAGAAAAGACGCCGAGCCAGGCGTCGGTGGGTGACGAGTGCATCGCGTGCAGGGAAAGGAAAAGGAGGAGTTTCCAAGAAACGCACGGCGGCGATGGCGGTGACCGCGGACGCGAGCAGGTATGCGTAGAACGGCACCTGTCCGGCTTCCTGCCCCTGCACAGCCCCGCCCTTGCGCTCCCAGGGCGGCGGCTCGTCGGCGCCGGGCTTGGCCCACGCGGGGACCTTCTCCTCTGCCTCCCCCGGCGGCTTGCGAGCGGCGGCCAAGACCGGCAGCCTTCGGCGCCGACATTGCCCGGCGATTCGCCCCCCGAGGAGCGAGCGGCAGAGATGGTTGTCCAGAGATGTCGACCTCAGAACGAGGTGATCTGAGCCGCTGCACAGTGAGGTGGAGACGGCCACCGCCATGGAGGCGACCCTGACGAACTCTCGCGCTCGGCGGGGTGTGAGCTGTGGTGCTGGATGGCGGGTGCAGTAGGGGGAGGCCGGGAGGGATTGTGGATAGGACGTGGTTGGGAGGGATTAGAGGGATAGGGCGAGGCTGACGTGGCGTGGGCGGGCAGAAGTCTGCGACCGCAGCACTTGTTGGGCCATCACGAGTCCATCAGGCCCAACTAAGCAGAATAGTAGAAGCAGAGACGTAATCAAATCCATTCATAAAAATTGAAAATGAAATTAAATTCAAATATTACAATTTAAAATTTAATTTAGATTTAGTTGGGGTGCGCCAAACCCTGCCAATAGTGCAACGGCTGGGCGACGCTCAAAACCCCAGTGGCTAGCCACTGTGGTGGGCCCTCCCCCCAAAAAAATAAATTTAATATCAAAGTGGACACTTACCCCACATATCAGATATTAAACTAATAAGAACAAATACTACACTTGATCTTAGCCAAAAGGCCGAGAAAGGTATGGGCCGTGTTTGGTTGCGGGGGAGGAAAATTTTCCCTGCAAAAGTTTTCACGTGTTTGGCAAAAAAAGTTGAAGAACTGGGCCCAAGGAGAAGGGCCAGCAGGGGGACCCATGGGCGACCGCGTTATGTGTCCCCGTGACCCTCCCCCGGCGCAACGCCCTCTGCCTCCCCGCTCTCCCGCCGCTCGCGTATCGCCCCGCCGCTGGCCCCAAATCCACCGCCCCAATCCGCTGCTCCCGCACCGAATCCGGCCAGCCAGGGCCCGCATCCGCCGCCGCCCACCGGAGATCTGTCCCCTTTGGGGCCGCGTCCGCTTGCGGCGGCGTCGACAACGGAAGGCCGCGGGGCAGGAGAGAGACGGGGCCGCCGACGCCAAGCGCGAGGGAACCGCGGCTGGTCGCCGGATCCGGCGGTCTCGAGCAGGGGATGCGACGAGGTCGGCCGGCACAGCGGAGGAAGGCAGGCGGCGGCGGCGGAATAAGGGCGCATGGAGCTTCGGCCGCGGATGCAATCAACGGCAGGGGACGGGCGAGCCGGCGGAACGAGAAGGAAAGGGGCCGGAAGCCGGCTGCTCCGTGGGACGCCGGCGCGAGCGTGGAGCCGAGCACCGGCCAGCGGCCGCCGGTCCGGCCCCAATCTTCACGCCGCCCGCTCGCGACGTCGACGGTGGGTGGGGCGCCAGGCGGCCCCAAAACCGGCGTCTCCTGCCTCCAGGCCGGCGGATCCTGCCGGCAAAGGCTCCTTCCGGCGGCGGCGGCGCCCGCGGTGGGCGCGGGTCCCGCCTGTCACCCCTCCTCTTCCAACCAAACACATGGAAATGATTCCATGAAAATTTTTCCCACCCCACAACCAAACACGGCCATGCTTTGGATCGGCGCCCAGGGTGTGCTTATGTAGCGAGTCGACGCCCTGGCTCTGCTTGGTTGGGCGAGGCGGGACTAAACAGCTGAACGGCGCTGCCGCTGGGTGCGCGTGCTCTGTGGCTCTGGGCGAGGTGGGCGAGCGCTGGCATATGTAACGGGCTTCGGCCCAACGACGAAGCAATCGCGATCCGCCCAGCCCACCTGATGGGAAGATTGGAACGGTGAAATTTTCAGGGCCCACGTAAACCTCGTGCTCGTGCCTAGTAGCTTGATTAACACCCAGATGAGAGGCGTCAAACAAAAAAAACAGCTTGATTAACACAAGATTACCCGGAAGAAAAGGTAAATTGGTGGTAATCGACTGTGCCAACTGGTACAAAAACCCAGGATTCATCAACACCGAGTCACTGACGAAGTTAACACAGACACACACTGAATAATCTTGATCCCCAGCGATCGCATGCACGCGCCCACCGGCGGCGACGGGCCACCGGATCATTTCCTGTCCCTGAGCAGCACCTTGACGTACTCCTTGTACTCGACGCGGCCCTCGCCTCGGGGGTCGGCCTCGCGGAGCATCGCGTCGGCCTCCTCCTCCGTGAGCCGGTCGCCGTGGCTCACCATCACCTGCCGCAGCTGCTCCGCGGGGATGGACCCGCTGCGGGCGTCGTCGAACACGTCGAAGCACTCGGCGAGGCGCTCCGCCGACGGCCCGGCGCCCATCCTGCGCGCCGCCACGGCCAGGAACGCCGCGAGGTCGATGGCGGCGGCGCCCGCGGGGACGCCCGCGTCCACCAGGAAGCGCCGCGCCTCGGCCTCGTCCACGTTCTGGCCCAGCGAGCGCAGCGCCGTCACGAGCTCGCCCGTGGCGATGCGACCTGCAGCGGGGGTGTTGCCAAGGAGACGGAGAAAAGATTAGTTTTTTTGTGCGTGGCGGCAGAGAGAGCTAGGGCGCGCGTGAGGCGGGTGCGGCGTCCTTGCCGTCCTCGTCGGCGTCGAACAGGTCGAAGATCTCCTTGCACTCGTCGGCCTGCTCCGGCGTCAGCTTCTCCGCCATGCCCGCCCGAGCTGCTCGCTCTCCAGCACCCCAGCCGCCTCTTTCTTGCGGTGGATGCAAACTGTTTTTCTCGAGGAAGAAGTGCAGAGTTTTTCTATGGTTCGATTCCGACAAGTCAAAAGGGAAAGGCCAAACTATCTCCAATCTCCGATCTGGCATGAAGCCACTGTTTCTTGGTCAGGTAGGAAATAGCCAAACTTAATCGATTCAGTGGCGGCACCTAGTAATCACAAAAGCGACGTTTCATCCACCCCTGGCGTGATCCAATCTGGCCATCTGGTTGCATGTAAAGATAGGCCATGCCGCCATGATCCTCACCAAACCATCACGATTAGCACTTAGGCCTTGTTTTGTTTAGTTCCCAAAAATTTTCCAATAGTACCCATCACATCGAATCTTCGAACACATGCATGAAGCATTAAATGCAGTTGAAAAAATAACTAATTACACAGTTCAACTATAAATGACGAGACGAATCTTTTAAATCTAATTAGTCCATAATTAGACATAAATTGTCAAATAACAACGAAAATACTACAGTAGCCAAATCAAAAAAATCACGAACTAAACAGGCCCTTAGCAGCAACCGATCGAGATCCGGCAGCTGACACGAGCAGTATTAAAAGAGGTCTGCCAGAATCAGAGAAGCCAAAAGAGGGGGGACAGAGCTGAAGATGAACCATGACCGGATTATTAACAATTAGGAGCAGCTGAAATCAAAAGGTTAGCAATTCAGTTTCATCACCACTCAATTCCTATTTTGCCACACCTTGATTGTTCTTCCCCCATACATACCAAGTCGTACTGCAGCCATGGAGGCAATGGTGACAAAACTGTCGTTTTAGAACAAACTTGTTTGAACAGCCTGGAACCACACCTAATTGGTTCCTCCTGTTCAACCACACCTAATTGGTTCCTCCTGTTTCATGATTCATTCATGAATAATTAGCTGGAACAGCACCGCAAGAGATTTGCTGTCACGAGTCATGGGCGCTTTCTGGAACGATGCATTATCAAAGGAATCACCGGACTTCCTTTTCCATCCTAGTGCAACGTCTCTGGACCGGCATACTTCGCAAATCATATCGCAGCTGCAGTGCGACTCTGGACTGGAAAGATTTTGGCGCGGCTCCTCAAGAGCACAACGGCCGAATCAAACACTCACTCATACAGATTTGTCCAGTATAACCAACCCAGAAACAGCATCAACCCCCACATAACATGCACGCAAAACTAACAATACCATGCAGATCGATTGAAAATGAAAGCCAGGGCTTGCGCAAAAAAGAAAAACAATACACACGAAAATATGAACTTCAGCAAATCCTAAAGCTCCAACAGGCGCAATAATGCAAGATAACATCGCAATCAAAAGAAACAGGTATCTGATGTCGCGTTCCCATGACTACACCACCTAACCCGACCACTACTCAACATTACCACCTGCATGATACTGATACGTACTCATCAATGGGACATGACAAAGTACAGCTTGTGAGCCTGATAATTCGGTTTGCTCCTGACAGACTTATTTATGGGGGACCGCTCCTCACTTGGCCATCATGACCTTGACAAACTCCTCATAGTTGATCTGCCCATCGCCGTCCACGTCAGCCTCGCGGATCATCTCGTCGACTTCCTCATCGGTCAGCTTCTCACCAAGGTTGGTCATGACATGGCGGAGCTCAGCAGCCGAGATGAAACCGTTCTGGTCCTTGTCGAAGACACGGAAAGCCTCCTTGAGTTCCTCCTCAGAGTCAGTGTCCTTCATCTTCCTTGCCATCAGGTTCAGGAACTCTGGGAAGTCGATGGTCCCGTTGCCATCAGCATCAACCTCGTTGATCATGTCCTGCAGCTCTGCTTCAGTAGGGTTCTGGCCAAGGGAGCGCATCACAGTTCCAAGCTCCTTGGTAGTGATGCAACCTGCCCAAGGAAAAATAAATCAAGCTTAAGATTAGTATTAGAAAACATGCAGTCTTCTCATAAAGGGTTTATAAAGTCATAGAAGTCCTAGCTTGTTCAATTTGAAGCCAAATACTACACAGCTGTTAAGGCTATTTTTAGCTCACATTATTATAACAATACAGAGCACATAATAACGACATGATCACTTTCAGCATGCCAAGGACTTCCATTCACCCATCGAAGTACAATAAACTTGCTGTAGCAGGAAAGAATTGATAAACAAGCATTGCTTGAAAGAAAAGCCACCTAAAGGAGCAAAGTATCACCTCAGAAGGATGGAAGTTATGTCAAACAAGTAACATGACAGGAAATAGTAAAATGCCAGTCGCTATCGGAAAATATCAATGATGTTGGTCATCAACATCTCAATACAAACAGTCAAGTTATGGATTTATCACATAACAATATAAATAGTGGAAATAAGAATATAGCTGACCATAATCCAGGCAACATGAACACATTAATGCAGTGAGTTTCCTGCCACTTTAATAAAGAACCATGCTCCACAGCTAGTAATTTGCGTAATCAAACCCAGCTCTAGCATGAAAGTCCAAATATATATTCAACAGAACAACAAAGGACATTTAGAAATAAGCTACAATGTGAAGTGTGATAAAGAGTGCCCTACTACTATGCCTGGTCTAAGACTACACAGTAAACATTATATGACCAACTTGTTGGATCATAAACAGGCAGGACAAATGTGCTACAAGGCAATCATGTAAGCAAAAAAATCAAAGTAAAGTATGTTTATAACACTTATTCTTCCAAGCTAAAACGACCACTGCTTAACATCACAAGACCGTACTAGAACAGATTCACACCTTAATTTCTAGGCATAGCTCAAAGCCAACACCCTTTCTTCAAAATCATGTGCATACAGTCTCCATGATCTAAATCCAACCAACCATTCCCTAAGATACCCCCAGTACTTGATGTGCAGATCATGCAACCATGTGTTACCTGCCTCACAAAGTTAGATGCTCGGATCATACAATGTTCACTGTCCATTACTCCATGAATGCTCCCCTAGACACTGGAATTCCGATCCTATCTCCGAAAGTAAATACGATTCACGGTCCCCAAATCGTTCTCCCCTCGATAGCACCACAAAATCATAACCATTTTCAATTGTTATCCCGCCTTGCGAGCAAAATCCTAGATAATAAACAGCTGGTAGCTGGGAATGAACACGTCACTAGATGGCTCGAATCTCTGGGAGCAAAAAAAAAACGCGCGCAACCCACGCCCAAAACGGCAGAGAACCACCGAATTACTTCACAGATCACCAAACCCTAGGCACCACGTCACGCGGCCGGCCGGATCCGGAGCCGTACCCCCGACGGCTCCGACATAATCCCTATAATTCGGGCCGGATCGGGCGGGGCTGAAAGCTCGATCCCGATCCGGCCGCCAGAGATCGGGGAACCTAGCCGGGCAGAGAGAGGAGGGGAGGGGGGGTAGGTGAGGCGGGTACCGTCGCCGTCCTTGTCGAAGAGGCTGAACGCCTCCTTGAACTCCGCGATCTGCTCGTCGGTGAGCTGATCCGCCATGAGGATGGGCTGCGGCGAGGGCACGCGACGCGGAAGGAGAGGAGAGGGGGAGGGGTGCCCGTGATCGCGTCACTGTTGGTTGGCCTGCGCGGATGGGGAACGGGGAGGCCGGCCCGCGGGCCGGTTTTATAGGCAGCGGTGAGGCGACGGGAGGATTCCAAGTTCTAACCGTGGTTTTTGTATCCGGTTCTCCACCCCTTTAACCTTTTTTCCTTTTGGCTTTTATTTTTTTCCTTTTTTCCCCTTTCTTTGGCGCTAGGCAACCAAAGATTCTATATTATGTCAATCCTTCTTGAGCTTGACGTTATGACCAACGATATGTCGTTTTTTTTCAAGGATGTGGAATGTATGGGGTGTGTGTGTTGTTGTTGAGTGGTGTCAATATATTTTTTTTAAAAAAAGGTCGGGATGTGTGGCATGTGGCAAGAGGAGGTAAGAGAATGATCATCGTGGACAGGTCTTTGGACTATTCGTTTTGTGGTTGTAGAGGTTACTAGGTGGTGTGTATCATGTGTTATCGAAGATAAAATCTACAAGAAAAACTAAGATAAGAAATTGACTTGACAACTCGTATATAAATAGTGAGCATATACATAATAATAAGTGGGAAGATAAGAAAGATATAAGTATAATTCGTGAAGAGAAAAAAAACCTAGCATCTAAACAAATAATATTTAAGCTAGATATCCAACATTCTTTATACCACAAAATGCACCTTGCACAAATTGGGCTTCTGCGATAAATGGGTTAACTGGATCATGCAATGTGTTACCACTGTTACTTATCAAGTAAGTCTCAATGGTGTTTTACAGAGGACTTTTAAGCCGACACGTGGCCTTCGGCAAGGTGATCCACTGTCCCCATACCTATTTTTATTTGTGGCTGATGGTCTTTCTTCTTTGTTGAATAAAGCAATAGAATCCCAACAAGTGCAAGCTCTAAGCATATGTCATCAGGCACCTCCCATATCACACCTTTTGTTTTCTTTGTTGAATAAAGCAATAGAATCCCAACAAGTGCAAGCTCTAAGCATATGTCATCAGGCACCTCCCATATCACACCTTTTGTTTGCAGATGATAGTCTACTAATTTTTAAAGCGAATTCAGAGCAAGCAAGTCGCATAAAGAATATTCTGCAGTTGTATTGTAGCTGCACAGGTCAGTTAATCAATACCCAAAAGTGCTCTATTATGTTTGGGACCTTATGCTCTGATGAGGCTAAGGATTCTGTTCGAGATGAGCTACAAATTGAGAAAGAGGCTTTTGACGAGAAATATCTCGGTTTGCCCACCCCGGAGGGTTGTATGAAGAAAGATAAGTTCCAACTGATTAGAGCACGCTTTGGTAAAAGATTGGCTGACTGGAGTGATAAAAATGTATCATTGGCAGGAAAGGAGGTTTTGATAAAATCAGTTGCACAAGCTCTGCCCACATACATTATGAGTGTCTTTAAACTTCCTAAGGCTATCTCCAACCATTCCCCCTCTCCAACTCCCCCCAAACGTACTATTTACTATATTTTACTACCTCCCTCCAAAAGATTCCTCCCCCTATAACTCCTCTCCAACCATTCCCCCATATTTATTCCCCCTATATACTATCACTCATTAACTAACTATTTATTTATTGTTTTTGAATTTTAAAAAAAATCATACAGTATTTGTACTATCATAATACGCATTATCATCATATTACGGGGCTCAAATGAGATTAATATCGCTAAGAAATAGTGTGATTAGAATATAGGCGGTAGTCCCACGCGAAGGCGGACGCAGATGGTACAAGCACAACGAATACTTGAAAATACAACACGTGACATAATAGGATAAAACACACTTTTACAAACCAACTTCGAATACAATAATTTTACAAACCGGGTCTAAATACATACTTGATATACAAGTCTTCCAACTATTAAAACTAGAAATTTATGCCAAGGAGAAGACTATACTACACTACCCCTAGAGGTTCAGCCTGACACCACCGGTTAGACCGGTGCATCCCACCGGTCAGACCGGTGTGCATGGGTTCCCCACGTAGACACCGGTCAGACCGGTCCCTCCGACCGGTCAGACCGGTCCCAGCAAAACAGAGGAGTTGCACACTCAGCCCCAAGAGTGCAACCCGCCAAAACTCTAGTCTAGGGGTCTCGCTCCACCACTTCCCACCCCTCTGCATTTCTGCGGATAAATTTAACGCAGCAGGGGCGGAAATCCACGTCCGAGTGTCCTGGAATAAATTGGATAGTAACAAACCCTGAGCAACTAATACTCCGCAAGACTTACCCGACCAGTGGGTATAACTTAGCCCACATATCTAGACATGTAAGGCGTTTGGCTGGTGGTTATTTTGCAGAAAAAGCGACTAAAATAGTTCCTTACTTTCATTATTTTAGTCTCAGATTATATATGAATTAACTCTAATCTAATATTTGCAGGAATCAACTATAGCAAACATGGTGGTGCAATCCAAATATCTCAATGTGTTCAAGATTTTATATATATATATATATATATATACATATATACATAAACAACTTACCTTCTAACATTTTACTACAATGCAGCAAAGAGATCAAGGCCCTCATATCCGCGAGACACGGTGAATCGATTCGATTTAACCTTGCAAGGTAGACCTAATCAACACGGCACGCGTATGCCCCGTCGGACCACACGCACCAACCCTTCCCCTCCCCGTCTCGAACTACAGAACCGCCCCACCTGCATATAGTCAGCTGAGCCCTACGAGAGACCACCAAAAGTAAACATATGCATCCCAATTCTTCGCGGCCACTCGACTCACCCTAAGGGGTGGGTAGAAGTTCTGTACTTTCGAAACAAGGCAGTACTCGGCTTACCGGTTTCAACTACCTCCAACTCCCGGCATGTGGTTAGTACAATTCAATCCCTGATCAGCACTGCCGACAACGATCGGTCCTTAACCGACTCAGACGGGGCTAAGACAACCAGGAACCCGGTCCTGCTGTCATACCTATACATCATCATCACTCCTCGTCCGGTCTCACATTTCCATATCACATTCAATAACTTAGGGACTGTAATATAAATATAGATAACATATATCTCGCGAGTAACCGGAAATTACTCGACTTCTAAATATCCTATATCTCGCGAGTGACTAGAAGTCACTCGACTTCTATCGTGAACTTATTAAGCATAGTATTTCTATCGTCCTATACATGCTATTATAACTCAAGGAAACCTAGAGATCATGCAACTAGGGTCCAAACAACTCCTAAACGTAATGCACAGTTAATAGATACATATATAGATGTCATAATTTAAAATAATAGGATGTGCACCGGGGCTTGCCTTGCGTCTGCTGCTCAGTACTGGGGTGAGTTGGGCCTTGGACCGACTCCCCACGATCCTCCTGCTGTGGGGCTTGCCCCTGTGGCCCCTATGGCTCCGCAACCACCTCGTACACAATTTCCTCCGCCGCGGCTACTACACGTATGCATATGCATATGGCATGAGAGAATGCATGTATGATTTATAAAAATTACAAGTAATCAATAACCAAATTAATTTCTATCTATTTTCACTAACAAACCCTAATTTAACCCTTTCAGCCCTGCTAGCACCGGTCAGACCGGTATACCAAACCGGTCAGACCGGTCTGGCCTGTGTGCGACTCGAGACAAAAAATCCGGAGTATCCGGATGTATTCTCGGAGTATCCGGACTCCCAAGTCCGAAGAATCTGGACCTAAATCCGGAATGTCCAGACTACCACAAACTCGGAGTATCCGAACACATGGCCGGACTGTCCGGACCCCTACCGGTCAAACCGGTCCCTCCGACCGATCAGACCGGTCCTACCCAGACCAAAACCTAGGATTCCTTGGCGCGGCGAAAATCGCCCACCAACTCCAAACCCTTTCTAGGAACTAGTTCAAGGGTACATGCGAATGCTTTTGACCAGAGGAAATCACCCAGAACCCCCTAGGAAAAGAGATCGGCCGACACAAGTGTATATACCTTGAGTGAGCTCCTTTGTGCACAAGAACTTGAATCCCGGCCACCCTAGGGAGGAAATCGTGGAGAGAGTGACCCACCACGCCGATTTGATCATTAAATTGGACTTGGAATCAAGTGGAAAGGGTGGATTTGGGAAGGTTTGGGTTTGGGTGAGGGGGAGCTCGGGAGAGAGCGTGACCTGAGCGTGGTGAGGATGAGTGAGTTGTTGGGAGAGAGAGAGATGTTTAAATGTTGTGGGGCCCCTCAAAATGGTTCAGCCTAGTTCAACCGGTCAGACCGGTTGGTCCGACCGGTCAGACCGGTCCAGCCTGGGCCATCCCAAGTTTGGCAAAGAATTCAACTATTGGTTTGTCATATCGATTTGAGATTTATGTGTCGTGATTAGCCTTAAGTAAAGGTGATTAACACCTGGGTGTTACAAGCACCCTTGAGACGTATGTTTCAAGTAGCAAGAATAAAGATGGAACATGTCTGTGGCAGCATATATGGAAAGCAAATATCCCTCCAAAAGTCAGAATTTTTGCTTGGCGCTTAGCAAGAGATGCTCTCCCAACTAATAAAAACAAGAAAGCTATGAATATCTTGAAGGACGATACGTGTAATATTTGTGGTATGGAATCTGAATCAACTTACCATGCAGTGGTTGCCTGCCCTCATTCTCGTGCTCTCTTGGAAATAATGCGTACAGATTGGCCTGTGCCGGATGGCTCTCTACTTCAATTCTCAGGTCCAGACTGGTTTTTACTCTTGCTAGATCGGCTGTCTGAGGAAGAGCGCTCTGTAATCATCCTAATCTTTTGGCGCAACTGGAGTGACCGCAATTCTATAACCCATGGAGGAGGCCGACTTTCTATTGATGCATCAGCTCGTGCTTTAAGAGCCCTGCAAAAAACTTTTTCTGGAAAACAACTTAACATTATAGATGATGTGAAAGGAAAATTCCCCCTTAATGTTTTTGCAGGAAAACAAAAACAAAAGGTGCCTCTGGAGAAGCAAACACCCAAGCTCTTGTGGCGACCACCAGAGGAAGGATGGATTAAAATAAATGTTGATGGAAGTTATGTTAAGGCGACGGGAGAAGCCTCTGTAGGGGTCATCATTCGGGATCACAAGGGGAGTGTCCTTCTCTCTTCATGGAGATACATATTTCAGTGCACCTCGGCGGAAGAAGCGGAACTTCTTGCATGTAAGGAAGGCTTGTGGTTGGGTCATCAATGGTGTGACAGCCCAGTGATTCTAGAGTCTGATTGTTCTAGTTGTGTGGCTGCTCTTGCTAAGCATGAAATTAATCGCTCTGTTTATGCTAGCTTGGTAGAAGATAACAAAAACATCATGAGAATGCTGGAAAATGTTCGTTTGGTCAAGATCAATAGAGAGCAAAATATAGTAGCACATGAATTGGCACAACATGCTAAACGAGCTTTTCAGCTCTGAGGTTTGGTTATCATAAATTCCTAGTTGTATACAACATGTTGTGCTTCTAGATTGTAATGTGACCTAATTAAGCTTAATGATCAATCTTTTTTTTCCTCGCAAAAAATGTATTATTGGGATATCCCAATACCATTTTCATATGTTGTTAGGGGAGATACTTGTATAGTTCCCCAATAATCTCATCTGAATCAACTAACATATTGGGAGAGCCAAAATTTTTCCTTTATTTGTGGAGAGTTGGGGTGAAATATTAGGACAAACCAATAATTATCAGGGAAAGGAAGAGGTATTGGAAAATTGCTGGAGCACATCTTTTCCTAATATTGATAGATTATTCGGCAGAGAGTGGCTGCTGGAGATGCTCTTATGATCCTTTTATTTCATTCTTTATCTGCTTGTTTCTTTTTTCATAAAACTAGTTTATAGAATATATGGTAGTAGTATTTATCCAACACGGTGCTGTCCCAAGTTTTGAGCGACACACATGCATGGGAGAGGAACCTATCGATTTGTGTTTTTCTGAAGCTGCATCATACATAGCTCGGATCCCCAACTCCTCACCTAATGCTATCAGGAGTACTTTGTTTTCTTCCTTTTGATCTAGCTAGTGCAAACTAAAAGGAAAATAGTACTTCACGAATAGTGCTGTAGCGGTATAACCCTACCGCAAACCGTGCCAGCTACAGATTCATTCCCTCTGCCAGGTGCCCAGGTCCATGCGCGAAACGAACGTTGGCTGTTTTTCCAGCTCCCCGCCCGTGGTGACGCGCGGCATCTTCAGCCTTCCAAAGAAGCGACGAAACAAGTCAAGCGACGGAGTGCGATCGAGCAGCTTCCGTGACCGCACGCGCAAAGACCAAAGAGCAGGACGTGTCTTTGTACAGCTGTTGTACACTTCGACATGGGTGCTTTGCACTTGCAGTAGTGTTGTACACCGCGACGCAGATCGCTCGCAAAACTGGATCGGATCATCCATCGTACCCTGCTGGGCTTCCCTTTTTGGTTCACTCCTGGCCCAAGCCCGGCAAAGGAGGGCGACTTCCGATGGGCTGCCTGATTGGCGGCACTGTGGTAACGACTAACGAAAGGGGGGAGATGAAGAAGATGAGGCGGCGGCAGCACCGCCAAATAAACTCTGTCCTATCCTATGATGATTTCAGATGATGAAAATAGGTAGGTATTGGATGTGCAGTCATGTAACTACGATCAGACTCAGAAGCAAATCATGGCATCCGATCCACTGACGCATCATCATGTACATTATATTATGACGCAAGAAACTGAGCTGTTTACATGACTTCACTCTGCACTAATACGACTCCTCAACCATCTAACTTAACACTCTCTACGACGACTTCAATTTCTAAACTGGAGTATCCTAGATTCGTAGTAGGCCAGTACCATCTTGAAACTAAGAAGACACAAACTAGCCTGAGTAGTATGGACAGAAACCTCGACGGCGGCATCTACGGTGACAATGGAGGAGGTGTGGCCGTGGGCGGCATTATCGGCGGCACCTGGTTCGCTGCCAGATCAAATACACACATGATCGTCAGGTCAATCGATCGACAGATCTCATTGCAAGGAGAATCATCATCAATTCTGTTGAAAAATAAATAACAATGCAGGATATTGTAGTAACTTACAGTTGCACATGAGGAGCGTCTGGATCGGCAGCACGGCGCCGCAGGCGAGCGGGAGGACGGCCATGCGGAGGGGGTCGACGGGCCTGGGCAGGAGCTGGTTCATGCCGCCGTTCGTGCCGTGGCAGAGGCAGATGGGCGCGTCCCGGACGACGGCCCTCAGCCCGTCGCAGCACTCGCCGGGGGGAGTCGCCACGGCGGTGGCGCTGGTGAGGTAGTCCGTGCACGGCGCCATGGCCGCCAGCGGCGTCATGCACTCCGTCTGCGGCGGCGGGGAAGGCGAGGCGCCCGGCAGCAGGCCGCCCAGGGCGCCGCCCTGCTGCGGCGGGGAGCCCGGCGGCGGGAGCAGCGGCTGGATGATGCTGATGATGCCGCCCAGCGGCGGGAAGAGCAGGCCCAGGATGGCCGGCAGCAGCCCCGGGGGGGAGCTGGACGCCGGCGGGGAGGCCGGGCGGGGTCGGCGCGCCGCCATCTTCTTGTACGGACACCTTCTCTGCCGCGTGGGCGTGGCTCGCAGCCGCTGGCTTCAACCCTTGCTGGGCTTGGACTGGCCTCGCCGCTTCCGAGGGCTGCAGCGCCGCCGCCGCCACGGCGAAGGCGAGGAACAGGGCGATGATCTTGGGCGACGTCATCGCTAAAAGAGATGGCGGAATTGGAGGTCTCGGAAGTAGGATGTAGGAACTAGAAGGATGCTATGGCGCTTTGCCTGATTCTTGCGGATGTTGACGTGGGTTTGGTCTTCAATTTATAGTGCTGGCGGCGTCGAGATAAAGCATTCAAACATTCCTGTAATGCTATCGGACTGTCTCTTTTGCCTGTGGTGTGTACGACCGACGAAGCCCTGCTTGCAGTCCTGCTGATCTGAAGCACGTAAAATCTGCGTTTGTTTTCGGGATGAAGTTGGACGCGATACGGATGGTGCAAGCCAGATGAAGTAGCGCTGTTTGTTCTAGTCGCAACTACGGTGAATGCGTAGGATTCTGGAGTCCTGATCCCTGAACCGCAGAAGAGATTCCTGACCAAGTAGGAGCTACTCCCTCCTTCCCTGTTTATAAGGCATATACGTATATCAAGATTCAAACCTTGTCATCTTTGACCAATAATTTAACTATTAAATTTTTATTTTTATAATGCAAATTTCATATGATTGGATTCATAATCAAATATATTTTACAATGATTATAAGTTTATAATCAAAAGTGATATAATATATGATAAATAAATGGTCAAAGTGTTGTTTAGAAGACCGTGTCATGTTCCACCATGCCTTATAAACGGGGAAGGAGGGAGTACTTGCTAGACACTGCTAAGTTCAGACATTGTTACAGCTTGCAGGAGTCCGATGTTTCTCAAATTCAGAGCCCGGTGCTCAATGTAAAAAAGTTGTTGCCGTCGATATCTGAAATTTGAAGCTTGCTGTAATGAGATATGGCTCCTTTTTATTGGATCATCCTTACAAAGATGGGAACATATCTAGTGCAAACCAAGGACTTCGTGCAAACCCGTGCAAACATACTAAAAAAAGTTTCAAAAAATTCTGAAAAAAATCATGAATGTGCTTCTCAGATTACATCATCCATATATAAAATTTCATGGTCAAATTCGTTTTACTCTAGAAGTTACAAAAAAGACAAATTTGAGATGCATTTGAACCATTATTGTTGTCAGAAAATTTGTCTTTTTGGTAACTTCTAGAGTAAGACGAATTTGACCATGAAATTTTATATATAGATGAGGTAAGCTGAGAAGCACATTCATGATTTTTTTCAGAATTTTTTGAAACTTTGTTTAGTAGGTTTGCACGGGTTTGCACGAGGTCCTTGGTTTGCACTAGATACGTTGCCTACAAAGATTGGGTTTTACACACCACACTTATCCAGTAAAAAAAAGTGCGAATGTTTTGTGTTTCAGAATGGTCTCTACGGCTTTAAGTTCCAAATGATTAGCCCGGATTTAAAACATGGTACCTATCGGCGGCGTTGGGGCCTGGATGACATGGGCTTGGAAATTTTGTCTGGAAAGCTAGGGCCAGACCTAGCCCAGCCCAACAAACGTTAGCCGTGATTCCTGAAGCATGGAACTATGGAAGACCCGAATTTTTTTTTATTTTTTATTTTTTGCAAACGTACTACAGTATCTTGGAGAACCACAGCTACTGACAAGGAGCAGCTCTTTGATCGCCACTGTCACCGTCGAGCCTTTTTGACAAATCCAGGCAGCTTGTGATCGCACAACGTTATCTTTACCTCTTTGTTCGTATGGTGGCCATCAACGTCAAACATCGACCATTTCCTTTCCCTGTCCTTGTTATCTACGTCTCCAGCAAATCGACACATCAGCTTTATCCAGGCGATACAACCAAGTTGCTAACTGATTTGCTGGTCTCACTATCTGCTTTCTTTCGTTATCTCTACAGCACAGAACAGAGACCAGATATCTGCACAATTCAATGCATGACTCCAACAATTTTCAGACCACATAAATTTTCACAGCTGCAAGAAGCGCCCATGGAGGAAAGTCCTTTTCAGACTAATAATTTGCATTCTCTCGAACAGCACAGGCGACGAAACCGGTTTATTACTTTCAGAAGCGTGATAAAACAGCTAGGGGCTCCTGCAGTTCCCCTCTGTACAATACTACCATGTCAGCTACACTCTAATTATTCTTCGATCAGTCCCTGGCCAGCACTCCTTTGTTCTTCAGCAGTATCACCTCCTCAGCGGTTTGTAGAGCACAAAGCTCACATACTTGGATTCGAACCGGTGAGTGACTCCAAGGGCGAGCAGCGACTGCGATCCCCACCCTTTCTCGATGAAAAGATGGTTGAGGACGACATGCTGTGGCTTTGGAGCTTGATCATCAATGCTATCAGTATCACCAAGGACAGACATGAGAAGCTGGGGAGGGAGGGTGGGTGGCTCCTTGGCGAATTCCTCATCTCCCGGATATTGCAGGTCGTAGCTGTGCTCCGGTGATGGAGGTGCTTCAAATTCAGCTACGCTGTCGAGACTGTCGGGAACATAATCCTGTTCAATTCAAAGATGTTTTTCAGGTTAAATGGGAAACAAAGTTATGTTATGGACCACCTTTAGATGGCATAGAGAAAAATACCCCCAGTAATTTTCTTGCTTTGCTGTTTAGGTTCTCACAAGTTTGAATGATGAAACAGAAATATAGTACTGACATGGACATCGAGGAGGTTGGCCAGTTGTCCTCTCTCATCAGTTACACAAGGTTGCTCAGGGATGTATCTCAATGCCCCGTCCACAATGATCCGGTAATGATATACTCCAGACAGCAGAACCAGTAAGATGGTGTGATCTTTGCCAGACCTCTCTAATGCTCTCCTGAGATTAACATGCCGAGTTTATGAATTTAATCCTGAATCTGAGATGTAAATAAGGTTTCTGAAGACACAATGTCTGATTTTATCATATACCTCGACGTCCAGTTATCCCATGATCCTTCCAGAAACACCTCATTTCCTCCTTGACTCCATGTAATCAGAGTTGGAATCCCCTTCTCCGAGTGGTTGGTGGTGGATTCGTCTGTTCCATTTATCGGTGAATGGTTGAAAACAGGAGAAAATTCAGTAGGTCTCTGAAGTGGAGTCACTGGAACCTGCAAGGTACAGTTACCTGTCAGTTGAAGCAGGACCAGCAGCAATGAAAATAAATGCAATTTGCCCCAGCTGAAAATGAGTTAAACAATATTGAAATATGCTTAGAGGTAATACTCCTACAATAAAAGGATTTTACAGCAATTCGTGCATAATTGCATATATCTCCCAGCATTACAGGAGTCTGATAGGATTAGCAATTCCTTTCAGAAAAGTGAAGGGTTAAAACTTTACATAACTTTCATAAGTTTAATAAAAATTACGAGAAGAAAGTCAAGTGGATCAAGCGTATGGTTATGTCTCTGTACATTGGTGTGGGAATACTCTATATTGAAATATAAGATGAGTCTGGTGAAGAATTCATAGGTCGATGGGAGGCTTATATACTACTAATAATAAGATGACTTCAAAGTTACTATAAACACAAGTGGAAGTTATTAGGAGTATGAACTGTTACATTTTTTTTGGACCAAATTGCCCAAACATCTGCTTTGTGACACATCTTTAACATTGAAACAAACAAATACTTCAATAAAAAACTTCATCCAACTAGACGTACTAGCTTAATGCTCCAAGCGGCAGCCATCTGTGTCTCATGTAAATTAAAGGTGAGGGGATAATCAAATGATGCAGTCAAATACTACAATGTGCAGTTGCAGGTCTAACTAATGATCACATTTAAGCAGCCTCGAATAAAGTACTGTACTTATGTTGAATCAAATGATTCTTTTTGAGAGCTGTTCTGATCGTGAATCACATTTCTAGATCATGGCGCCTATCATCTCCCCCTTCTAGGGGGACCATCCAAGAACCAAGAGCAAGCAATCTGCTCTACAATGTAAATCGTACTGTCGAACCTCAGTATGCATTCAAAGAGACCACATGCCCTCAAACCAAGACCAGGTGGTAACAATTTTGTCACAGTGAGGTGTGCAGTGATCGAGGACGAAAAATGGAACAATCAAAAAGACTTGCATCATCTAGTCACTTTTGCCACCAGAGCTAAATGCCTAACAGAAGGATTAAATAAGTATATGTGTGGACCAACTTGTCCACTGCACCCAACCCAATCCGAGATTCAGAACTACCAAATCCGTTTGCAGAATCCAGGTGCAGCCAAATCCCTCTGTAATATCTTTGTTTCAGTGCCTATCTCTTTATCTTTCTTTTTTTTTCGATCCCTTTTTTTCTTTTGGTATGTTTGCATGGTGCACTGTCATCCTGAACAAGAATCCATTCTTTGAGAACATCACAAAGATCTACAAGTTGCAGTCTTTCGACAGATCTGCCAGATACATCCAATTACACGCATCGCTTCTACAGCCGAAACAAATTTAATTAACAATGTTGGATTACAAAAGAAAAGAAAGCACGCAGGTTATGTCACCAACAAAAAAATAAGCAACTCCACAGCGAGCAAAACTGAATTTGTCCGCGAAGCAGGAGCAGAAAGCAACCGAGCAGCAATATTCGTCTTCGAAATTGCTAATCTGCAAGACCCTAGGACTACCACAATCCGCACGAAGCACCAACAAAACGAGGCAATGGAACAATTCCATCGCGCGAAAGTGTCAAGAACATCAGAAGAGGGGGTTTTTTCCCTCTCGAATCATTCCTTCCTTTTGGGGTAACAATAAATCATCATCAGTTCATCACCTGCGGCACGAAGAGGTAGGGCACGGGCGGTGGTTGCTCCAGCATCACCGCGTCCGGCGGCGACAACGGCGGCGGCCTCGCAGCGGTGACCCCTGCCGAGCTACTCCCGCCGCCGTTGCGCGCCGCCAGCTCCGGCGACGACGCCATCTGGCCGTTCTCCCCTTCCTTGGCGCTCGTGTTCCCCATGCCCGCCCGGCCGCGCGGATTGCCGCCGCAGCCGCAGCTACTCTCTCCCACTTCCCGCCTGCACCAGTCAAATCCTCTCGGCGAGTAGCAGTACTACGCCCACCTCTTGAAAGTTGAAACCGCCGCTCTAATTGAGCAAGTGTTATGGCGAGGCAAGCAACTAGGCGGAGGAGCGAGGGACTACGGCACTGCGCGAGAATGCCACGGGGGTTTGGGTTAATTTACGCCGGCGAGCCACCGGGCGCCCCCGGAGCCCGGAGCTGACACAGATGGCGCGCACAACCACCGGTCGGCTCGCCGGAGGCGGAGGGGGGACGAGATATAAAGTGGCGGGTCACGTGGCCCGCACGCTGCCTCACGCGAGTTTTTCTGGAGCTATCCCCGCGAGTTTTCTCCGCCGTCGGATCAGATGGGTCGGGCCGTCTCGGCCGTTCAGGTGCGTCCGTGCATGCATGCGTCGTGGACTCGTGGAGGCAAATTACCGCGATGCCCCTGGAAATCTGGGGCCTGCTTGGATTGGTGCTAGCCAAATGTTGGGCAAAAAATTTGCCCACATATTGATAGAAAAAATGTGAGAGTTGGGAAAATTTTGACACTCAACCAAATAGTGGCCAAGCATGCCAAAATTTTGGTATGAATCCAAACAGGATTAGGCCGACGGGTTATATTCTGGATTTCTGGTTGTGGTTTCATTGTCGTTGGGTGGGTTCTGGTGGTCTAAGAAGTCAACATTGGCCGGTTATTTTTCTAGAAGGATAAGTTCTGCCTTCTTGGATAGGGACCAAGAAGACCTGTGTTGATATGGATTGGGGTGCTTTATATCTCATCGCATGGCTGGTGTAGAGATGTCAAAGACGTGCACTACATCTAAAAGGAAGCGTGTTTATTATGGAACTACATTTTCTGTATACATAGGGCACAGGATTTTCGCAATTGCAATTGTTTTAAATAACGAGGTTACCTTGACATGAACCGTAGCACTATAACAGTAATAATTGAGGAAGGACAAAGATGTAGAGAACTATTTGATATCTTGCATTGCCAGGTTGCTGAATTATAAGCAATATGATAATCATCTCTACATTCACAAGTGACACACTCTTACCTTATGTAATATGGTATTTCTAGTTTTAAATAAATCATATTGTCATTAAGAAAAACTGAGTTGCACATGATTTATAAAATTTTGAGGTTGCAACTCATCTGAGTGCGGTAAATCAACTCGACCAATTCAGATCTGGGTTCGAATTTTTAGCCTGTTGTGATTATAGGGGTTTGGATTTTTCAACCTATACTGGAATCCCAGTTACCCTCGACCTAGCAGGAGAAACATGAGCTTGATACGTGCATTAGGCCGGTTGGTCGGGGGCGTCTATTTTCCACATATGCGAGTGGAAATGTTCCCTTGACTCTGGCGCCGCCTCCCTCCACTACTGCCAACACTAATCAGTTCGGATCTGAATTCCCCCGCTCGATGCCTCGCCCACCACATATCAACTCGTCGCCCCCGCTCGACCGCCGACGCCTGCAACCAGGCCACCTCCACCGTCAGACTTCCCTGTCCCCCCTTCCCCCTCTTTTACAACCATCAGAGGCCTCCCCGAAGTCTAGCCACCTGAAAGTGATCGGGTGCTCTAGCCTAAGAGGGGGAGGGGGTGAATTAGGCACTAATAAAAACTTTGACCTATGGCTCCAACTAGTTTGCACAAAACTTAAACTAAAACAAGCTATCTAGATGTGCAATTAGGTTGTTCTAGTGTGAAACCCCTGTCCCAAAAGAGTTATGCACCCTATAGCCTTTCCTAACAAGAAACTACTCTATGAAAGTAAAGACACAAAGGTTGCAAGTAATAAATGCAGAAGCTTAAAGAGCGGGATATGAGATAGCAAACTCTTGACGCGGGTGTTTATCCCGTGGTTCGGTTAGCCACAAAGGCACACCTACATCCACGTTGTTGTAGCACTCACTAAGAGTATTGCTACTCGGCCACCAAGTCTCTTCCGTGAACACAATCACGGTCACCTTGGCCCCGGGTTCCACTAAGGAGCTTCTCCACAAAGGATGGGGGTCTCCACGTCCCCCGCACAAAGATGTCGTCGCCGCTCCACACCAAGTCGGAGGGTCGATGACGTTGCCGGCGAGCTTCACGCTCCAAGGTGCCGGCGCACCAAGCTCTTGTTTTGGTTCACTAGAGAACCACAGCACAAAGGCTCAAGGCCTTGCAATCTCACTCACTAAGAGCTAATCCTTTACACAACACTCTCAAAAGTGTGCTAAGGGCTAAGGATATGATCTTGATGCTTTTGTATGGCTTGGAGATATTCTTGGGTGTGTGTGGGATGTCCAGCAACTCCAGCAATCTTCAAATGGCCGGGGTAAGGCGTATATATAGGTCACCAAGTCTTGTAGCTGTTGCTCCAACGGTCAGCAAAAAATCTACGTATCATCGGATGAACCGATGCCTTTGGCTGAGGTAGCGTCGGTTCTTCCGGTCACTCATAACCCGAAGTAGCCGTTGAACTTCTAGCAGCTGACGCGGTGATCACCGGTTGAACCGATGCTTTGTACCGATGCATCACCGGTTCATCCGGTGCTCAAGGATCTTCTCCTGGGCACTGACGTCATTACACCGATGTAATACTCCAATGCACCGTCGGTTGAACCGGTGCTGAAGAAACTTCTCCTGGGCACTTAACATCGTCTCTGGTACACAGTACGCCCAATGCACCGATGCCCTTTCTTGGACCGTCGGTTCAACCGGTGCCTATAGACTGACTTGGTTTCGATTCCCTTCTGCACTAGAATTCAATAGCGTCGGTTCTTCCGACTACCATCGGATGCACCGATGCCCTTGGCGTCGGTTCTTCCGGTGCTACTGACTGAAGAGCTTTCAGGGCGCTGCCCCTGAGACCCGCGAGTGGCGGCTCCCCCTCGACCCCCGTCCGCTAACCGGGTAGCGGAACCCCCGTAGGGGCGGCCCTTCGGGCCTCACTTTGCCTATCTTTTCTTTCTCTTGTCATCACTTGAACCTAAAAGCCTGAGAATGGTCATCTTAACAATCATATTAGTCTAAGTGTTGTGTTGTCATTCGATCACCAAAATCACTCGAAATGACATAAATAGTGCCATGTTCGTTTCACCACCGGAGCTCGTCGGGGAAGATGCATAGTACATGTACGATATAGCGTCGATTCCTCGCATATGCGGTGAATAGATTTTCAGAGTCTCTAACTTGCCGAAAGGTTTCATCCCCTAATGTCATTTTTACCAGGTCTACTCAAGAGATGTATAGAGTACACGTTGGAGCACGCAAGCTAATCAAAACCAATCGAGAAGAAGAGAACAGCAAGGGTAAAACGGTAACTCGGACACGGAAATCCGATTTGAGAAAAAAAATGGAGGCCCTCGTGCTTTGAGCTCGGATCGAGCAGAGTAGATGAGCCGCGGCGCGGCGCGGCGACGATAAATTAATTTAGGTTGAAGAAGGACCACGATGACGACGACGAGAGGCGCCGCGCCGGCGCGCCCGGGCCGGCGGCGAGGGAAATGGATAGGCTGGTAGGCCCGTGCTTATCCTCTGCGACAGGCTGCCGCGACGCGATCCTCTGCGACGCGTGTCCGTGTTGTACCACCTGTCTCCGCTATCGTTGTTGGTTTCATTTTTTTTCGCGATCGTGTCTGAACACGTTTTTCATTAAAAAGAAAATTGGTTTCACTTCTTGCAATCAATGCAAGCAACGTTCTTTAGCTAGTTTAATTAATCCGGCCATTAGTCTTGGTCTATCAGCGTGCGTTGGGACGCTGGTAGTCTTGGCAAGAAAGATGGGTGGGTGACGGCGGCGGCAGGCAGAGCAAAGGGCAGTCCCAATGGGCATTAATGTGTAGTTTCTATCTTCATTAAATTAAATGTCACCTAAGCAAAAATGCTGACGTGGGAATTCAGTTAATGAGAAAAGAGAACCAAAACACAAGAAATCGTTTTTTAGATGAGAAACGAGTCTTCACTCGACCCGATGAAGAAAGAAACCATCAAAACGCCATTGTGAAGAAACCACCGGTTTCTATGGTGGGACCTTGCGTGCTTGCCTTGCGCGCTCGCCGGCGCGCCCTCGCCACCCCGCGTGCTTGCAGGCGCGCCCTCGCCAACGTGCGCTCGCTGCTGCGCGCTCGCCCAGCGCCGCCCCGTGCGTCCTCACCGGCGTGCTCTCGCGGCTCCGCGCTCGCCCAGGGTCCTTGCCGCTCAGCGCCGCCCCGTGCGTCCTCACCGGCCTGCGCTCGCGGCTCCGCGCTCCCCCAGCGTCCTCGCTGTTCCGTGCTCGCCCCATGCGCCGCCGCTCCACTCCACTCTCCGTCGGTGCCGCAGGAGAAGGTGCCGGAGGATTCTGTGGAGCAGAGCGTCCGGCTTCAAATGCGACCGGACCACGCAGAGGCACAACGGTGACCACGAGGGTCTGGCCCGGGGGCAGCCCGAAGCCGGTCGTGGCACCGTCGTTGGAGAGGATGCCCGGCCACACCGTGTAGTCGTAGCCCCGCCCAGCTCGGCCGGCGACGCCCCCCAGCCCTGCTCGGCTACGCCGCTCACGCCCGCCCGTCCGCGACTGAGCAGAGGAGATCAGGAGAAAGAGAGCAGAAAGAGAGAGGGGAGGAGATAAGGGAGAGAGAAAAGACATGTATTAGGCTAGACACTTGCATTGGAGATGATAGTTTCTATGGATAATTTTTTGCTGACGTGATCACTATGAAAACTGTGCATAGTTTTTATCATTGGGGCTGCCCTAAGCTTTCTCTCGCTCCCCTCCACCGGCCAAAACAAGACGCGATCCCCTCCCCTCCACATGGCCCATGGCCGCCGCCATTGCTCAGAATTTGAGATGCATGCTCGCGCGGTCGCGCGACGGCGGCGAGGCGACGCGGCGATCGGCCGGCCGAGTGCATTGAACCTTGTCCGTGCCGTGCGTGGGACGATGGGTCGGTCCTTGGCTCCTTGCTGCGCCGTGCATGGCATGCATCTGGACCAGAAAGGCTTTGGTTCCCCGGTCGTCACGCGTCCGCCCGATGGATCCGTTCCGTCCGCAGCAGTCAGAGTGTCAGACCGCGGCCCCGTTTGGATGACTGCTAGCGCACCTAGCACAAAACAGAATCTTCAATCATACTAAACGAGCTTATTTACAAAATCTTTTCACGAATAGGTGTAACTTTGTACGATCAATCTAATGACAATAATTAATAGATGATTGGTTACAGTGATGCTACAGTAATCAACCTCTAATCGTGCGGTTAAAGATCTCATTAGATTCGTCTCGCGAAGTAGCGTAGGAGTTGTAGAGTTAGTTTTTCAAACTGATTTTATTTAGTACCTCTAATTATTAAGTGCTAGTTGTGGTACAGACCAAACCAAACTGGCTGCGGCGTTGGCGTGCTTATCCTCGCCCTCGCGGCAGGTATCCTTGTGGTTGTGGGCGGGCCGAACCTATACCGGCCGTGGAGACGAGCATCACTAACCGAGCACGAGCAGACGTTACCCCCGTTCGGATGGCTTGAACTGGCTGGGTTGGATGGGCTTATCAGCCCAGCAGTTCGGAGGCACCGGTTCAGCCGAAAGGCTGGTGAACAAGCCGCTGGCGGTTCAGGCGCTCAGGCTCCTATCGTCCTCTACCACGCTGGAATGGCTGATCAGACAGAACTGGTTGCTGGCTGGACTGGAGCAGCTGATGGTAGCCCTGCTAGTGGGCTGGGATCCGAGCTGAAGCCAGACCGAACCATCAAATGCATACGGCGTACACCAATCCAGCCCGATTTGTTTGTCTGTTTGAAAAAACTAAACCACCCCGAACCATACTTCTGCTCACTCCACACCAGTCCAGTCCAGCGGCCGATCCATGGGTTCAACCCATTAAAAAACCATTTTCCAGACTACGGTTAGCATGCATGCACGAGTAACCAACAGCATCACCATAGAATGGTACATAAGATTTTTGAATGGTACATAAGTTCATCGATTAACAGTGATATGGACCTAACTGGACATAAGAATTTCACTGCATCACCATAGAATGGTACTTAAGTTCTACAAGATACCTCTAAATAAATAGAATCCTCTTTTCTATCAACTCATACACAAGCCAACTGAGATATGCAAGAGAACACATGATATAGAGCCAGATCGTTCCATGCCAATGTGATTGTCACCGCGACATTGTCTTTCAGCATGCAAACTAGAGCACCAACATCCAGTGGAAACAGCCAAACAGGGGATAGCCAAGAAGACTAAGGTTTTGAAAGAAGATGTGTCCACCCTGAAAAAAGGAGATTCAATAAATAATTTCGAAACATCAGGAAAAGTACTTTGATTAGCAGTGGCAGTTGATTACATTACATGCCAAATCAAGAAAACATGAAAAAATCAGTATTTGACTAGCTTAACTCTTCTTTTTAAATTCTCGCTGGAATGTTATGTTCTTGTGACATAAAAGTAATAAGTTTGCAAAAAGCAGTGCTTGTGATGGGAGTATAGAACCACTATTCTATAAGCTAAATGAAATTTCCATTACAGAATTGTCATGTACTACATATTAGCTAGATCTATACTCAACAGAGACAATATTACCTTGCAGCAAAGTTTAATAACAAAATTTTTATTTTTGTAGGTGTTTTGAGTATTTTTTTTTAAAATCACTGGCAAGAAGGAGGGAGCACTAACCTGAGATGCCCTCCTCTTACGTCTTTCACAATGAATGGACACCCTCTGCACTAGAACCTGAAATGGGACATACACAGGACATACAGAAACCAACCAAGCATGTAAGAGCAAAGCCAATACGATTAGTCGATAGATAAAAACATAGACAACTAGTGCCTGCAGATCATTGGCTTTGGAAGTGGCTTACCTTGATTGGAAGGTGGATCTGTCCCGTGAGTTGCAATGTAAGTGGCTGGGGTGACATTCTGATGGCAAACACAAGGAAAGAAAGAGAGAACAGAACTGAATTAGCACCAGGTCAACTGAATATGTCATTCATAATAGTATATAATAATATTCATCCATGATAAAACCAGGACCAAAACTACCCTGTCATGCTCACACCAACACCACAAAGCTGCCCAGCATGAACCTATTCTTAGAAGGGTAGAAGCACAACATGCCAAATCAAGAAAACAAGAAAATTTTAGTTTTCTGATCCTAGACTAATCAGAGCAAATGCATTCAGTTTGCTTGTTCTAATGCATTCAAATTGCTTGTTCTAATGCATACATAAGCGATATATAACCAGAAAATATGAACAAACTGATTATCACCCAACAAGCTCAAGGTTCACTTAACAAAAACAGATATAGGCATATAGCAAGTCTAGAAAGGAGATTTACCAAGTTGTTTTCATTGTCCATAATTTTTTCCATGTACAGCCAATCTTTCCCACACACCAAAGCTTCCAACGTCTCGGGGGTCAGTGAGCTTCTTGCATCTCCAAGTAACCTACCTCCCAAACTGAAGGCTGATTCTGAAGATACTGTACTGAGAGGAATTGCGAGAAAATCTCGAGCCATGGTTGATAGCATAGGAAACTTTTCTGTGCGTGCCTTCCACCATGCCAAAACATCAAAGTTTTCACTATCCTCCTCGGTATCCTCTTCCAAGTATGTCTCAATTTCAGACTTTGTTGCACGGGTCATTCTCAAAAGTAGAATACTCTGCTTCAACTTGCCTCTTTCCAAGCATGGGTGAACCCATGGTGCGACTCCCATCACTTGAACATGTCACTTGGTGCGAAGTAGCTCTCCTCACACGTCGCTCATACTCTTGATAGTACTTCCTAATCCATTCTAGAGCTGAGTCAACACATTTTTCAGCCTGGTCTTCGGTGTTACAAATCTTATGATAAAAGAACTCCAGGTAGTCACTTTTTCTTCGGGGATCCAACATTGTGGCAATAACAATTGCAAGGTTGAAGTCATAATCCTTTTTCTTGTTGCGAGGATTAGACATTTCAGACTCATCAGAACCCCAATACTTCTCAAATTTGAACTTCAAAGCTGCAGCCAAGTCTTTCATAAAATTATTTGTTTGCCACCCAGGGTCATTTAAGGCATGCTGAATGCAAAGCACTAGTGGCAAAAAGGCATGGGCTGTTGGTTTTCTATCAGCAGATACGACATTTGTTGCCTCCTCAAAAGCCCTTAGGAATTCACATATTGTTTCCGCCTTTTCCCATTCTTGTTCACTTGGGGGAAGTTCACCATATTGATTTTAGAATGTTATCAACTGCCACTAAATTCTGCTCATAGTATTCCCAAACTTTTGACCTTCTAACACGTGTTAGAGATGATTGAGACACATCTAGTGGGGATTCTGAGCTTTCAGAAGTGTTTGATGTCTGTCCAAACATGTTGAAGTTTGCTGAATTCCCTAGGTATCTGTAATTCTAAACATTAATTATAGACTAATACAATGTATGCAACATTAAGCAATAACGAGTATAGCAAACATGGACAGTAAACTAGCATAGTCAAACAAATCCGTCCATAAACAGTACAAATCCATCAATGAGATTCATTGTGTGACATAGCATCAAACAAGAATAATTTCTTTGTTATGCCGCAACTAAATCCAACTCAAATATCTGACATTAATTAACTGCAGAGGCTTATTTTCTTTGTACCTTCCGACTCCTTGTGCTACTCAATATGTCACTCCCTCACGAGCAGATTAATGCCAATTCCCTAGCAGCTCGAGCAGAGTGATTAAGAATAACCAGTCGTGTTCCTCCTCCTCCTGTCTTCGTCTCTTCCCTCTCACACAAATCTAGCAGAATGAAGAACCCAATCTAGGGTTAGAGAAAAAAAATCCAATTTGTGCGTATCGAGAGGGAGAGGGGAAGGGATAGGGGAGGAGAAGGTTCACCGCTACTCGGCGCCGGGGCTACCGACGGAAGGGAGAGAGCGCAGCCGCGTAGGAGTACATCTTGGCGATGGCGTCGACACTTGGTGCTGGTGGAGCCATGTCGGAGCGCCGAAGCCTTAGGATGTGGAGGTGTGGCGGCGTGCTGGCGAGGTGGAGGCGTGACGAGCTCGGCATAGGCGGCCGACAAGGCACCCTAGCGCTGGTAGAGGATGGTGTCCATCGAGAGCGTCTCCACCCGATGCTGCACCACGGAGTCCCGCGTGCGCAGGCGTGCGGGCAAGGCGGAGGCGTGCGCAGCGATGGAGGCCGTGGCCGATGAAGAGAGTAGCAGGCGCAGCGACGCATACCCGTGGAGGCGTGTGTGCGGCGGCGGGCGAGGCGGAGCTGCGGAGGCCAGAGGCGAGGGCGTATCGTGGATGTGAAGTGGAGGCGTGAAGCTGTCGTCTGCAGCTTGGTTTGGAGCCCATGGTTTGAGCCCGTTAGAAACAGGCCAGCTACGAACCGTACCAAACCAATCCAAACCGAAAAGAGGAGCAACCCAAACCAATCCAACTCATTGATATTGACAGACCGTTAGCGCCCAGCCCACGCAGAAAAGTTGGGAGCCCAAACTATTAAAACCATTTTAATCCAAACCGTTTGCAGGGCTAGCGGATGGACCAGCCAACCAACCAGCGCCAGGCAGTTAAGGCCAGCCGAAGGCGATGAAGGAAAATGAAGTTGCATGAATGAACCTGCTCGGATTATGAGGAATCTCTCCCTCCGTTAACGTACGACTGCGATCCACACGGCTGTGGAAGCACATGGACAGCGCAATGCAAGGTGTCTCGGCACGGCTGTGGAATGTGGGCTCGATGGGCCAGCGAGGTGTCACTCTTTCGCTGGGCCGGCCGCCCAATGTAGTAGCAAGCGCGCTTTCCCTGGGTCGTTCCATTTCTGGGCTTGAACCAGGGGTGGCCCATTCGAAACCGCGGTTTGCGCCGTTGGGCGGCGTTTTTTTTCCGTTATTTACACAAATATATTTTCGGTTTGGAAATTTACAGAAATATACACCATGGCATTATCAGGATCCACCTACATTCTATGGAATAAGGTGACGAAAACAGTCCCCCAAGGAGTCCAGGTGCCTATGTGTTTTTGCGGATCCTTGTGCAAACTAATGAAATCAAGGGTTTTGGGGGACGATTTTGGCAAGAGATTCTTCATGTGCGAGAATTATGAGTACGACCCGCCCAAGCATTACGGCAAGGACCGAGCAAATGTACTACAAAACACTATCAGAATTTGTCACTTTTAGATCTAGTAATGACTTCTAACATGATTTGGGGAAAGACTCCACCGCCTCTATGTGATTTCGTGCAGTGGTTAGACGCCGAGCAATCTCCGCAGGATAAGGACCGCGTGGAGCGTCAAGCAAGGTGGGCTGCACAAAGGTGACAACGAATGCTGCATGAAGAACAGATGGAGGAGAAGCGCAAGAAAAACCAGGAAGAGATTCAGAAGAGGATTGCAGAAGTGGAACGTCAGACGGCAGAGGAACGTGAAGCTGATAGGGAGAGGAAGCGAGAGAGGGCCCGCCGTGCTAAGGAAACAGGGTCTGAAGCTATTAGGAAGGGAAAATATCCCCGGTGCACTCAGTAAAGCACCACAATGTAATACCGGCATTTTACATTTTCTAAGGCATGTTAGGTTTACATTTTCTAGTAGTACGAACGCCTTAAGCCTCTGCTTTGTAATCGTAGCATTGTTTACAAAATTGTATTGCAAATCGAAAATTTATGATTCGTAAGTACCCTTCTATTTTCAGTACACTACATTCAGTGAGCAATATAATTGAACCAACCTACACATTTAGAACTACAACCAAGAAATCTTAATATACAAAAACCTTCGTAATATTATATGAGATAATCTGGTGCAAATACATATCCATACATAGCGAAATGTAATTATGACATACAGGTCGGAATACATATCCATACATCTAGTTCAAATACATATGCACACATAACGAAATCTAGACGCGACGGGCTCCAAAATCCGGAGGCAATCCATCGGTGGGATTTCCAAAAGGTCCAACCTCAGCACCAGCATTATCTTCTTCTTGTAAGTGTGACCATCTGCTCCACACAGGTTGCATCTTTTTTTCTTCTTTCCTGCCTCAGACTCATCCATTCCGTTACGGATACGAAGTGTCTGCCGTCGACCTACCCCTCTCCTAGCATCTAAATTGGGAATGTACATTGGAGAGATATTTGGTGTAGTGAATGATCCCAGACTGCCTATGCCATATATCTCATGGCCCCAAGTGTGCACAGCGGTTTCTTTTCTGTAATATTGTGAAACAAAAACCTCAGGATCCAACCCAGATTCTGAACATGACGCAATGACATGGGAGCATGGTAAGTGAAGAAGCTGTGGCTTGCATCTGCAAAAACGTTGTCTTCCGGCGTTATCAAGCAATTCTCAACGACCCTTTGTATGCGGACACCCTGTCCTGTCATGTCCTTGCATGAAACCTCAAACCTTTGATCCTTTGTGCCCATGGAGACCACTCTGTGATATTGAGCCTTTTCAATCTTTTCTTTCATGTAGTTAGTGACCCTATTACAAAAAATCACACCTGAATCATTAAGTAAGACAGAAGCTGCCTGGTACCGCTCTCTGAAGTACTTTATGCATCCGTACATGATGAATTCAACTATGCCAACAAGAGGAAATCCACGAACATGACGCATTACCATATTGTAACACTCTGAGTGGTTGGTTGTCTCGATCCTATATCGACGACCACCAGTGTCGTATAGAATTGACCACTTCTCCTTAGGTGCATCCTTAATCCACTGTGTGAAAAGGTCCGGCGCTGGAACGTCTCCGGCTGGAGGTTGAGGCATGTTCCTTTATCAGCTCGGCGAACATGTTATCTAGCACCTGCCACAATGCATCAAACTTCCGCTGCTGATTCTGAGTGCACAATCTCTTGAACAAATTCATAAGTTCCTTATTCTTGAAGTGCTCATAAAATTTTGCACCCATATGCCTTATGCACCACCTACTCACAATATCTGGCCATAGAGGAGGTTGTTCTCGACTTCCTTCATGTAGTTGCCTTATTGCTGCTAGAAGACCAGCATGTCTGTCACTGATGAGGCAAACATCAGGCCTTCCAGCAACAACGTGAATCTTCACACGTTCAAGGAACCAGTACCAGCTGTCTGTGTTCTCATTATCAACAGAAGCAAAGGCGATGGGAACCACCTTCTTGTTGCAATCAACTCCAATCACTGTCAGTATTGTCCTCTTATATCTTCCTGTCAAGAATGTGCCGTCAATACATAGAACAGGAAGACAATACATAAATGCCCTCACACATGCACCAAGGCAGAAGAAAGCACAAAGCAGAAACCCAGGTCCCCCATCTAAACTCTGTACAATGTAGGTATCAGCCGCGCTTCCAGGATTTCTCTGCACAATTGCTGACAGCATGTGAGGCAGGTTATCATATGATGCCTCATATGTGCCAAATCTCATCTCAAACACTTTTTGTTTTGCCCGCCAAGTCTTTGCATAGCTGATTTTGCATTGAAAACGGTCGTCGATGTCCATAATTATCAATTTTGGCTCATAATCAATTTTGTCCAGAATCACCCCATACATCTTCTTGGCAACGAAAGTGGATGTGATGTTACGGTGAGTTTGAGTAACAGCAGTTAATCTATATGTATGTAGTGTAACAATTGAACACTCTCAGTGTGTCTTGTACTCGCCCTTGTAGGCATGTACTCGCCATGTACAATCGAAATTGACATACTTCACCTAATATTCTTTGCTGCTAGACTTCACAACTCTGAATTTCTTTCTCAACGATATAGCCCAAAGCTTCACAGCATCTTTCACAGCTTCAATGCTAGGATACTTTGCCCCCTGCACAACCTCATTCTCTCTGTATTCGTACTCATTACTTTAATATCATGTATCTCTGGATTTCCAAAACCCTTGCCTCGCCATTCACCTAGCAACGGGTACTCATCATCGTCTGATGAATCCCCACATTCTTCCATCATTCGAGCCTTTTGGTCTTCATTCTGTACAGCTTCCACTATTCCAGGTATTTGCTCCCCCTCATCAGCTAAACCTTGCGGCTCAGCTTGAATGACATGCACGTTCTGATCTTCTTTTTCTCCTACCTGATTAGATATACCTTGCGGCTCAGGTTCTGTGACATGAATGTTCTGATCTTCATTTTCTTGTTCCACTGCTTGGTTCATATGAGATGATGTACTTTTTGACCCTTCACCGAAATGAGCTGCCTTCTGGTGAATCTGAATTAGCATTGCAAGAGGCCACCCGCGGTCAAGAGCTGCTTGCATGTAAGTCCGCCATTCTTCAGTGTTTACTATAAGCAAAAACTCCCAGAAATCCTCTTTAGTTCTCCAATTTGTCACAGTCTGAACGGTTAGTAAATGAGTTTTTGTATTCACATTGAATTTCTCGTGAAGCCATTTGCATATGGAACCAAAACTCATCTCTAAGGGTTTATCTATTCCGCACTCTCTTCGTTCAAAAGCTGATAGATCTACTCCATACGCATCATGAGAAATATATTCATCACCATAATGAACTTGAAAACGAAGCTTACTCGACATATCTGGACACACAATCATGATATTAAATTGATTGCTAATCTACTGTTTCAACAAAAATAATTACAACAAAAATAATTGCTCGACATATCTGGACACACAATCATGCTATTTGTAAAGCGTAGAAGAATTTTGGTTACCTGCAGTCGCCGGCACGAAAATCCGGCAGGGCTTCGCCTCTCTCCCTCCCTGTCTCTTTTTTCTTAGTTTCTGGAATTTTAGTGATGCAAATGAGGGGTGGGGGGACCAGCCATCCCTTATATAGAGGCGGGAGAGCCGGTCGCCCAGCAGCCGGGCGGCCAGGCCGGCCGCCCCGCTGCCGGGCGGCCAGTGGGGGCCGGCCGCCCAGCCTCAGGGACCTGTCTGCAATTTTTTTCATCTTTTTTTGCGGATAAACCCCTGCCGCCCGGCTGCCGGGCGGCCAGGCGCCCCTCTGCTGGGCGGCCGGGGTATGTTTGTGTAAATTTCCAAACCGAAAATATATTTTTGTAAATAACGAAAATAGAAAATATAAAAATAAAAAAACCGTCCGTTGGGCGTCCCAACTGCTTTCGTCCCGGACTACGCACCTGTGTGGTTCTGTCTAGAAGCATTTGATTAGGACGGAGGGAGTACGTTCGAAATCGCAGAAACTGCTGACCTCAACCCGGCCTTTTACTGCTCTCGCTTTCGCGAACGGCAGCGACGCCTTCGGAGACGGATTTTCCAGTTGGTAGTGCAGGGGTAGAAAAACCATTCGCATGCCCCATATCTTAAGCATTATGGAGTCCGGTCTAACTCACAAGGCGATGGACCCTGTGTACGGGTGGGACAGGGATTCGGGAGTTTTTTTGGCCTGCTGTGAGAAAGTCATTTTACCTCTCAAACAATGTCGTGGGGGTAGTTTTACCCCTTGCAGGTCAAGTTTTTTTTACTGCCCTCGTTTTCCTGCTCTCGGCCATCGACCGTCCGTCTAAGTCCGTTCATCCAGGGCCGCCAGGACATATTTCTTCCGTCCAAAATAAATACAATTCTAGAACCAAACACGCAAATCAATAGTACGTGTAAAATTACCAAAATACTATTTGTCTTTTGTGATGAGTGAATGAGATGTTAGTTGTATTTTATGAGAATCTTCTGGAAACTGACTTGTTTTTTGTGGTAGGTAGATCAAAGTTATATTATCTGTGGGACAAATTTTAAACTATAGAATTGTATTTATTTTAAGACATTTATTTTAAGACCTAGGTACTACGTCCAAACGCACCACCAGTTCCGCCAAAGACCCACCAGTTCCGCCAAAGACTTCACAGTAGTCACAAGACGCGCGCCCGGGCGTGCCAAGTGGCGCCGCGCCGCGCCGCGCGCAACGGACGGCAGGCCACCCGGTCGCAAGGCAGCCGACGATCTCGCCACGGCGGCCCCACTACCCTTAGTACCCTACGGCGACCGACCGGCGACCGCAGGCCCCGTCTTGTATCGTAGCGCGACAGAAACCGGACAGCTCCGATGAACATCGTCATCATCATAAGTTCATCACCACCAGAATATTTTTTTTCTCTCTCACGCGCTCGGGACCAGGTGCAGAGTACGAAGCGAGCCCCGTCAGAGGCGGAGGTTTTACAACGAGAGGAGCGAGGCCTCTGCTCTGGCATGCTGCTGGCACACAGCCCGCGTCGTCACCGATACGATCCGAACGAACTAGCTAGTTGCCTCGGTCTGTTGTTATTCATAGCCATGGCGCTGGCAGCCAAGCAGCCAGTCTAGCAGTGGGCGTCGTACGCGCCGGGCCCCTGCTTCAGCCGCGGGTTGTTGGAGAAGCTGCAAATGGACAAGACACGAGACGAGCACCGCACCGTTAGCTGTTAGCAGAGCCGAGCACTTGGACACGGTGACAGTGCCTGGACATGACATCGTGAACCCATGGAAGAAGACGCGCCTACCTGCTGAGGGGCACGTTCTCGAACGGCCCGGACGTCGGGATGGTGCCGCAGAGGTCGTTGCTGGAGAAATCCCTGCATTGCATCAGGAAAGGAAGAACGGAACAGTGTTACGGCCGGCCGGCGACGAACAGTTCGAGCTCGGGCAGAGATCGAAGCGATGCGAAACCTACACGGACTCGAGGTTGGGCAGCCCGGACAGCTCCCTGGGGACCGGTCCCGTCAGGCGGTTGTGGTCGATGCGCCTGTCGAAGCACACGGCCAGAGGCGTTCCCGTGATTCACAACGCGGTGCGTGCGACCGAAAGCATGGAAGGGTGGGTTCAGAAACAGCGCGGCTCCGAGACTTACAGGAACCGCAGGGACTTGAGGTTCCCGAGCGTGCTGGGCAGGTGCCCCGAGATGTCGTTGTTGTACAGGTCCATGCTGATCAGGTTCCTCAGGTCGCCCAACTCGGGCGGGATCGGGCCCTGGAGATTGTTCCCGCTCATCTCCCTGCTCGATCAGATGCCAAAAAAGATGTCAGCACACACTACGTTCACCACCAACATGGATAACTGACAGGGATGTTTCGGAGCCAATGAACAATGGATGCGTCAGAATTATTCAGAACGACCACGTACATGTAATGCAGCTGCTCCAGTTTCCCCAGCTCCGCCGGCAGGGGACCGGACAACCTAAGCTCCGTCACTCCTAATAAAAAACTAAGCTGCCTGCGCCCAGCCAGTCTCCTCTCAAAAAAAAAAAAAAAAAACTGCGCCTAGCCAATCTGGCATGGACGACGTTAAAGCGCGACCCGTCGCGCGGAGAGCGCAGCGCGCGACCTCTCCCACGTGCTTTTGCCTTTCACGTGTACTGCATCTTGTCCATGCGCGTGGAGCATTTTCTTCCTGCGCTTGTGTCTCTCACGCGCAGTACTCATTACTCAATGCCTAGTTTCCCCCTGATATCTGATATCTGATATCTAGGTGATGTCATTTTCAACCTTTCTAGTATAAAATAACTTTCTAAAAAATACTTTATCTCCTTCGTACGAGCTCTGTTTTGAATACCGATTGCACCATTGTGTTTTACGTGATAAGACGGTCAAAACTAGATCCCATTTGCATATATTTTAATGATGTTTTCAACTGGTAGCAAGTTGCTATATGTTATAGCCACAAAAATAGAAGTTTTCATACACATAAGTTGCCACACAAATAAGGTAAAAATTGCCATATAAAATATTTATAAATTACTATATAAATAAAGTTGTCACAAAAGCTTAATCTGTCATAAACATAAGTTGCCATAAATAAAATCTATCATATACATAAGTTGTTACGAACACAAAATGCCATACATATAAGTAGTAAAAAAAAAGTAAATATCAAACTCATAAGTTTATATATAAATTGTCATAGAAATAAAAGTTGTCATATACATAAAACAAAACTTGCTAAAAGATAAAATTTATTATGTACATGAGTTGTCGCATATGTAAGATATAAGTTACCAGACATATAAGATAATAGTTAGAAAAATATTTGTAAGTTGTTAAAAAATAAAGTTGGAATAAAATCATAATTTGTTATGAACATAAGTTGTCACAAAAATAAAACCAATATCATACATAAATTGTCACAAACATAAAATATCATATACATGAGTAGTATTCCTTAATCTAAAAAATGCCCATGAGAAGTAAAAAAAAAGTTATTATACACATAAGTTTATATATAAACTGTATAAAAATAAAAAAAATCACACATATAAAACAAAAGTTGTCACAAAACATCATTTATTATACATTGCCACACATATAAGATATAAATTACTGCAAATGAAATCGATCATAAACTCGTACATATAAGTTGCTACAAAATAATAAGTGTTGTACACATAAGTTCTTATTACTAAATATGATATAGCACACATAAGTTGTTACTAAAGTAATATGATATACACATAAGTTGCTAGAGAAAAGAGAGTAAGTCATCACATAAGTTGCTACTAGTGTAAAATATTGTTAAAACATATGCAAGTGAGATCTAGTTTTGTTCGTCTCGTTGAGTAGAACACATTGGTGAAATCAGTTCTCAAAATGGAGGTAACACGAGGTAGATAAAATATTTTTAGAATAGATTCATGTAAGAAAAAGTCAATTTCTTCTCATGCTTACTTGCTGTGCGTGGATATGAAGGTTGCCGAATCTAGGCAGATGCGTAAGAAATCGGTGGGCCGTAGACGTTGAGCGCAAGACAGAGCAAAATTTAGCACATAGGTTTGTTGGGCCGCGGATACAGACTCGAGATGGGCTGACGCGTCGCGCGCTCTCACGTGGTCGCGACGGGGTCGTCTGATAGTTTTTTCCATCTGGCATGCCCAGCGCTCTCCGCGTAGCGGGCCGTGTACTAACCTCCAATCCTACTTGCCAGGGCTCGATTCGTACAAGAAGTAAGCCCAGCCCATGGATCCCCTCCGGAAACCAATTTAGCCGGCAACAAAGGCGGGTAGACGATCACACTCACATGCGGTCGATGCGGTCGTCGTCGTTGCAGCTGACGTGAAACCAGGTGCACGGGTTCACCAGGTTCGGCTCCCAGCTCGCGAGCACGCCGTCGGGGTCCTCGAGGCCATGGCGCAGGGCCATCAGCGCGTCCCCTTCCTCGTTCGCCGCCGCCGCCGGTGCCAAGGACACGACCACCGCCACGAGGACGGCGGCGCACGCCGCCAGGGACAGGGTTCTTGTGGCTATGGGCGCCGCCATGGTGGTCATGGTCGACGATGTGGGGTGAAGAGAGAGGCGAGCAATGGGTGTTGCCAGACAGAGAGTGTTGTGGTGTTGTGTGCTTTGAGGTGTGCTCTCAGGTGGTTTTTATGGTAGGAGGAAAGGCTTTCCAGCCAGTGTGGACAGTTACGGAACTGCGTGCTTTGAACTGCGGTCTTTGGTGGTTCTTGAAAGTTTGAGGGAGGAGGCATGGGAGCCAGGGCGGGTGGCTTCAGTTACCACTCTAGCGGAAATGCTATACTTACAGAAAAACATACATAACTTAAGCAGTGTAGATTTTGTTGCGTCACTGGTAGTGGACCATCGGCTACAGTTACAACACGCCGATAGGTTGCTGAGGTCTATGTGGTATACTATATGTGCATTTTGTTCATTTCTATGGTAGCTTTTGGTCCTTACCGTCCAAAACTCATATAGTTTCGTAAAAAAAAAGAAATTATGGACGACAGCTGCGCTCAAGGTCATAGCCCGTGACAGTCGATACATGCCAAAATACTAGTCGTTCGATGTAGGAATGACGTTTGCCAATCAATTGCGCTGGAAAAACACCATAAATAACTACATATTTGTAGCTACAAATATATGTATTTATTTACAGAAATCTGTTCATGACCACAATATGCCATTAGCCAACTAGCTAGTTCTGTAATTAGTGGAAAAAATTTCAGCTTCTAATGAATTACGGAGGTTATGAGTAGGATTCGTGTGTGTGCGTAGTAACTCTAGTTTCCTTTGACAAACTACATTTAAAATCTTAAGATTTTGCGTTACAAGATTGCTGCAATGGGCGTGTGTTTTCTATTGTCCTGGTTGTATTGCCGCGTAATGAAATGATGAACACTAATAAATGGTTTTCAAGGCTTATTTTGTATGCCCACTTCTTTATAAAAGGTTTTCAAGATTTATCTTGGATGCCACTAATTTACATGTGATGTAACTACGCTTCACATTTATGCAAGACATATCTCCATTTCTTAATCAAATAACTGTATAAAATAAATATATGGATGCAGATTTATCGCAGGCTTGGTGTTGTGTGCCTTGAACTGCAGTCTTAGGATCTTTAATTTTTAAATGGAAGGGAGGTCCAGCCAAGGTAGGCGATTTCAGTTACTGGTCTAACTAAAATGCTTTACTTGCATAACGTTCCAAATTACAAGTCGTATATAGTTTTTATATGTATTTAGATATAACTTATACTTAAGTGTGTAGCAAGAAAACAAACTAGTAACAGGATCAAGTACATAGCGCGCGATTGTTTTACACTTTGCTAGCTTATCTTTGTGGCGGTTTCCATTCTCTAACATTCAAGAGACCCACCTATTCTCGTCAAGAACTGTGTGGGCGGCAACTCACTCCAGTCCAGGTGTCTTTTCGGACTAAAACAACAACTGTGCTCAAGGCCAGAGTGCGGGCACAATGTGCGCGCGCGCGCGCGCACACACACACACACACCAAAATATGTGTTGTTGCCAATCAATAGCTAGCCTTGTTCTTTTGAAAGAACAACGTAAATAACTAGATACCAGTTCTTTACGCGTTCATGTTACGAAATGCATTTTCACCGAATTCAAATCAAGATTTAGGCTTGGCTAGCATTACATCAGTTCCAACTGATAGTAGTCATCTTATCACAAGGATTTTCCCTATGGAGGGGGTGTTAAAAAACATAGTAAGTTCTAAAAAATTTCAAGTAAACACGTTTAAATCATTGTTTTACAATCCACGAACCGGTGCTGTTCGTGCATCTTGGCAGCTACTAGTTCTATAATAACTAGCGGGAAAATGCTTCTCTTCTAAGGAATTGTTAATAATGTTACTCGCACGATTATTTTATATGCATTTGCATACCATACGTCACATTTATACAAGTAGCACCTCTATCTATTAAACGAGCGTATAAGCTAAACATGCTAGGTTATGCACTGCTGACCTATCGGATATTTGTATCAAAGCTGGTGCAACGTTTTTTTTTTCTTCTCCAGAGGAGCCGGAGCCAGTGGACCACCACTGCGATGTTTTCCTGACTCTTGCCTAGCTAAGCCCTACGCGACGTGCGTATATTGCTTAGGGAGTCTGGACAAGGGGTCTTCTGCAGGATGAGATCCGCTTGGTCTTGTGAAAGAAAAAGAGAATGAATTTTGAGATTTAACTCAAATCCGAACTAAATTATAAATCTGGATCCAAATCCCCCAATCAAGTAGTCCCTTAGTGTGCAGCATCAATGCTTGTCTGAAAGTATTTTACTGACATGAGAAAGCGAAACGTTTCAGCAAAATAAACGAGTTTTGTTTGCCAATTGCCGCTTGCGACATGTACCGACGCGCAAACTATTTGAGTGCTCCTTTGCAAAATGTCAAGGTAGAATATATCCTTTGCTTTTGTTCTGCAACTCCTTGGGATTCTCTCTCAAACAAGTTCTTTTGATTCTGGGTAGCACTACAACTGAAATCTTGTGTAGGACCTAACATATTCAGTATTCCGTGCCACCGAAACCTGCACCGGTAACAGTAAGAAAAAACCCAACTATCCAGTCCAGTGGAATGCAGAGTTGCTCAGGCAGTCAGGCCTACAGATGACTGACCTCTTGAAGTGTTTGCTGGCTGCATCTTGTATACATGAAACGAAGTCAATACGTAACAGTGATATTTAAAAAAAAAAACTCAACCTGTAGGGAAGAAAGCCAAGCATGGAACAAGATCTCCCACGCGACTGAGAAAATTCTAGAACCACCACCCCACCCTTGTACAGGGGCTAAGGGCGCCATTATCTGAGTGATTACGGGCTGGTATCTTCCTTTATGCTTTTGCATGGTGGCAAGCGAGAGAATTTTTTTTTAACCCAGGCTAAAATTTGCTCCCACGGGGAGTTAAACTCAGACCCTAGGAAGTGCTATTAAGACCATCTAACAGTGATACTAGAAACGATTCCAACACACATCACCATCACATAGCTTCAGGTAGCTCCAGGGGCACGCCCTCTTCACAGCAAATGTATTGCGTGTAAACATGTGCTCTTTCTTGCTACATGGTTCAACTCAGGGCTAAGGAAATGCTGGCTAGAAACTTTGTAACACCATCCTCATAATTACAAGAGTTGTATGATGAATACTACCGTGACAACAACTGGCCATGGCTGCAAGGATCAGGTGCGGATCCAGAAGATCCGAACAACATTCTGTTGTTAAGATGATATATATTCACATGCGAATGAGATCATCTAGTGGAGAGGTCAACTATGACGAATGCCCGTCAAGGAAGGCTTTGCTTTATGATTTGCTCATACCAGGGTCTGCTTTGAACTCCTCCGCTGGGAATGCAACGCCGCATAGATTTTTCCCGCAGATTTCTTGATCCCATGGACCAATCAGATGGGATTCGAATTCTGCTTGAGTCGTATCGCGCTCTGAATCCGGTGACAACGCATCTATCCTTGGTTTCTTGGGAGAAGGCTGCGTGCTCTCAGGGTACTCATCTAAGCTTGGAGGTGAATGTGAAAGCTTCTGATCCTCTGAAGCTTTGAATGATCCCCCAAGCTTTTGTTGCTCCTCTATGATCATTTGCAAGTACCTGCCTTGAGCTTCAATTCTCAGCTGCAATTGCCTTTGAACCTGAAAAAAATAAAGTACAATGAATTTCATCAAACTGAAAAGAGACTTCTCAAGGAAAATTTAGATTGATCTTGAAGCTAAAAAAAAACTCACAAACTACAAAAAATAAGCCAAAATGGAATAATTATCAATAAGAAGCAGTTCCCGACTAAACAGCACAGCCTTGAGAAGGAAACACGCTAAGGTATAACTTGACAGAGAATAAGTGAATAGTAAGAATGGACCAAAACATCAGCTTGTAGAAGTCATCCCTAGCAAAGTAGGATTGGTGGGTAAACTGAAAACATTAAAACAAACTGTATGATATAAATTTGCCAACATCTTTCAATAACAGACCTCGAGCTGCTCATGTAGCCGCTTCTGAACCTCCATTTGCATCTTTAATGCTTCATTGATTTGTAATCCTCTAAAACACATGTAAGAATATTTGGTCAACTGCATAATTCATAAAAACTTGGCACACACGATGGGTAAAAAGATAACTTACGGTGCAGAATCCGTGTTAGAGAGGGAATCACTTGAATCCTTTTTTTCGTCCTTGGAACCTAAATAATATTCCATCATAGCATAAAACGAATAGCTGTTTACTTGCGTTTGATATTAGGGAAGGGGAACGGGCTGCAGAAAAAATTGAAGCAAAGAAATATATTCACCTTCAGCAGGAGATTCTGGTATATACTTTGCAAGGCGATACTTCTACACAAGCACCAAGGAAAGAGAAAGTATTAGTTGCAACGAATCATTTTGAAATCTGTTTCCTTCAATGGAAATTCTTCACCTGCAAATGGCTCTTTACATGATAAATTGTGATCCCTGGCACACCCATCACAGTGAGCACCCCTTTAGGTGTAGCTCCTGAATAAATATGATAAGAGTCTCAGATACAGAGTACTTGCAGTTGCAATCCCAAAAACATCAAGTACTCTCGTGATAACCTGCTAGCTTATCCAGACTAATAGAGTCAGATAGACTGCACATGCAATACTCAAAGCTGTTTCCCCATTTGACAAGGACCACAGTTCTCAAGGCACAAACATTTTCCAATGTGATTGGATTTAATAACATGGCAGACACAATTACAGAGGGTCTAAATAACAAGTTCGCATGAGTTTTGAAAAGCGTGCAGCAATCTGATCCTAAACATTGGCACGGTCGATTTAGTTAAATGTCCAGTTTGCTACGCATATATGACATGTGCAATGCGATCAATTAATATACTCCTTGATTTTTAAACCATCAGTACAGAACATTTGTGCAGATGGCAGTTTATGCAATGCATTAACACCAACTACAATGTCTAATACTCAACAGAGAATAGAACACCCACTATCTGGTCCACCAAGCTGGGCGATGGCATCCACAAAGCGATTATGGAGATCTGAAGTCCATCTTAGACGTTGTTTCCCACTTCCTACAGGATTAGCAGGGTTGCTTATGTTGGTTCCACCAATAGCTCCAATATTACTTGCATGCTCATTATTCTGAGCCCTCTGCGGAGCAAAGGGCACAGAAAAATTCTTAGCATGATACATCATGTGAACACTGCAACAATTAAAATGAGATGTCATTCACATAAGGCCAAGTATAGAGGGAGAAACTAGGATACTAAGCTATATTAAAATTCCCAGCGTTTATATCTCATCGAACATATCAAGTTGATGCTAAAATGTCAGAAAAGCAACTGTAAGTCTTACATAATTTCACTGTATAATTGCCCTTAGCACAGCTAAAATACTCTTTTTTTTTGTACAAGTGAATGGGAAGAGCAACATCAACACATCTGAGCATTATAATTCGAAATCAAATCAACATGTTTCAATCCTAAGAGTTACTGCTATATTAAAATAACTGCAATCATAGAAATGAAACAAACATTTTTAAACCACCCAGGAAAAAAGACTACAAAGAATCCAAGACAGCCTAACAACTGAGCTCCAAATGGCAGGCAGACTAAATTTTAGCAGGAGTTAGCTTCTGCAGCTTGGTGTCAATGGACCAGTAAAGACGTGTGTGGCAACTGGCAACTGAAATTATGACTTGGACAGAAATAGAACTAGTAACAGAATACTTGAGAACTTTTTTTTTTGAAATAAAACAGAATACTTGAGAACTGCCAGATGGCTACAAGGCCAGAATTACTTTTGATGGCCCCAAAATGACCATAGAAGTCTTGAACACCCACACAGGGCAGGAGGCCTTGAGCCCATCCAAGCTGTGGGTTTCAAACAAATTATAATCGCTAAATGTTTGTACAACAAACACAACAGGGGCACCAGAGCACAATCACAGTAGAAATTGAAGTGGATCGGAGCGTGATCACAGATCCTAAGCAAACACATACCGCCAATCCACCCTTTTTTACCGAAATTCACGAAAAAGCCTCGACTCCGCAACAACACGCAATACAAAACTACAGCAAGTAGAGAAATGTAAGAAGAGTCGCATTCGTAACCGTTCCCGTAGAATCAAGCTCACCGGAGAAGGTTCATGGCAACCACCACCCAAACGATCCTCACTACTCCATACCCAGTCCAAAGACTAACACACGCCGAGCCTCACACTAATTCAGACCAAAATTAACCCCTACCCCACCACCACATAACAATTCACCAAAGCTATAGCTAAAAAGGAAAAGCAATCCACCAATCTCACAAACACTAGCGAAGCATAGCACCCTCGGCGCCGCGAGCAGCTCGCGACGGCCGGAGGCCACACCGGATTCAGCAGCAAACCATTCCACCCCGAACGGAAAACCAAGCGGCGAACCTGACCGAGCGAGGGGACGGGGGGACGGACGCACCGGCGGTCCCGGGAGGGAGCCGGGCTTCCTCGCCGGTTCCGCGGGATCAGGGCGCCGGGCGCGCGCCGGGGGGCGTGCTGGCGGGGGGCAAGCCAGGGGAATTGAGTGCCGCCGCAGGGCCGGATGCGGATTCCCAATCGGGGTCAAAAAGGGGCGGAGGAGATGGGCGGGGCGGGGGAGGTGGAGGCGCGCGAGGGGGGAAAGCGGCAGGTGGTGGTGTCCGGCGAAAGCGACGCGGGGGCGAGGGGAGGGAAGGAGGGAGGCCTGGGAATTTGGGGGAATTTTTTTTTTTTTGGTTCTTCTTCTTCCGGTCCGCCCCGGTGGTGGTGGTGGTGGTTCGGGTTCCGCGCGAAACGAACCGAGCCCAGAGAGCGGGACGGGGCGAGGAGGGGAGGGGGAGCCGGCTCCGCCCGCAGCGCACGGCGGACCGGGTCTACCTGGGAGCGGAGCGGAGTCCAACCCATTCCGCAGCGGTGAGGAAGGAAGAACTGACTGGAGAGGCAGCAGGTGGACAGAGGCGGGGCAGAGCAAGAGCGTGGCTTTCAGAGCAGAGTGCAGAGCAGGTGCCGCGCGTGCTCCTTTCCGATTGACCCCTGTCAAAGTCAATCCCGTCCTCCATTTTTTTTGGCAGCTGATGCGGCGCGACGTGCCGTGAGATCCTGCGGGTAGACTAGACCGCCGCTACTCGCCGAGGAAAAGGAAAATGCATGGGAACGGCCGAACGGCATTTTCAAGTGTGGGGGGAGGGAACAGGAGATGCCCTCCCTCGTCGTCATGAGCGCTGGAAACGACCGATGAAAGTTACCGGCGGCCTGCGCTGCAAAGCAAAGCAAAAAAGCGGTGGCGCCCGAGCGAGATCTAACAAGAATTAGGGGCGACGCAAGCCATCTCGGGACAATCATGGTCATGGCCTCGCTCGGAGGAAAGGAAAAGCATGGTCATGGGAATGGGAGAGGGAGAGGCCGGAGCCCAGGCCATCATCGCCGGCAAAGGAGGGAGGGCGGGCCGGGCGGGGGTGAAACGTCCCGGTGGAATCATTGCGAGTGCACCGGGAGCCTGAGGACACCTGCTGCCGACTCGTGTGGTCGTGTAGGTGTAGCCACGGCCCGGTTTGGATACTAGCAGCACAGCTGGTCTAAAACGGAATCTTCTATGCATGATATACTAAACGAAGTTTATTTACAAAAATTTTTTACGGATGAGTGTAATTTTTCGCGACGAATCTAATAACGGTAATTAATCGATGATTGGCTACAGTGGTGCTACAGTAACCATCCTCTAATCGTGCGGCCAAAGACATAATTAGATTTGTCTCGCGAAGTAGCACAGGGATTGTGAAGTTAGTTTTATAAACTGTCTTTATTTAATATCTCTAATTATTGGTCAAAATTTATGCTATTCATGCCACATACTAAACCAAACAGAGCCCACGTTTAGCACTGATCCATCCATCGTTAACGGCCACAGGGGCCGCCGGGGGGCCTAGGGAAAGAGATGAGGTGTCAGTGCAGAGCAGAGGCAGAGCAGCTGTGGATTCTGTGTAGCCGGTGTAGGGGCCGGCGGGGATGGCGAGCCTGCGGAGAGCGCGGGAGGCCGGCGGGACGAGGGGGCCCCGGGCGCGGATTCGACCGGTCGGGCCGGCGACGTTATTGGTTGGAAAAGCGTCGTGGAAAGCCGCCCCCGCCGCTGGACGCATCCTGTGGCAATGCCCGTCTCCACTCTCCCGTTGCATTGTTTTCTCTCTACTAGGCCGGAGCATGCGACAATACGCGAGGGGAGGGACGAGGCTCCGCTGCAGTTGGCCGCCGTGTAGTTGAGTCACTGTGTGTGGAGCCTGCACGAGTAGAGTCCACGTGGCAGTGACCCAACTGCAGGGGAGGTAACTGCAGCGGATCCGGTTCCCGAGAGGAGGGACACAGACTGCTCCAGCTCCAGCTCCAGCTGCCTTGGCGCTTCGGATCCGCCGAGAACAGCAGGCGAGCGGATCGATCACAAACCGAGCTCCGATCCATCACTTGTTGCTTGCTCGAACCGGAGAGGGGTAGTAAACTAGTACGTAGATGAGATCTAACAAGTGAGCCGCGGTGGCGGCGGCTGGCGGCTTTTGTTGTTTATGTCGTTGCAAAGCTGAGGCCAAAAAACATCGGCGAGGGAGGCTGGCGATCACTCCTCGTTTTTGTCTTTTCGAAGGGGGCCTGGATCGGCGTGGCGGGCGCGGGGGAGAATCGTTGCATGCGATGGGGGCGGAGCACGGACAGCAACGGTGGGTGGCGGCGAGCTCGTCTTTTGTTTTGGAATTTGGACTTGGAAGGGACGGCGACCGCGAGAGGCTATCTAGCTTCTCCGTCCCATGGACGACAAAGCGGGCTAGCTGCAGGGAGCACCTGCACAGCACGGCCCAGGAGCACATGCGGCACCAGCGACGTGGACGCGGCCGATGCGCCTGGGGCTGCAGCTGGGGGGGGGGGGTGTCGTTGTCATCTCTCAGCTGTACAAGTCAGCAGCAGCCCTGCGACGACCCAAGAAAAAGGCCGTCGCCCATGCCATCCCGATCGAGTCTCACGCGATGGCGTCACGAGAGCTGCTGCACCTACTGCGCCCATCTCTCCTCCCACACGGACTCTGACTCACCCCGGTTTCCAGGGACGGCGCCCACACGGATGGCGAGACCGCGAGAATGGCTGCCCCGCATGCGCTGAACTCCACAGAACTCCACAGAACTCACGCGACGAGGCCAAGTTCAGAACTGAGAGTAGAGCAGCTGGAATAAGCGCTGTGTCACACCATGGAAACCAAGGTCATGTTCCAAATTTGCTAGGCCGTTCCGCTGTCCGCTCTCTTCTCTTCTTCCATGGAGCATGGGATCGAGAAGGTCTGAATGGCTTTATTCTGTATTGTATCAGGTTTGTTCGAGCAGGGAGTTATTAGCTGAACGGCAGAGCCAATGAGACATCCAACCATACGCTACAAGGTACAAGCTCTCCTCAGACCTCGGATTCCTTTTTTCTCTTGGGAGCTTGAAGGAGCCTGTCTATCCCCGTCCTCCCGTGAACTCTGGTATCACTACTCCCGAGGGAGTTCCGACGGTGCATCTCCTCCGTTCACGTCGCAACGGAACGGTACTTGACCTGTACCGCGACGTCCCCGTCGCCGACCGCCACAGCCAGGGCCCAGGGCCGCAGGGCGTGACCTGCCGTGCAACCAACCGAGCACGCTGGAGTACCCAAGAGTCCAAGAGACCAAGACCCACCCCCCGCGGTCCGCCGCCGCGGCAGCCCACCAACGACACGGGCAACGGCTCGGTCGCTCAGTTAGTAGGCCGTAGGCGGGCTGTGGCTCGTGGGTTGGGCCCCCAATTCGTCTATCTCCATCGGAAAAATACAGAAAAAAAGTCCCTTTTTTTTCCTCCCTCAATTTTGAGCTAAATTTGCTTTTCCTTCCTGAACCACAAAACCGTCCGTCCAGCCTCCTCAGACTCACAAAACAGTTTAAATAACCTCCCTGAGCGGTTTGAGGGTGAGGTGGCAGCGGTTTTTCTATTTTTCTTTTATTTTTTATTTTGACTAAATCTTTAAAAAACACAGTAAATCACCAAAAAAATCATAAAAGAGAAAATCTAATTTTGTTGAACTCCACGTAAGTAGATCTACGCATTGAATATATTATATGATATATTTTAATACAATTTTTTTTCTGTAGTTTTAGATATATGATTTTCTGTAATTAATTTATAGTTATAGTCTCCATCATCAAATTATGATGAAAATTTTGTGGTGGGCTAATCATTATATGATTGAGTTATAGTAAAAATTTTATAATTATTAGATCATGTTTGACTGAGCTATAGATTTATCTATATAAATCTAGATAAATCTGGACCAATCTATAGTTAAACCTAGATAAATCAATAACTCAGTCATACATGATTCGATAATCATAAAATTTTTACTACATCTCAATAATATAATGATTATACCACCATAAAATTTTCATCGTAATTTGATGATGGAGACTATAACTATAAATTAATTACAGAAAATCATATATCTAAAACTACAGAAAAAATTGTACTAAAGTATATCATATAATATATTCAATGCGTAGATATACTTACGTGGAGTTCAACAAAATTAGATTTTCCCTTTTATGATTTTTTTGTGATTTACTGTGATTTTTCAAAGATTTAGTCAAAATAAAAAATAAAAGAAAAATAGAAAAACCGCTGCCACCTCACCCTAAAACCGCTCAGGGAGGTTATGTGAACGGTTTTGTGAGTCTGAGGAGGCTGAACAGACGGTTTTGTGGTTCAGGGAGGAAAAGTAAATTTGGCTCAAAGTTTTTTTTGGGTGGAAAAGGACTTTCCATTAACGAACGGACTCAGCGCGATCGCTGGCCACGAGGTCCTCGACAAAGGTCGGAGTGCTCTCCCACCGGAGGCCAGCACTCGAAGGACACTTACAACCAATTGCCGCTAGGGCATGAGCAACCCTATTACATGATCTAGGAGCATATTCAATAACAAAGGAACTAAAACTTGTAGCTAACAGAGCTTGTATCTCATAGATCACACCACCGATGGACGCCAGACGATGTGTCGAGTTTTGCAAAGCTTGTTTGAGCACCAGGGAGTCGGTTTCCACAACTATCCGCTCAGCTCCCACCTCTTCTGCCAACATCACTCCTGCTAAACACGCTTCCACCTCAGACTAAAAGGCATCTAAAAGTCTTGTTAATTTTCTGTCCGCTGCTTCCATGACCTCTCCCCTCTCATCTCTTATTATTACCCCCCAGCCTCCCTCGCCCGTCCTACTGGAAAAAGCACCATCTGAGTTGATCTTTACCCAGCCTTGTACAGGTCGTTTCCACACGTGTTTGGTCGCCTGCACTGGCTGCGGATTCTGCTTACAAATGCTCAGGTATTTAGATGCATATTGATTGCACATAAAGGCCATATCCTCCACAGATTTCCTCCTCTCCCCTTCACGGACTCTATTTCTCTCAAGCCACCAGAGCCACAGTATGGTAACAACTATCATTTGCTCACCTTCATCTAGACCCAAGATAAATTGCATCGCTTCAGCAGCAGACATTTTCCCTTCCAAGATACAGCGATATTGCTCCATACCCAACTCCCTCCAAACTTTCACTGCCCATTTGCACTTGAAAAAAAGGTGTGCCCTATCCTCATCTAGCCTGTTGCACATTACACATTTTGTATACAAATCCATACCTCTACGAGCCAGCTCTTTTCTGATTGCCAAACTGTTATGGGTTAGTCTCCAAAGATGATGTTTGATTTTCCCTGGACACTTCAACGCCCACAATTTCTTCCAGGGGAACTCCTCCCCCCGCTGCTACTGGCCCTGGATGAAGAAGCTGCACCCCTTGTGTACGATCTCTTGTCATAAGCTCTCTGGACTTTATAAGCTGATAGCACACTAAAGACTCCCCTATTATCATAGTGCCACGCCACCACATCTTCCATATCAGCATGAACTAGAATCGCCAAGATAAGCTCAGCATCCTGTGGCCAGAAAGTATCCCGTACAAGTTGCTCATCCCAATTTCCTCGACTCTGATCAATAAGCTCATCTACCCGCCCTAGGAGATTGTTCCTTCGGGGGGTAATTGGTTGCCTGGTCCACTCCCGGGGTATCCAGGGATCCTCCCATATCCTGATGCTTCTCCCATCTCCAACACGCCATATAATTCCATTTTTCAACACTTTCAAACCTTTTAAAATACTCCTCCATGTGTACGACATATTGTTGCGTGTGGTCGCTGATAGAACATCGCCATTTGGGAAGTATTTGGCTCCCAAAATCTGGGCACACAACGAATTTGGGTCCTGCACAAACCTCCAACTTTGCTTTGCTAACATTGCCAAGTTGAAAACATGTATATCTCTGAAACCCAGTCCACCTTCTCCTTTTGGTTCAGTTATTTTTTCCCATTTCACCCAATGCATCTTGTTCTCCTTCTCCTGATTACTCCACCAATACTTACAAATCATCGCACTAATCTGGTCACAAATCTCCTTTGTGATATCAAAGCAACCCATAGCAAAGGTTGGGATAGCTTGAGCCACGACCTTTATAAGAGCTTTCTTCCTCGCCCTCGACAACATCTTCTCCTTCCACCCCTGGATACGAGTCCAAATAGGTTCCTTCAGGTAAGCAAACACTTTGGTTTTGCTTCTTCCCACATAAACCGGAAGCCCCAGATATCTTTCATTCATCGTTTCTTTTACAATTTCCAATTCTTGCTTCACAACATCCCGCTCACTTCTCCTTGTATTTGGACTAAACATTATAGCCAATTTGTCTCTGTTTATCATCTGGCCAGAGCACTCCTCATAAAGATCAAGGATTCCCTGCAGGTGCTGTGCATCACCCCCATTCGCACGGAACAAAATCAAAGAGTCGTCCGCGAACAGCAAATGTGACACACTGGGAGCCCTTTGGCACACCTTAACCCCTTTCAAACTTCATTCCCTCTCAGCCCGGTGAAAGGATCGATGGACCAAGAGGGGGGGTGAATTGGGCCTTTTTCAATTTCTAAAACACAATTAATCAACCTTAACCTATGCAATGCTAGTAAGGCACCAATTCACCAACCGAAAAACTAAGCTACCTACACAAGCTATGAGAGATAAAATGAGAAGTAAAGCCTAGCAAGGTAGAGCTAAGTTATGATCTCTAAGTCAAGCACATGAATAAATTGCATGAAAGAAAATGCTTGAATAAAGAGAGTGGACAAGAGACGACCGGATTTTTCCCCGTGGTATCGATGTGTTGGCACACACCCCTAATCCACGTTGTGACACTCACAAAGAGTCTTGTCACCTCCCAAGTCACCGAGACGAGGGCGCTCACTAAGAGTCTCCGTTCACCATCCCGGCGTGGTGGAGATCAAGCCACGTACAATCTTCTTCTCCGGGCTCCCACAATCCTTGGCAAGCTCCGCGAGAAACACCTCGATCACCAAGATCGCCTAGGTGATGCCAATCACCAAGAGTAACAAGCTAAGGCCTTCACTTGAGCAAGAACCGATCACCAAGAACGGATGCACACAAGCTTCTCTCTACTCAAGTCCTTAATCTTGCTTCTTGATTGATTGAATGAACAAGTATGTGAAAGATGAAGCTCAAGGTGGCTCTTGACTATAGTATGAGTGTTTGGATGTTGCCTGGTGTCTAGAGTGGCAAAATGACCCATTGGATGGGTATATATAGGCAGCTCACACGGATAGAGCCGTTGGAGAAAAAGCTGCCAGAAGTCTGCGTAGCGCCGGTTAATCCGACGATCCTCCAATAGCTAGCGTCGGTTTAACCGATGAATGTAAACTGCCCCTTCTGAAAACTAGCCGTTACAACTTGGGCAGATTAACCGATGTATCATCGGTTTAACCGGTGAGTGTAGTTGTCCACTGATCAGCTGAAAAACCAAGTCTCTGGACAACTGCACCGACGTTAACTCAAACCTATCGTCGGTTTAACCGGTGAGTACAACTTCTGAAATCCTTGGAAAAACCATCTCACTGGTCAATTGCACCGACATCTCAATTCAAACAGCGTCGGTTTAAACGGTGTATAGAACATGAATCACCCTAGAAAAACCAACTCTGGACTAATGCACCGACGTTAAATTCAAACACGTCGGTTTTACCAGTGTATTGACTTGTCCAGACTCTGCTGACTTCGTTTAACCGACGTATAGAAAATTTGAAGCGTCGGTTAAATCGGTGTTAAAGACTTTTTCTGATTTTGTCTTTTCTGATTCGAGTCTTGAATGAAATCCAAATATTCTTGAGATATAAGTTGAAAACCACTTATTTGAACTTCTAGGAACCTGAGTGACCATAGTGTGCATCCATTTTTGATTGATCATGTCCATGCTCAAGTTACTTGGCCTTAACCCCTCTTAATAGTGCGATCACTACAAAACTATAAAACCTATACTAACCTAAGTGTCCTTCTCAACCTTATGACACTTAGGACTAGAAAGATCCTTAGTCTTGACATATAATTGAGTTGAAAACCGAGATCGCCTTTTTGAATAATCAAATTGAGGGGCCTCTTTTGACATATGACCAAATGAGCGATAATGATCTATTAAGCTGCACAAACTCATTAGTCACAATAATGGTTGTCATTAATCACCGAAACATACCTTGAGGGCCTAGATGCTTACAATCTCCCCCTTTTTGGTGATTGATGGCAACATAAACATAAATAACGAGAGAGCGAGAAAGATAAAACAAGATAAACACAAGCAAACTCGAAAGAGAACCAAATAGCTCAATGGCTCAAACGAAATCCATAGATATGTCTCAAAGCACGGCATACTCAAGCGACAAATGTACATATCCATGAATTAACACCAAATGTGATACAAAGCATCAAGGTCCTGATAACTACGAGCTCTCTCTAACTCTACCCTCCCCCTGACTCCAACTCCCTCTCCCCCTTTGGCATCAAAGCACCAAAAAGGCGAGCTACTGGTCCGGCTGTCGCGGTACGGCGAGGAAACGGTCCGGGTGTCTCTGATCTTTGGCATGAGACTTTATAGGGACCGTTCGATTACACTTATCCTCCGATAGATATGTGTAATTTTATGTCAGGGGCACGGAATAAGGGACTATGGAGTTAATGAAAACTAGCAAATGGAGATGAGCAGTGCCAAAATGAATTTGAACAAGGAGCTAGCACCCCGAATGTTAAAGGTCTCATTTTCATACTTTATGTTTTCCATTCAAACAATCAGAGATTAGTTTAGGTTTCGAATAAGCCTTTAATAATACAATTTGCTATGGAAAAGCTGCTGATGTTTCTTGGGTATAGTTTGCATGAACACTACTAGAAAACGAGCTTTCAGAACCGGTTGAAGAGGTGCTTAGGCACCGGTTTTGCAACCGGTACCCCCAAACAGAGACCAATGGCCTCAGTCTAGGACACCGGGTTTACCAACCGGTGCCTTAGGCCTCCATTGGTACCGGTTGTGTTGGTACCCTGTAGCAGGGATACCTACTTCTACTGTAGCAAGGCAGGACCCGCGTAGTCATCCGTAACTACGCGGTAAAGGGCGGAGCAGCCGGGGCCCACAGGACAGGCACTTACCTCACCGGACCAACGGCCCCGGACCCCGCTCCCCGCTCAGAGATGGGTCTGGAGACGCCATGTATCCCCGAGGAAGGGAAGCTCCGACCCAGCCACCGAGATCCCGGACCTCCTATGGGGGTCCGGGACCTTCTCACGACCGTCCGGACCTCCCACGCGTGTAGAGCTAATACACCTCCGGGGGGGGGGGGGGGGTCCGGAGGCACCACGTGTTCCGTGGGCGTGGGCGTGAGTCTTCCACTGGAAGACTCATGCACCCACCGCATTCAATGCGAGTGGTTGAGGCGTGCTCTGCCGCCGCGGCACGCCGGGCAGCCTTTGTCAGGCCTCACTGTGGACCGCGTATTACCAAGGAACACAGTGCAGCCGCCTGTGCCGCACCCACGCAGAGCCTGTCTGCCGCATTAATTGGATACGACGACTCGGTGCTTTTCCATAATGCCGCCTACACCGCAAGCTATACAACCCGTTCAACAACGTGGCGGGCGGCGCCGCTAGCTACGTCTGGCACCGTTCCGACAAGACACCGCCTGGACACACTGAACGGGGGATTCCAGGAACAGGCAAGGAAATCCAGGAGAGAGATCTCCTTCGCCTGCAACGCCATAATGTATGAACAGTATGTTATTGTTTACTGCACCGGTTGGGCCCACCTGTCGGGGACCCAACGGCCATGTACGCGCCTACCTTGAGATATAAAAGGGTAGCGCTCGCTGTACACCACAAGCTCTCAAGGGGCACTGACATAGACACGCTGGACTCAGTGCCAACTCTTCAGTCTTGAGCAATACAACACACAGTGGATGTAGGGTATTACGCTCCGGCGGCCCGAACCACTCTAACCCTGCTGTGTTCATCGCGTTCTTGAGCAAGATCGAACTAGTCGCAAGCCAACCCCCGAGTACTCACCCTCTGGGCTTAGGCGGGTGCATTCCGCCATCCGGCTGTGGTTTGCCACACCACGACATTTGGCGCTCCAGGTAGGGGATACTAGCTGGTACTGGTTCATCTCTTGTTCGTCTCCATGGTTCTGGTGGACGATGTGGAGATGACAGAGGGTGTGGCGTCCTCCACGCCACACGCCTCTCGCGTTCCTGCTCTAGTGGAAACTGTGCCTGTGGAGCAACCACCGTTGGCGGCGGCGCGCGCAGCTCGCCGGCAGGAGTCAGGGCGCCCGTCAAGGGCCCCCTCACAAGCTGCGAGCGGCGGAGCGCTGGCGGCAGCCAGGGAGTTGCTCCGCAACCCTCTGGCTGCTGCAGCCTCGCCAGACGCCCTGAGGTAGTGGCTGGACGACGTTGACCGTCTCCTCCATCTGGCTCAGGCCTCCCCCAGTTCTGCAAAAACTGGGCAACGACCCCCGCCTGGCAATGCGGTGGTACCCTACCACCGGCGCCAAGGCGGTGTGTCGGCATCCGTGCACTCCCCCACAGTGAGGGGTGCACGAACAGAAGACCTGCTGGCAGAGCTCAACCGCAGGCGCATGGGTGAGGATGCCCGCATCTCTGTGGAGAGGGCGTGAGAGCGCCGTCTCAATATTGAGGGCCGCAACCTCAATGCTGACTTGGACGTGGCAGCACCCAATCTTCCGGTGAACGCCCGGATACAGGCGGGCACCCCGGTGGCGGGGGTAGGCTGCGCTGCACTGGCGGAGCACCTCCGCGCGGTGGCATGGCCGTCCAAGTTCCGCCCGCACCTGCCGAAGAAGTACGACGGTACTACTAATCCGTTGGAATTCCTGCAGGTGTACGTTACCGCCATCACAGCATCTGGTGGTAACGACGCCGTCATGGCGAGCTACTTTCATGTAGCCTTGTCTGGGCCAGCTCGGACTTGGCTCATGAACCTCACCCCTGGGACGATCCAGTCCTGGGAGGAGCACTGTGCGAGGTTCACTACGAACTTCGCCAGTGCATACCAGCAGCATGGTGTGGAGGCCCACCTCCACGCTGTGAGGCAGAGACCCGGAGAGACGCTCCGGGCATTCATCTCGCGCTTCACCAAGGTACGGGGTACCATTCCTCGTATCTCTGATGCATCTATTATCACTGCTTTCCGACAGGGGGTACGTGACGAGAAGATGCTCGAGAAGTTAGCGACGCACGAGGTGGAAAGCGTTACCACGCTTTTCTCCCTGGCAGACAAGTGTGCCAGGGCCGCTGAGGGCCGCGCATGGCACTCAGCCCCCCAAGATGTAGACACCAAAGCTGGTGGCTCCGGTGCTACCGCCCAAGGCGGTGGCAAGAAGAAGAAGAACAAGAACCGGAGTCGTGGGGAGCCGCAACCCGGCGGCCCAGCAGTTGCAGCAGTGGCACCAGCCGCTGCGGCAGCGACTGGGGGCCAGAACGCGCATGGCAAGCGTCCGTGCCCGCTGGGTGGCAGCGGAGGTTCATGCTCGGTGCATCCCACTGCTCACCACAGCGCCGCTGACTACCGCGAGATCCAGAAGCTCGCCAAGCGGGTCAATGGGAGGCGTGAGCAGTCCTCCAAGGACGGCTCACCCCCTCCTCAACAGCGTCCTGGCAAGGAGAAGGCCTCCGTCAGCGGAGCCGCGGCCGAGGAGGAGCTGGGGTACCAATCCCCCGCTCGGGGAGCTGAAGGGTGTGTACCACGACGATAATTCCGACTCCGACAACGACGACCGCCACAAGAAGCTGTACGTAATGTACGGCGGAAGCTGGGAGCTTGTCTCCCAGCGGGACGTGAAGACCCTTTGCCGAGAGGTCCTTTCGGTGAAGCCGGGGGTCCCGAAGGCGGCGCCGCACCAAAGGTGGATGAACACCACCATCTCTTTCGGGTCATCCGACTGCCCGGAGAATATGGCTGGGGCCGGTGTACTACCTCTAGTTACCGCCCCTGTCATATCCAACGTGAGGCTCTATCACATACTGATCGATGGTGGGGCCGGCCTCAACGTCATCAGCTATGCAGCATTCAAGCAGCTGCAGATCCTGGAGTCCAAGCTGACTCCCTCTCGCCCATTCTTCGGAGTGGGCCCACACCTGGTGTTCCCTCTGGGGAGCATCACACTGCCGGTCACGTTCGGGACCGAGGAGAACTTTCGCACAAAGAGCGTCTAGTTCGATGTTGCGGAGGTGAACCTCCCGTTCAATTCCATCATTGGCCGGCCGGCGCTCTACCGCTTCATGGCCATTGCCAATTACGGGTATTTGGTCCTAAAGATGCCTTCCCTTGCCGGTGTCCTCACCGTGCGGGGTGACCGCACCGCTGCTGTCGCTGCAGTTGAGAGACTGCATTCTCTAGCAGCAGAGGCTGCACGTACCGAGGAGGACCCATCCACCTCGCAACCCAGGGCGCTTGCAAAGGCACCCAAGGTTCAGCCGTCTGATCCGGACGACGTTCTGGTGAAGACTGTGCAGATCGGAGCAGACTCCACCAGGACCACCTGTATCGCGGGGAACCTGGAGGAGAAATAGGAAGACGCGCTCATCGCTTTCCTCCGGGCAAATGTGGATGTGTTCGCCTGGGAACCGTCACAGATGCCCGGGATCCCCAGGGAAGTGATCGAGCACAATCTGAGGATCTACCCCGACGCCACGCCGGTGCGCCAGAAGCCTCGGAAGCAGTCCGTGGAGCGGCAGAACTTCATCCGTGATGAAGTCCGCAAGCTCCTGCACGCTGGCTTCATCGAGGAGGTCCACCACCCCGAGTGGTTGGCCAACCCGGTCGACGTCCCAAAGGCCAACGGGAAGCTTCGGATGTGCATCGACTACACCAGCCTCAACAAGCCATGTCCTAGAGACCCCTATCCTCTTCCACGTATCGATCAGATCGTGGACTCCACCTCCGGGTGCGACCTTTTGTCTTTCCTAGATGCATATTCTGGTTTTCACCAGATTCAGATGTCTAGAGAGGATAGGAAGCATACTGCTTTTGTAACAATAGATGAGCTTTATTGCTATATTATCATGCCGCATAGTCTACGGAATGCATTACCCACGTTTGTACGAGCTATGAACAAAACCTTCTATAATCTAATTAGAGATATTGTTGAGGTGTATGTTGATGACATTGTGGTCTAGACTAAGGTAGGGTTAACACTAGTTGAGGACCTGTCCCTCGTCTTTGACCGGCTAAGCGCCATGCGCACGAAGCTGAATCCCGAGAAGTGCATCTTCGGCGTTTCGGCAGGAAAGCTGCTGGTTTTCCTGGTCTCACATTGAGGCATTGAGGCAAATCCAGCCAAGATCAAGGCGATCGAAGCGATGAGGCCTCCTTGCCGCATCAAGGTCTCACATTCTCTTGGACCGAAGAGGCTGAGCAAGCCTTCCAGGAGCTGAAGCAGCATCTCACCTCACTGCCAGTATTGGTGGCACCAGAGCCCGGTGAGACGTTGTTTCTGTACCTTGCTGTGTCTGCAGAAGCGGTCAGCATAGTGCTGGTCGCCAAGAGGACAGAGCAAGCTCGCCAGGAGGACGCCAGGGTCTCTCCGGCCAAGGATGGTGAGCCGGACCCCGGACACGGGGGCCCGTCAGCCTCACCTCTGTCTGAAGGTCCGGACCCCGGACAAGGGGGTCCGGAGGAGCCTCGTCCCAGTGGGAACCCAGAACCGCTGGGGACCCAAGGACCTGGCATGGTGGATAAGGGCGAGTCGGACTCGGCCACCAGGGTCCGGACCATCCAAAAGCCAGTCTACTACGTTAGCGAAGTCCTCCATGAGGCGAAGGCCAGGTATCTTGAGACGCATAAGCTTATCTATGCAATACTTATTGCGTCCAGGAAACTGCGCCACTACTTTCAGGCACACCGAGTTGTCGTAGTGACCTCTTACCCACTGAGAGCGATCCTGCACAACTCCAATGCCACGGGCAATATCGCCAAGTGGGTAGCAGAATTGGCTGAGTTCCAGCTGGACTTCCAGCCTCGCCATGCAGTCAAGAGCCAGATCCTGGCCGATTTCATAGCGGAATGGACTCCTTCCCCAAGCAATTCTGGGGGTCTGGACTTCAACGCCGGACCCCCGGAGCCGGAAACCAGGACACCAGTCTTCACCGAGCCCCACTAGACACTCTTCTTCGACGAGTTCGTACGCAAGAAGTGGGCTGGAGCTGGTGTGGTCCTCATCGACCCAAATGGAGATCAGCTAAAGTACATGGTGCACCTTGAGTTCAAGGCGACCAACTACATGGCGGAGTACGAAGCCCTGATCTTTGGCCTGACACAAGCCCTGTCACTGGGGGTCCGATAGCTTCTGGTGAAGGGGGACTCTCAGCTAGTCATCAAGCAGGTCCTAGTAGCAGATGATCTCTCCACGAGAGCATCTACCTGGGCATCCGTGCCCGAGGGCGTTTTCGAAAGACGGTTGCTGAGACCTACCACCCAGCCCCCTGAATTGGGTGAAGGGGATCAAGATAGCACCTCGAAGCTAGCGGTCCCGGTGGCATTCCACCTGTGGTGCCCGCCCTGGGTTGTGAGCTCTGTCGAGGATCCTGGAGACCTCATAGAGCCACCCCCACCTGCTCGGGGAAGCCCCGATGCATGGATCTCCAAGATCCGGGGCTACCTGAAAGACAACATCCTCCCTGATGACGATGTGTCCGCTAAGCGCATAGTCCGATTGGCTAAACGCTACGCGGTGGTAGAAGGGGATCTCTACCACCGTGGCGCCAATGGTATCCTCATACGGTGCATTTCCTAGGGAGAGGACCGCGAGTTGCTCGCGGAGATCCATGGAGGCGAGTGTGGAAGTCATTCCTCATCTCGCATGCTTGTTGGCAAGGCCTTTCAGCATGACTTCTACTGGCCGACAGCACTCCAGGATGCGGCTGAGCTGGTAAAATCCTGCAAAGCATGCCAGTACCATGCAAAGCATGCCAGTACCATGCAAAGCAAATACACACACCGGCTCAGGCTTTACAAATGATTCCGCCCTCATGGCCATTCGCTGTGTGGGGCGTGGATATCCTGGGGCCATTCCCTCGGGCTGTCGGCGGGTACCGGTTCCTCTACGTCACCATCGACAAGTTCACAAAGTGGCTGAAGGTAACCCCTGTGGTGAACATCACCAAAAAGTCAGCAGTCGCATTCCTCAAGTCCATTTTGTGCAGATTTGGCGTCCCAAACCGCATCATTACGGATAACGGGACCCAATTCAAAAGTAGACTCTTCCAAGAGTACCGCGAGGACATCGGCATCCAGTTATGCTTTGCGTCCGTAGCGTACCCCCGCAGCAATGGAAAGGTTGAGAGAGCGAATGCAGAGATCCTCAGAGGACTCAAGACCCGCACCTGCAACTGTTTGAAAAAGCATGGTGCCAAATGAGTTGATGAGCTTCCATGCGTACTATGGGGCAACTGAACCACACCCAGCCGAGCCACCGGGGAGACTCCATTCTTCCTGGTCTACGGGGCTGAAGCATGACTTCCCCCATAAATTCACCTGGGCTCACCACGGGTCCAGGCTTTTGACGAATCCATGCAGGAACAACAGCGGCGTGACGATGTGGACTTCGTCGACGAATGAAGGTGGCAAGCAGCAATCCGAAATGCACGCTACAACCAGGCGCTCAAGCGCTATCATCAACGATTCGTGCACAGTAGGGAGCTTCGGGCTGGTGACCTCGTCCTGAGGCAGATCCTGAACCGAGCAGGGCTCCACAAACTCTCCCCCAGCTGGGAGGGGCCCTTCAAGGTCACAGAGGTGTGGCGGCCCGGATGCGTCCGCCTTGCCACAGAAGATGGAGTGCCGCTGCCCAACACATGGAACATAGAGCATCTGCGTAAGTTTTACACTTAGGCAGAGCAGGGAAATAAAATTTTCCTTTGTAATAAGATAGAATCAGTGTGCGGCCCAGAGCGGTTGGGGTCCGCCCCCGTAAACCCGACCTCTGGCATCCATCGCACCAACGGCTAGCATTAACGCGTGGCCCAGAGCGGTAAAGGTCCGTCCTCGTAAACCCGGCCTCTAGCATCCATCACGCAAGCCATGTATATCAAGTTGCAAAGGAAAGATTTTCTCTCAGTTCTGCCTTTGTGTCAAAATCTGATTTCGCATTCCGATTTTCGAAATTTTCCTTTTCTAACCCCGTGCGGATTTTCACTCTGGTCGCTACAACTAAGATCTGAATTGAGTTGCTGGACTACCGTACAGGTCTGGACTCTCTTACTGCTGGGAGAGGGGTCCAAACCCCTAGAGACCTGATCTGGAGAGGGGGTGTTCATTTCCTGGGGTGGTCCGGAGTCCTGTGTAGCTGCTTAGCCGGTTCCGTACCCAAAGTCTACACACTCTACCACCCTGTAACTAGTACTCTAGTACCTGGAGCTGGGTAATTAGGGACCCGGACCTCGCCCTAGCTCAAGAGTTGGCTTCCTAAGTCCTACACGGCATGTCCAGCTCCATATCTCAAAGGATCGAGTACGACTAGATGACCTCACCCACTGCTAGGAAGGGTCTGGAGCTTTGGAACCAGGTCCAAAAAAGTCGTGTTGTTTCCTGAAGTGGTACGGAGCCCTGTGTAGCGCCTTAGCCTGGTTCCACAGCCTAAGCCTACACACTCCACCACTTTGTAACAAGCACTGAATTGCCTGGACCTGTGCATCTAGAGCTCCGGACCGCATACTAGCCTGGGGGCCGGTCCATAATAGGTTCCGCGGGCCTGCTACTAAGCTGTAACTTTGAAGTGATACATAGGTTGAACCTTGACTGGTGGTAGCCAGCCTCAAACCATTGAGCCTACCTACCAGGGGGTCCCGGCATCCACTTTAAACGTTTCATGCAGATCGAGGTCCAGTCTTGGTGGTAGACAGACTCAAAACAACTGAGTCTATCTCCCAGGGGGCCCGGGGCGTTTGCTTTGAGCCAGACACCAAGGATCGACCCTGCATGCATCAAATAGCTAAGTCGCAGTATCATTACTACCATACAAGCGAGTTTGATTTTCCTCTCTGTAGTTCTTCTCCTACACAGGGAATAAGACGCTTGCTCGGCTTGCAAACTATGCTACACCTATGCCCATGGACACTTGCCCAAGGAGTGTCTTCTACGACTCAGGTGGCAGATAGGTCCAAACAACTGAACCTATCAGCCAGGGGGCCAGGGCGCCGGGGTACTGCATACCGCAACCACAGTAATTGACAAACAGCTAAGTTGAAATTTCCTTCTATTTTAAATTTCAACTAGTAAAATATTTGTTACATAATGCAAAAGAAAAACAAAGGTACAATGCCCAGCTCAAGGGTCTGCAGGCTCCCGCTTGAAGTAGGCGGCGACGAAATCGACGACGTCCCGCACGCCTTCCCGGGCGGCGGCCTCTGTCTCCGCCACAGGACCATCGACCACGGGCGCTAGTGAGATGGCCGGGTCGTGGCTCCGGAGGCAGGTCAGGATGTGCTCCGCCACCATCCAGATCAGCTCGCGGCCCTCGGCTTCAAGCTGACCAGCTAGGACCGGCTCTAGACGCCGGAGCCTATCCGAAGCGGAGTTTAACACTGGGAGGGCGTCAGCAATCGAGGCTGGCGGCTCCGCCACTTGGATTGGGCTCATTCCAAGTGGCACCAGTGCTAAGCTCACTTCGGTCGCCCAGTCAGCAATTCGTTGGGCCCCCATGCACTGGTCCTCCTAGAGTTTCCGGACCGCCTCCTGGACCGCCTCCTGCACCCGGGTGTCCAGAGCCGCCTTGGTCGCCTCCACCTCGCGGGACCTCTCCTCGAGCTCGGCCTTCCTCTTCTCCGCCCACTCCTTCTGCTTCTTGAGGGAGTCACGCTGGCGCCTAAGCAGCTTCTCCATGTTGGCGGCGAGGGACTCCCGCTTATCAAGGGACTTCCGGTCCTCCTCCAGCTCCGCCTCGGCAACAGCCAGCTTGCTGGCCCTCTCCTGCAGCTGCTCACGCCATCCCTGCAGAGTCGCAGAGAGACTGTTGAGCTCCTGCTTCCGGACCTTGAGACCCTGGCTGCGAGTCTCAAGCTCGGACTACTGGGCTGCGAGGCGAGTCTCGAGTTCTGACCGCTGAGCCGCGAAGCCGACAACCTCCAAGGCGAAAGTCTCCTCCCGCTGCGCCAGGGTTTTTTCCCGGCTCGATACTGCGAACTCCCGGTCAAACACCTTCCGAAGGTTGGCCCGGTAGGCCTCTTGGTCGGCCTTGAGTTTGGACCGGGCTTCCACAGCATGGGAGGCTTCAGCCTTCGTGTGCGCTTCCAGGCGGGTGTGCCAGTCGGAGAGGCGCTGGCGTTTTCTCTCCAGGGCGGCCCACTCCCGTCGGAAGGCTACTTCGGCGGAAGAGGTTGCCTCCATTATCGACTCCCGGACCTGGACCAGCACCCGGGGAAGGGGAACCGTTTCCTCCTCCGGGGGACCCTGCAGGAGCTGCCTGCCAAAGACCACCTCCAACTCCTCCTCTGCAACAGGATCGGAGCTGGAGGTGGGGGCTTCCGGCGCAGGCATCGAGGCCTCGGTAGCCTTTGTGCTTGCCACTGCAGCACTTGTCACCGTCGAGCTCACTGCCGCCAAATCCGGTGCCGGCGCAAATGTCGCCATGACCGGGGTCTCGAGGGCCTCTGCGTCGGGTGCGGCTGCACCCAGCACTGGCGCATCCACCGATGCTGCGTCGGGTGCGGCTGCGCCCAGCACTAGCGCATCCACCGCCACTGCATCGGGTGCGGCTGTGCCTAGCACTGGCCCATCCGTCGCTGCTGCGTCGGGTGCGGCTGCACCTAGCACTGGCACATCCGCCGCCGTTGCATCGGGTGAGGCTGCGCCCAGCACCGGCGCATCTGCCGCCACCACATCGGGGGTGGCTGCGCCCGACATCGACGCATCAGCAGCCACCACGTCCGGCACAGGCGCATCCGCCGCCGCTGCGTCGGACGTAGCCGAGCCTGATGTTTCCGCGGCCGCCGTCGCTCCCGCTGTCGCCGCCGAGGCCCCGGTCGCCTGGGCACCAGCCGACGAGCCAGCGATGGTGGAAGAACTGCTTGGGCGAGGAGCCCTGGCAACAAAGAGAAGAAGCCTTCAGCAAAAAACAGAGCACCTAAGACAGGGGGAGTGAGCAGAATAACACTAACCCAGAAGCGCCGGGTATCCAGCGACCGCGGAGGCTCGACGACTGCTTCTGTTGCTACCGCTGCTCCCGTGGTGGCGACGGTGGCGCAACCCGGGACTGTTCCTGCTGTTGCTATTGCTGCTGCTCCTGCGGCTGCTCCTATTGTTGTTGCCGCTGCTGCTCCCGTGGCTGCTGCTGCTGTTGTTGCAGCTGCTGCTCCTCCTGTGGCTGCTCCCGCTGTTGCTGCTGCTGCTACTCCCGTGGCTGCTGCTGCTGCCGGAGGGAGCTATCCCTCGGCGGTGATGGTGGCAGCACGGTCGCCCCGGAGGTCCCGTGAGGACCGGAGGCCCGGGAGCTACCCTGGCCTGCGCCCCCAGCGGTCCTCTAACGCTTCGCAGCGGGCTCCGTGACTGGGGTCCTGTCTCCCCTGAGTAACCTGCGCCGGCCCGCGTCTCCCGATGACGTGCCAGAACTGCTCCGGGCCTGGCTGGGACGTCTTGTGGTGGTGCTCCCGGCCACGGCCTGCTTTCCCTTCGTAGTGGGGCCGGACCCCGCGGCGCTCGGAATAGCTTGATCTCCGGATGCGCCAGGGATCCTGAGCCCACGGTTCGGGTCGCCTCCGGTCTGGCGTGCGGCCAGCCCACCGTCATCGAGAGTTGGCAGGGTAGCTAGTATCGCCGTCCTCAGGCGCGAGTCCTCGCAGAGGGGGACGATGCCCTGGGGAAGGATCAGGTGCTCCAGGACAAAGACTTCTCCCGTCACCGCCCGCACTAGGACCTCCAGGGCTTCCTGGGTCAGGTCGCTCCCCTCTCCGCGGTGCGTCCTGCTGCAGTCGTTGAGGCCGGTGAAGCTCCAAGCAGGACGTGGCCGCTGCTTCAGGGGGGCGATCCAGCGCTTCAGGAAATCTCCGAGTACGTGTAGTGAGGTGAGGCCGCTCTCCGCCAGCGACCTGATCTTGCCTAGCACAGAGTCGAAATCCGGCGGCAGGGACGGCTTGGCCCTCCAGGATGAACGGTCGGAGGCGGGTCCCTCGGTCGGCATGACCAGGCGCTCGTTGGCGTCTGTGGTGGCGATGACCCACTCCTTGCGCCACTCCTCCCACTTCCCGCCATTGAGCCCGGGGATGTACGGCGACTGCAAGTCGCTCCTCGTTTGGAAATAGTAGGCCCCCACTTCGTCTTTGCTCTTCCCGGACTTCACCAACTGGAAGAAGTAGCGGAAGAGGATGACGCAGGGCCGCACCCCCACGAACATCTCGCACAGGTGCACGAAGATGGCCGTCAGGAGGATGGAGTGCGGCGTGAGGTGTTGAAGCTGGAGGCCGAAATCTTCCAGCAGCAGCAGGAAGAAGGAGGAGATCGGTAGCCCTAAGCCGGTGGAGATGTGTGAGATGAACAGCACAAAATCCCCGGTGCGCAGGTTGCCGAGGGGACCCGAGCCAGCTCGGATCCCCCAAGCCGTCTCCTGTGCACTCCATCCAAGCAGGCGGCGCACCGTTCTTAGCTCCTCTTCAGACTGGAAACGGTGGGGATGAGCAAGGGATGCCATCTCACTGCGGAGGAGAGGAGCAATCTACGCGGGGGAGCAATGACGAAGAAAATTGAAGGCAAAGGGGCGCAAAGGTTGGAAGGAAGAAGGCGAATACGGGAAAGTAACCGCGGTATGCGGTTCACCCCTTTATGAAGCCTGACCCAACCTGCGCGCCCCGGAACCGTCGCTGGAACCCAAGCGACGCCCGCACCTGGTGTTAACTGCCCAGTCCATGACTAGGGGGTCTAGGCCCACCTGTCAGGGAGGGCGGGTAACGAACAAAGGTGTGAAAAGGCGGGATCTGAACCGTCGCCCGCGCGCGAAGGAAGGCGGAAGCTAAGCTAACGTGCGCGAATTAAGCGCTGGCATGGCCAGGCTTTTCGGGAACTACGCCGGTGGTAAATATCCCGTTTACTCCGGCCGCAGCAATGCCGAGCATCGCGCGCGTGACTAGGTGAACCACTATGCATGGGGGCCACCAGTCAGTAAGCCATTGCGGAGCGATGTGGCAGCAAAAAACCCGATGGATGGTCAAAGCCGGTCAAGACCTCTGCAACAAGGGGCTTCAAGTTATGCAGGGCCAAATCGCAGTAGTGGCCAAACCTGCGGGTTTGTACCTCCCCCGAGGTGGGCCCGGGGGCCACTGTCGGTACCCTGTAGCAGGGATACCCACTTCTACTGCAGTAAGGTAGGACCCGCGTAGTCATCCGTAACTACGCGGTAAAGGGCGGAGCAGCCGGGGCCCATAGGACAGGCACTTACCTCACCGGGCCAACGGCCCCGGACCCCGCTCCCGGCTCAGAGACGGGTCCGGAGACGCCACATGTCCCCTAGGAAGGGAAGCTCCGACCCAGCCACCGAGATCCCGGACCTCCTATGGGGGTCCGGGACCTTCTCACGACCGTCCGGACCTCCCACGCGCGTAGAGCTAATACACCTCGGGGGGGGGGTCCGGAGGCACCACGTGTTCCGTGGGCGTGGGCGTGAGTCTTCCACTGGAAGACTCACGCACCCACCGCATTCAATGCGAGTGGTTGAGGCGTGCTCTGCCGCCGCGGCACACCGGGCAGCCTTTGTCAGGCCTCACTGTGGACCGCGTATTACCAAGGAACACAGTGCAGCCGCCTGCGCCGCACCCGCGCAGAGCTCGTCTGCCGCATTAATTGGATACGACGGCTCGGCGCTTTTCCATCATGCCGCCTACGCTGCAAGCTATACAGCCCGTTCAGTAATGTGGCGGGCGGCGCCGCTAGCTGCATCTGGCACTGTTCCGACAAGACAGCCCCTGGACACGCTGAACGGGGGATTCCAGGAACATGCAAGGAAATCCAAGAGAGAGATCTTCTTCGCCTGCAACGCCATAATGTATGAACAGTATGTTTCTGTTTACTGCACCGGTTGGGCCCACCTGTCGGGGACCCAACGGCCATGTACGCGCCTCCCTTGAGATATAAAAGGGTAGCGCTCGCTGTACACCACAAGCTCTCAAGGGGCACACACACAGACACGCTGGACTCAGCGCCAACTCTTCAGTCTTGAGCAATACAGCACACAGTGGATGTAGGGTATTACGCTCTGGCGGCCCGAACCACTCTAACCCTGCTGTGTTCATCGCGTTCTTGAGCAAGATCGAACTAGTCGCTAGCTAACCCCCGAGTACTCACCCTCTGAGCTTAGGCGGGTGCATTCCGCCACCCGGCTGTGGTTTGCCACACCACGACAGGTAGGAAAGACCAATCGGTACCACAGAGGCTGCCACGCTGACGCAAGGTGGCAGCTCCTTTAGTACCGGTTGTTCTTTCCAACCGGTACCAATGAGCTTTCACTATTTTGCCCAAATCCAGTTTTGTTTGTTTTATTTATTACTGTTTATTCTTTTATAATTGCTAAGTGCACTCGAGCTCTACAATACTATACGTTCATTGGTCGTATGTATGTGTTCATTTTCAGAGAATATCTGAAACTAACTAAAAGTGAAATGCGAACATATACTTAAGCTAATTAGATGAACTAATATATTTACAAATATACAAACATCAAGTCATCACGTTTAGAAATATTTACAAATGTACAAGTCATGTTTGTAGTCCAACTACTGGGCCGCCCAGGAGTTCGATGGAAGTCCTCTATGGATGTCACTGTCGTGATAGAACTCGCCTCTAGGATCCAGGATCTTGTTCAAAATGAATCCAGCGAGCTGCTCGCACACGGCGTTGATCCGATCAGTAGAGTAACATTCATCCCTCATTTGAGACATCTATCATTTAGAAAAAAGGACTGATATATTAACATCATGTGCGTTAGTATAATTATGAAAATATACTAGTGAACGGTTTGGACGTACTCTCATGTCCTCCGTAGTAGGCTTCCCGCGTGGAGTCATGATGTGCAAGTAGTCGCATACGTATTACCCGCACCAATCAGTTTCTTGTTGTTGTCTCGCACACTTAAGAAGAAACAAATAAATTACTCAATTTAGAACAATTTGGGATTACTTAACTAGACAAATCTTTGTGAATCAACATACCGGATAATCCATTTTAACGTTCAGTTCGGGCCTCCACTGACCACGTCCTTTTTTTTCCAAACCCTGCGCTCAAAGTTAAGTTTGATATTCAGAAATTGTTATTAACAGAAAAAAGATTTGATTGTGCAAACTGAACTTACCTGTTCAAGGGGTCCAACAACAATCAAGCAAAAAATTTGCTGCCATATATATTACTCCTTTTGTTTCAAATTGTAGGTTGTTTTTAAAAAAATTAAATATATAGTTTTTGTTATGTATCTAGACATATGTATATCTAGCTACGTATATAGAAAAATTATGTATCTATTTTGCCAAAACGTATGATCTATAATTTGGAACAGAGGGAGTACTACCAAATAAAATGCAAACACATCGCAACTATTTTCCAATCTGTACATAGTTATTTCAGAGAGCAGCAATATCATACTTGAAATGCAAAAGCTCTTCTTTTCTTTTCTGAAAGTAATGAACCGGCAGAGCAACGGAATTTGCAGCTATTATTACGTTACCAGCTACAATGCTACCGGTATTTGCAGCATTAACACCAAAGAGCTATATATGCTGGGTAGCAATTAAATCAACCAAGCACCTATAAACACCTTGCATATATGCTCATGAATAATACTTTAGAAAATTTCTTTTGAGGACCTACCTCCAAGGTAGAGCTAGATATAGCCATACAACCATAGCCAGATACAGAGCACACCAATTCTTAAACTAATAAGCTTTATTGCATCAAAAGCCAGCGATCTTTCAAATCATTCCTATGTATATTTAATATAAGTACCAAATGGATCAGAGTCAAGGACGGATCAATGAGATCAGCCAGTATGGTTTCGGGGGGGGGGGGGGGGGGGGGGGGAGCGGAATCTGATTCTCCTGGTTCATTCAGACACTTAACTAATAATCCCTCCTGAGCACTTCATCATCTTGATCTGTTGGTCTCCAAGAAGAACCAATTAGCACGAAAGCGATCGGATTGTTGACTCTCAAACACCTGACCAACCCCGGCCCATTACCATTTCATCATTACAAAACCACACCAATAACCCCCAAGCGATGCAGATTGGATTATGTGGCGCCCACACCATACAGTAGCTTAGTGCAGTACACTTTGCCGGTGGCTGGCAGTGTGTGACAAGAGCGTACAGAATTCAGTTCTATTACCTGTTGCCTAGGATCGAGCCTGCACGTACGCGCATATACGATACAGATCATCATCATGCGAGATGCAAGACACGCATACATCATGAGCTACCACGCGATTGGGATCACATCAGCTCGCCGTCGCCGTGCGGGCCGTAGAGGAACGTCGGCGGCGAGAAGACGGAGTAGCTGTTGTCGATCAGCTGCGCCGCGAAGCTGTCCTCGTCGTCGTCGTAAGCCGCCGGCACCGACGACGAGGCATGCGCCGCGCCGGCGGCCGAGGCGGCGTCCGACGACGGGGTGCTGACGGGGCTGATGGGCAGCGCGCCCGCCTTGCGGCCCCACCGGGCTGCCCCCGCTGCTGTCGTCGGCGCGTCGACCGCGGCGCTGCCGCTGCCGCTGCCGCTGCCGCTGTACTTGTACGGGTCGGCATGGCGGCCGGTGAGCTCCTGCACCAGCGCGCGGAAGCCCGCCTCGCTGGTCGTCACCCGCATGGGGTTGCCGATGTACACCACCTTGATCGGCGGCTTCTTCTTCCCGCCGCCGCCACCTGCAGCAGCCTTCCCCTTGCGCTTGCCCGGCGAGCTGCTGCTGGCCGCCGCGCCCTGGTGGGCATTGCCCTTGGAGCCGTACCGCTTCCTGGGAATCCCGTCCATGGCCGGCCGATCTACGGATCAGAGAACCGAGCTGATCAGGCGGGCTACTGGCGAGGAGCCGAGGAGGCGAGCTCTGTCCGGTGGTGCAGGTGCACAGGGGATGGTGGAATGTTGATGGTGATGTGGCGAGCGAGGAACGGGGAGTATATAAGATGGTGGATGAGTTTCCCGATTTAGTAGCCATGAAAGGACAACAGGAACGGAAGAATTAGCGAGTATCGTACGGTGCAAAGGGGGTGTTTAGAGACGGTGGCTCTCTGGTTTGGGAGCTAAGTGAAACTCCCTATGCACTGGGAATACAACTGGTATCCATGTGGAGTGGGGGACTGGGGAGGAGATGGAGGGAATTGGCTAAGTCTACCCTGAGCAACTCTTTTAGTTTTTAAAATGAATTTGAAGGAAATATAACATCCGGTCTCTATCAGCAATAAGACACCATGGCATCAAGGGTACAACTTAATCAAAGAAGACGGATACTAAAATTGACTTGCGTAAGAAGACACCTATTTGGTCCATAGATCAACTTGAAACACAGTTCAAGATCCATATGTAGCAGCAGCAACGTACTCATGATGATATACTCCACCCGTTCCAAAATGTGTTGCCAGTCAGTTTCATCCAAAGTCAAAATTTTCTTTAACTTTTTAATTCATTGAAAGTATCCAATATCTAATTAGTTCCTCAAATCCACCATGAAATATATCTGGAGAACATATATATTCTTATCATAGAATATAAATGTTAATACATACATTTTTCATAAACTCAAGCAAAATTTTTGAACTTAGACTAAAATTAATGATCTAACGTCTTGGAATTGAGCGAGTATTAGTTCGTCGTAGTCGTCGAGCTAAGTCGTCGCTGAGCTCGTGGAGTGCTTTAGGGTGAGCCAGGGAATTTAGCGGTGAGAGCAAGGGGCATCTGATGCGAATTAACACGGCAGGATACAAGAAACGGGAACAAAGGCATGCGGGAGCGACCCCATTGCACTGAATACACTATGCGGCCCACGGACACGTGGACCGCCCCCATAGGGTCTCAGCACGCCCGTCGTCAGCATCGGGGCCCGCGCTGACGCTGGAGTGCAACCTATCGGCACCGGCTCTTTTTGTCACCGCCCGCCACCGCTTACCCGCGCATCTGTACTCGCCCTCCCCTGCAACTGACAGGTGGGGCCGACTCCGACGTGGCCTCCACGGATTGGGGTCCCGGTGGAGGGCGATCGGGACTGAACGGCCAAGCCCAAAGAGCAGACCGGATTTACCCGGGCCCGCCGGGCAAGCGCCTAGTGGGGCGCTGTGCTGTGAAGGCGTGCACTGCCGATACGCGGCGACAGGACAACCGACTCGCGGCACAAGCAAATGGAAGGTCAGTTCGTGGATAATTGTTATGAGGTTCAAATATCTTCACCAACAATATTTTTGAAAATACTACTCTTTATTAAAATCGATACATAATTTTATGGTACAGTTATCAAAACTGAGAAGTGGTTTGAGTTTCATAGGTGAAACTCCTCTTTCATCCGATAAAATTCCCTCCTCCTCCTTTGCTATATCAGCAAAATTGATGATGTGGCATATGTATAATTTAATGATATGAAATTCTCCATAAAACCTCCCATGGAGACTAGCCTAATTAAAATAAAATATAGCCTTTTTTCCTTTTAGATCAGGGAGGACACCATGCCACCAAACTCTGTGGTTTGCTTTCTAACTTTATCCTAAAATGTAACAACTTTTAGATTTCGTCAAATATAAATATTTCTACAATTTTAACTAATGATACTTAAAGAATAATTATTATAAAATAGAAAAAGTTGTTTCATTATGAATAAACTAATATTATTCTATATTGTTAGTTTTTGTGTTTTTTACCGCCTACAATTAAATAAAGTTTAAAAGATCAGACTTGAAGAAAAGCTAAAAATAGTTAGTGTTTTATTCCTTTTTGCAGCGCTGTCTCTCCAAAAGGGTGGATGGCAGCTCTTGTAATTGGTCTTATTCAAGCGAAGAGACACGGACGTTATTTTAAAATAGGAGGATTTTTCGGTATTGATACACGTTGATAACCTTCCATTTAGTAGCACCTTAGGATGGCATAACCTTAACGTTAATGACGAGGTTCAAAAGAGAAAAGGCTTGCGGTGGATACCTAGGCACCCAGAGACGAGGAAGGGCGTAGCAAGCGACGAAATGCTTCGGGGAGTTGAAAATAAACATAGATCCGGAGATTCCCAAATAGGTCAATTTTTTGAACTACCTGCTGAATCTATGAGCAGGCAAGAGACAACCTGGCGAACTGAAACATCTTAGTAGCTAGAGGAAAAAAAGCAAAAGTGATTCCCGTAGTAGCGGCGAGCAAAATGGGAGCAGCCTAAACTGTGAAAACGGGGTTGTGGGAGAGCAATACAAGCGTTGTGGTGCTAGGCGATGCGGTTGAGTGCCGCACCCTAGATGGCTAAAGTCCAATAGCCGAAAGAGCATCTCCAGCAGTTCCCCAATCCCCAATTCAACTACCATATTGGGAGAGTAAATAAGAAACTAGTGCTGTAGAAGTCTCTCAAACCTTTCCCTTTTCCAATAATTATTGGGACATCCCAACAATTCACCTCATCTCTCCCTGAATAAAGGGGGGAGTGGTGACTCTCCCAATAAAGTAGTTGGATCGGGAGAAGATTATTAGGAGACTACAAAAGTAACTTCTTTAATAATCCTAAAACTGCTATTGGGACATCCCACAATACCAGTTATTAGGAAAAGATTATTGGGAAGCTGCTGGAGATGCTCTATGTATCAATACCGAACAATCCTCCTAAGGAGCTCTTTCCCAAAAACTTGTGTTTCGTCTTTCTAAATAAAGCTAGGCTAAAATATAACAAGAATTTATATTCTTTATTTGCAACGGAAGCATTTGTCAAATTCCTGCATGCTTATACAGTACTTCCTTCGTCCTGAAATGTAAGGCATTCTGAGAGTGTTTTACTGTGTCCAGATTCATAGAATGTTCAATGAATCTGGACATACAGTTTGTCTAGATTCAGAGAATGTTCAATGAATCTGGTAAAATGCCAGGATGCCTTACATTTCAGGACGGAGGGAGTATATCACATAGAGTAGTTAATTAAAATGGCTATGCCACGTAGTTAGTAAAGTGACTAAATAGTTATTGTGATAGAAAGGGACTAATTAACTGGTAGCAGCGAAATCATGCACCCAATCTTGGTTATATGTGATATTTTGCAATGAGAGGTTCGGCTATAACAAAACAAGATTCTTTTATCCATAATGCAGAAATTTTAGACCCTGTTTCTCATGTCTGCAATTAAGGAACTGGCTGCCATAAATTTAGCCACAACCTATTGACGTCTCTTTACCATTTTGATGAATAATTGTTCGGCTGACTGTGGCTGGTGGCTGGTGCTGATTTGTTGTGAGAAAAATACTGCTGGCTGGCTGGTTGCTGATAGCTGGTACTGATTTGGTGTGAGAGAAAAATACTGTTGGCTGGTTGGCTGATAAGCCAGTCGAACAGGGTTGTCAGGATATGTTGGTGTGAGAGAAAAACACTATTGACTGGTTGGCTGATAAGCCAGACAGAGTTGCAAGGATATATGGCGACTTTGCTACGGTACTCCTATTACCACCTAGAAGGTAAGACCCGAAATCAATCACAGCCATCTATGTTTGAAATAAATAAATATTAAAGTAATTAGAATAATTAATGGGAAAACGTAAATCACGGAATCATGCAGCTCCTCACGCGTAGAGAAACAGAAACACCGGCAATCTCGGATCGCAGCAACCAGGCGTCCTCCTCCTGACGCACGGAGAGAGAAAAATACCACCTATCACGTGTCACCATGTGCATAATGCAACTAGTTTTTTTAAGTAATGTGCATAATGCAACTATCAATTACATAGAAATATTGTACATATCATGTCATTATAATGTCTCGCTCAAGGTGCAACGATCACTTATCTGAAAAAAATTTGATTGTACCTAATCACGATGTCACCTAATGTCACGTTGCCATGTTTTTGCGTCATTAGGTAAAACAAAAATGTCACGTTGACAGTATGTCAACGTTACATCACGTTTTTAAAAAAAACAAAGGGGAAAACATGTCACGTCACTTGGTGAGGGGAAAAAATTCAGTTAGATCTAATAGAAGATATTTTTAGCTATTTTTCTCGTTTCATAACACAAAAATTATATTCAACATATTACCTCGAGGTAATATGCAATAATAATCATCCAGATCTATCTAAATGGACGGTCTACACTCATTTCGGAGTACTAGGGAATTGCCCAAACCGGTATATATAATTACACCGTTGGCAAAAGTTTCCATCAAGCATTCATTCGACTTTCTATAATGGTGGAAAAATTGAAAGAAGAAGCAAAGTAGTAGGGATGTACACAATTGTGAAGTTTGGACCACGATGCAGTCATATATCATAGCCATAGAGAGCGACAATAATTGATGATCTGTCACTGTCAGCACACAGCCGTCACCATCCAAATGGAGCAATGCAACCATGGTAGAAAGCTAATGCGAAGATTTACAACTGGCTTAACCTGCAATCCAAAGGTTCCGGGCCCATCCAAATGTAGCCATCATGCTTCATGCATACTACTAGATCCAAACTTTTTTTTAATGAAAATATGACTGGAGCCCTGCAGCAGTTCATTCATTGTTGCGCCATCTCCGTCTGAGCGGCGATTTGTCTTCCGGCTCCTTAACGCGGTGACGAGACCAATACATCAGCCATGGCGTGCAATAACGAGGAACACCAGCATTATGATTTAGTATTGAATTTCATCATTTACAAAATTTAGTATTTCGTCAACAATGTAACAAAGGAATGAAACCCAAGACGTACTTCAGTATATGAGATTTTCTTAATTTCATATTTATATGCAAAATTACTCATAGATTTATTACTCATAGATTTATTACTCATAGATTTATGCATTATGTTGAAGTAGAAATACATAATTGCGAGAAGCTTGTAGAAGATTAGAGAGTATGCATGAACCATGGTTACCATGCTTCATAGTGAAATATGGAATACTCTAGAAATTAAATATTTGTATGGCTAGATAAGTATGAGAAAAATTTTAGAGTTAGATATTTGTAAAGAAGTGTGTACAAGATGGCACATGGCAAAACCATATGAGCCATGGAGTCCTATAAATAGGGGTATTCCCCTCCCCTCTTATTATACCATGGCATAAGAGTAGGAGATGACAAGGTTGTCATGTAGTATAGTAGTGTCATGATAGGGTAGCAACACATCTAAGTGATGGATGCAACACATGCTTTTATGATCTAGATAAATTTGTTGGATAATGAATATGATAATAATATAATCGATTTAGATTTAACTAGTTTTTTGGCATTAATATTCTCAAACTTTTTTTCGTAAGTACATTTACCTTTATGCTAATAAATAATTAGGTGGAGGTTGCTGGAAGCTGACAAGGGCATATGAGGTACATTGGTTACATCAAAAATAAAAAAAACATTTCTAGGACTTAGCAAAATGAAAGACGATCAAAAAGTGTGTACAAGGCTACAAGATTTTTGTTGAGTACATGAGAAAGAAAAGAGCATTTACTTTCTTCCTAGACCACTTACGATTCAGTGCTAGTTCATTATAGCATTGATTGTGTTCCAGACCTAGGGTTATCTTTGTAGTCTGTATGAAACTAAGATTCATATTTCCTGCATGCCGTATATTAATGTGGATTATTCTAAAATGGCAACTGAAACCAGTCAATAAATAGATTCACACTATTTGTTGAGTGTAGTTGCTGATCTCACTTCATCAATACATCATCTTATGCAAATAAAGTAACAATGGTCACAGAAGTACCTACATAATTTTTCTTTTCTTGAAAACAAGTATAAATTCACCTCAGGTATAACGGCAACTGAAGCAGTCAAAGCTAGATCATCTTATTACTTTAAGTAAAGGCACAAATAGGTTTATGTGACGAACCAGCATCGGAACCAATCGTTGGATGGTCACTATTTTTGAACATCTCAGAATCTTTGTATAAAGGATGCTGCCATCATGACAGTTTCTTGTGATTTATAAATGCTTGGAACCATCTTTTGAACATATTCTTATTTAAGAGTCATCATTTAGCTTGTTTTTTAAAAAAAAATGTAAACTCAGCAGTTGTAGTGTTTACAAGGAGGGGGAGGGGGGTATTGGGTGCTATAGAAAAACTGTATGGATGTTAAGTGATTCCATTATTACTCATTGAATCTTACCAGCTAACTTTATTGTAGACCCCCTGCATTGATCAAGAAACTATATCTTCAAGATGGACTTTGAAGGACCTTTGGTACTAAGTAAACTTATAAGTATTTTTCTGCTATAGGATATCAAAGATTTTCTGCTGATCACATTAGTTTTATTGCAGTAGTTGCACTCCACTGATGTTGAAGAAATAATAAAGGTAAAGTTGAGCCCTACTATGGATCATTTCAAGATCAGCAAATCACTTGGTAAGATCTTTTGATATGTATGTATACATTGTTAGATCAAAACAATTTGCAATCACTCTTAGCCTCTTACAAATGAAATTTGTGATATTTGTAACAGGTGAAGGAGCCATTGTCAAAGTATATCAATTTGCTTATGAGGTTGGTTGCACCAATGATCAGTATGCGGTGAAAATTAGGGAATTAAAGAAAAGTGATGACATTGATGCATATAATAACAAGGAGCCTAGGTTTGTGAGTTTTGACCTTCTCATCCAAAGTTATTCTTCTTTAGTATGACAGTTTCTATGTTTTCACATTCTAGGGAGGTCCTTATAATGTCTTGCTTTAAAGAACCCAGCATTGTTACATTTTACTAGGTACGTTTAATTGTTCATGCATTTCTACAAGTCTGTTTGATACACTAGTTTCTAGGTGTTAACTGCTAAAGATTGCTAAAGTATCATGTTGACACATTTATTTAGACATGGACAGCGAAGAACTAATATGTAATTGAACTGGATGAAGGTAGAGACAAATATCTAGAAGCCAGAGAGGAACAATCAGATGATTCTGAGTCTGGTCTACATGAACCAATACATTTGATTATCCAAATGGAAACCTGTATGAGGCAGAGTGGTTTATATACACATATATTTGGCTAAGGGTCGGGAGTTATATTGATCTTCTTAAGAATTTAAATAGTTTACTCTATATCAATTGTTTAATGCTTGTTCAAATCAGTTATTCACAAGCTGATGCACTTGGCTGTATACTCGTGCCTAAATGAAGATTGTTGTTTTCATACAAGTAGTATTGCTAAGTCCCCATTTTGCAAAAATAGCTACACAGTTCTCCAATTGGTGAAGTGCTCTACAACCTTTACTAACGAGAATATCAGATACTACTACCTCCATTTGTTAACTAGCCAACATCAAATAAAAAGACATGTGTTTTTTTATTGAGTAAAGTCTATTTTTGGCCATCCAACTCTTGCCTCGGTTTGGTTTTGGCCATTGAACTCCAAAACCGGGTATCTTCGACCACTCAACTATGAAAACCATTCATTTTTTACCATCGGGTTGTTTTGGTGGGTGGTTTTGCTGACGTGGACGCCACGTGGCAGTGGGCCCACTTGTCAGCGTTACCCCTCTATCTTCTCTCTATCTCCCTCTTTCTCTCTCCTGTTTCATCTCTCCTCTCTCCTCACTCCTCCCTGCTCGCCGCCTCCTTGCTCACCGCCGCTGCTCGTCCCCTCCCTCCTCCTCTCTCTCCGCGCCTCCGGCGGCCCTCCGCCCCCTCCCTCACTCTCCGCCCTCCCTGCTCCCATCAAGCGGCTCGAGGTCCCCGCACACGAGTCCCCTGCCCCCGACCCCGTGACTCCAGCGGCCGCCGCCATCTGTCGCGCTTTCACCGGCAGCTCCAGCGACCAATGGGTCCCAGGCCCGTCTGTGCGTGTTGCGGGGCCGTCCCATCCACGCGCTCGCCATGCCGGCATCAGCACCGCCGCCGGGATCCTTCTGCTCTGCTCCAGACAAAGCCACGCCACCACTCTGCTTCCGCCGTCGCGCGCCGCCTTCCCTGCCAAATTCGCCACCACCACGCCATTGTCTGTCGATTCCTTCGGTGGACAGCTCCACCACGACCCCGCATTGCTTCCCCGCCAGTCATCCTGGCTCGTTGACCGATGGGAGGAACCGGCGGCGGCAAGACAGGAGTTCTTCGGCCGGGAGGGTGAGTGAGCTGCGCCTCCACAGGCAGGCGAGCTCCACGCTAGTCGCGCGTGGGCGAGCGCCTCCTCCCGACGGCCATGGGCGAGCAGCGGAGATCGACGTGGGCGCGGTGCGGCGACGGAAGCGAGCGGTGCGGAGGCGGAGCCCCGCGCGCCGGCGGAGCGGATCGAGCAGCGCAGGGGAGCCTCCTGCCAGGCCCAGTGCTGGGACTCCGGCGGGCAGGCAGCGTGGATCCGCTCCGCCCTCCATCGGACTGGGCGCGAGGCAGGGGAGGCCGAGCCGCCAGCGCCGCCGTGACCCACTTCTACCGCCCAGCCAGCCGCCCGCCCTAGCTCCGGTCTCCCGCCCCAGCTTCAGTCTCCCACCACCGGCCGCCCCACCGGCCGCCCGCCCGCCGGCCGTCTGAAGGGAGGAGGGAGGAGGTTTGCAGCGGCGGCGAGCAAGGAGGCGGCGAGCAGGGAGGAGGGAGAGGAGAGACGAAACAGGAGAGAGAAAGAGGGAGATAGAGAGAAGAGAGAGGGGGTAACACTGACAAGTGGGCCCCACTGCCACGTGGCGTCCATGTCAGCAAAACCACCCATCAAAACAGCCCGATGGTCAAAAATGAATGGTTTTCATAGTTGAGTGGTCAAAGATACCCGGTTTTGGAGTTCAATGGCCAAAACCAAACCGAGGCAAGAGTTGGATGGCCAAAAATAGACTTTACTCTTTTTTATTCATCTTGATCTTAGATTCTTGAAAATACTGGTGGCTATGTAGAACGTGTATTTTTCTTCATGAATGAATGACATAGCATATTAAATTTTATTTGCAGGACTATCAAGGATATTTCACCTATTGGTAAACGTGAAATAAATATGGAAAAGACATGGACACTTTTTGAGAAAATAACTGAAGCTGTTGAATGTATACACCAAAAGGGTGTTATGCATCGGGACTTGAAACCAGGCAACATTTTTTATTGGACAAAGTGGAGAAGTAAAGATTGGTGATTTTGGACATAATTGTTGGGCAGATAGTTACATTGATGGCAAAGAAGGGACACCAGGCCATGGTACCAATGTATATGATGCACCAAAATTTTATTCGGGACAGATTACATACAAGGTATATTCATTTTGACTTACAGGCAATCTGTTAAAACTACAACAACTTTTTCTCACATGCAACTAATAGTTGTCCTTAATTTAGGTGGATGTTTATAGCCTTGGTATCATATATCTGGAAAATTTTCATCCTTTTGGAAGTGGTTTTTAGAGAGCCAAGGTTTTCTACAACGTGAAATTGGTTACATATCCAAACGATTGGGTCGGTGAAACAGTGCTACGGGAAAAAATGACTGCCTTATGCCCCTCAGATTGGCCCTGTTTGTTTTGCGCCACAACTTCTAGCGCTCCAAGAGAATCTTGCATGCATGAAGTACTAAATGAAGTCTATTTGCAAAACCTCTTCACGGATGGGTGTAACTTTACGCGACGAATCTAATGACAGTAATTAATCCATAATTAGCTACATTAATGCTACAATAATCATCCTCTGATCATGCGGTCAAAGACTTCATTAGATTTGTCTCGTGAAGTAGTGTAGGGGTTGTGGAGTTAGTTTTATATACTGACTTTATTTAATATATTTAATTAGCGGTCGAAATTGTGCTAATGACTAGCGTAGCACAAACCAAACAGGGCCATTGTGCATCGGTGAATGATTTATTGGTAACTACTCTAATCTGAACCTTATTTTAGTATTTAGTTGCTTTCGAAGCATTGCAACCAAATGCAACATAAATCAAATATTTTTTTAGTTGAAGCTAGAGAAGTGCATCAAATATTACCTTTTATCAATAAATAAAAGAAACTACTCTCCCCATTCCAAAATGTAGATCACTGTTGACTTTTTTTTACTACTTTGCATGCTTGTTTTATGCAAAAAAAATTATGTAACTATTACTTATTTTGTTACGACATTTTTCTCATCAGAGGTATTTAAGGATAACTCATATTTGTATTTATTTGCCCTAATTTTTCAATAGGATGGATGGTCAAAGTTAAATTCAATAACTTAACAGTGTTGCCGGTGGAGTACAAGAATTAACCAGAAACCTACTGAAGCAAAAAAAAAACTCTCTCTACAAATATTGTGCAGTCAAATCAGTTGTAATTTTTTTCTCACATTTGGTTATTATCCACAATCCCTGCTCAAACCTTTCCTTATTTGGCATCATCCATAAGATCTGGTTATCATTATGATGGAAAACAACAAAAGATGTAAGCATCCATTATGTGATAGTGCGCCAATAATCAACCAGGATTTGGCAGCACATGCCCCCTTGCTTTTGAATCATTCATGTTTAGCTGCTCTTTTCATTCAGAATTTTGAGAAATCGATTTCAGGTTTGCCATTTTCTCTTTTTGTTTACTATCAATAGTTACCTGATCCAAATTTTCCGTGTTTGATCTTAGACATAGCATCCGCTCATAAAAAAAATATAACTAGGACTTAAGTAATAAAAATGGTAAAACTTGATGGCTCCTGTCGTGAGCCTTTATTTTAGAACACAAACACATTGACCTGTAATGAATAAAAACTTTCTTTAATCCGTTTCAACGACATTTGGTTACCCCCCCCCCCCCCAACCCCCCAAGCTCTAGGCCTCATAATTGATTTTCTGTAGCATCTCATTGAATGTATAAGCGGCCTATCAAGTACGCAGGGGTTAATTTCTGTTTTTTTTCCTCAGGAGTACATCGCTGAAAGGCGGAACTTCTGATGGTCTGCACAGGAATCATCCAGCAAATGCAAGTATCCTAAGCAAAGGGAATTCTTATTCCCTGGGAAGGAGCGAAAAAAAGCTTAGGTTTAGAGCCATTAAAGCAACTAAATGGCGAGAAACAAGTGGTTGACTTAAGAAAAACACTTGGCCAAATTCTTATTCCCTAAAAAATGGATAATTATGTTTTCTTCTGTAGAAGGATGAGTTACTCAGGTACCTCTCAACGAGGTTTTGCATTGCCCCCCCCCCCCCCCCCAGTCTCTAAATCTGACCATGATCTTGTTGGTGCCAGTTGGGGTATTGTGCGCATTCGTTTCATTTTGGGTGTTAGATTGTGCCCTCCAAACATATCAATATTGAGCTTTGAGCTATTAAGGGCGCGTTTAGTTCCCCATCCAAAAAATTTTGGATGTCAAATCAGCACTTTGACCGGATGTCGGGAGGACTTTTCGGACACTAATTAAAAAACTAATTTCAGAACTCACTTGGAAACCACGAGACGAATCTTTTGAGGCCTTTGACCGCGTCATTAGCACATGTGGGGTACTGTAGCACTTATGGCTAATCATGCACTAATTAGGCTTAAAAGATTCGTCTCGTCATGTACATCGAAACTGTGTAATTAGTTTTGTTATTTAATTACATTTAGTGCTTCATACATGTGTTTAAAGGGCAGGTGAAAATTTTTGGGTGAAAATTTTTGGGAACTAAACGGGCCCTAAACAATAGGAAATGGATGCCCTACCGTAAAAGCTTAAAGGCAACTGGCGAGCCTCTTAGTGTCTTACAGTTTTTCCTCCTAACACATTTGTAAATAAACACCAATGGTACTGGTAATTAAAAATTCGGAGTGATCCACACCTCTGTAGGTTGAAGGTTGATCCACCCCTTAGTATCACAACAAAAGGGAAGAGCATGACCAAACTTTCTTCATTTCAAGTCGTACATTCTCACGCCTCCCCAACCACAATGCAATCGATTAAACCATTGACACGTTTGTGTCACCCAAGGAGCACAAAAATAGATACACTGAGCCTTTGGGCCAGGAAAATTCTTGATGGGTAAACATGACGAGTGATTCAGCCCAAGGAACAGAGCATGATCCACCAAATCCTTCCTTGATACCTTCTTGCATCCATCTGGATCAACCTTGCAAATTTGGAACCTAATACCATCCGGGTAGCCACCTACGAGAATAGCTGAGACCCGCAGGAGATCGCCCCATGGTGTAGGCACCAAATGCCTAGTAAGGATAGGTCCTACATGGTGTCTTGCGGCAACCACTACCTCCTTTGTTGGGTAATACTCCATCTATAGTTCGGACAAAGGAGTCCTTCAATCAGGTATAGTAGTTATCTATCCAAAGAAGTTTTTTTTTTCCACATTTTCTCAAAGAAATCTGGAATCGAATCCACTCTGACACGCACCTTTCCAAATGAAGAAACCCATGGTTTGGGGCAAGATCGAGAGTGTCAGAATTAGAGATCTTCTGGAACCGAGCACAGGTAAAAACACATAATACAATGGCTAAAAGGCCTCAAAGTTTCAGAAACCGATCTCGTCACGCAACTGATGTTATGAGCGACGTAAACGTTGATAAACTGGGATTTTTTTTTATAAGGTCATGCTATAGTCCAACTGGTTGGAAAAACAACCAAAATCTGGGCTGTCATAGATCTTACGGCTCCAGCATCACCTTCTTCCCCCGTCCGCTCCTGCCTCCACCCGCCTCCGCCATTCCCAGCGTCCTCCCCCCCAGCCTCCGCCAACGCCGCCGGATTCGCCACCGCCGCCCGCAAGCACCGCTAGGCCGCCCTACCTCCCCCGGACCTCCTTCTCTAAGCCCATAGGTGACAATCCATTCCAGCAACCCCCTTCCCTAGCCCCATCGCCTTGTCCCCCTTCAGACAAAATCGGTTGAACAGAAACAAGATTGAACCAATTGAAACAAAGTAAATATGTTTTCTATATTATATACAACGAGAACGTCTACAGTATAACATTTTTAGAAGGTGACATGTGAGATTCTACGAAACAAATACATCTTTACTGCAAAAGGAGACACTAATAAACACTCAGTTTTGCAAGGGACGAAAAATCTGATTTAATCACTACATCTTTCTGCAATTGATTGCAAGGTCAAGGCAGACTTACTGAGGGCAACCTAGGAGAACTCGTCACTTAGGGAGGAATCGGATCCAGGAGGCGAATCTGGAAGGGTTCCTCCCATACCCATCAGCTAGGAAGGGAGTAAAGAGCCAAATATGGTTGGTTCTCCTCTACATATACAATCACGAATCCTCTCTCCTCCGGTCCGTGGTGGCTGCGAGCAAGAGCAATCGGCAACTCGAGAGAGCACTGCTTGGGTTCTTGGCCAACAAGAGGGAAAATCATCGGCCGATTGGTTCGTCAGATCTTCCCCTAGTAATTTCTCCTCCCCTCCCCTCCCCTAGTAACATGTGGGCTTCTAGGCTTCTTTGAGCCGGGGTGGGAGAACGAGTCTTTCCATCCCACATTAGCCGCTTGGCCCGAATTTGACTGGTACAGCACAGTGGATAGCCGTGGTCCAGCGCAGTCACGTTGCCCCTGCGATTCAGTTGTCTCCCCAAATAATCCGAGGCCATGCCATGCGGCTGCTGATTTAATTTGTCCGGATGATAGCCTACCTGATGAGAGCCCGAGACCTGCAATAATTTTCGCAAACAGTAGGATCGACGAGACGACAAGGACCATGACACCATATGGGCACCGTATCCTATGGAAACCAGAGTTTTGGTGGAAACTTTGGAAACTCCAACAAAAGCCACTGGATCTCCATCCGAGGGCAGCGGAGAGATCTAGGAAATTTTTGCATCTGGCCGCCCGCCACTTCCCCCACCGTGCGTGCATTTTTTGCACATTCCCCCTCCGTCCGTCCGTGAGCCTCCGTCCGTTCCCCTCCGTCACGCGGATCCATGCGCCGGGAGTCGGATCCCCTCCGAGGTCCTTCCTTCGGTCGCCGCCGCCGGCCTCGATCTGGGTCGTCGCCGGCCTCCCTTGAGGCGCCGCCGCCCTCGGGTCGCCTCCGCCGGACTCGACTGCGCCGCCGCCCTCCACTGCACAGCCTGCCTTCGTCGCCGCCATGGGGTCGCCCCTGCCCTCCACTCGCCGCTGCCCTGGGGTCGCCGCCGCCCTCGTCCCAAGGTTCACCGCGGCCCAACAGCATTGTCGCCTGGCATTGGAGCTGCGCCGCCACGGCCAGGAGGACGGTCGGTCAAGCGAGCCGAGCAGGAGCAGGATTGTAGCTTCGCCCATTTTCTGTGGAGGATCCCATTTTCTGTGAACTGAATTGTGATGGATGGTAGCCTATTTTCTGAAATTTTGTATTGACAGAGTGACCATGTACAAAGATTTCATTTGAAAGGATTTAGATTGAATTGTAATCTATCATCTGAAAATATGTAATGCAATTGTGTTCTGTCATTTGATAATGAGTTTGACTAATTGCAAACCAGATTCTTGCTTGTGGTGACACTTTGATACAGGTTCTGATTGACTATCAGTTTCATGTATTGTCAAATATTGATGGCAAACATGTCTCAAACTAGGATATTGCAAGTTTCCAGATTCTGTAAAGGATCATTGCAGGTTTCATTGCAGGTTTCAGAAATTATATTGAAACAATTTGGTGTGCATAACAGCAGTTGGGGGTACTACCCAAAGGAGTCATGCAAGCGTGGCTTGATCATGTCTAGTTTTTGCAGCCTCTGATATTTGTCCATCAGGTATGTTGACAAGCTCTGAGTGACCATAAGGAGCTGCTATATGTGCTGGATTAGATGCTTGCATTTTCGTTGGTTCTCCAACTCTTTGCAATATGTGCTGAGTGACCATCATGGCCGGCCTCCAACTCCAACCGGCGCCCAGTCATGATGCCGGTGGCCGGTGCTTGACAATCAGGTGATAGAGTACAATTTGACAGGTTCATGGTTGATTCATTGTTGTATAATTCTTTGAAAATGTAGTCTTCTACCTGAATGCAATCTGACAGGTTAATCACAGAGTTCTATTGCTTGCAACATATTAACATATCAACATATTCACAGAGTTCCCTTTCAGGTTAATCACAGAATTGAAGAACTGAACGACTGAACGACTGAAGAACTGAACATGGCTTCTCAATTCATCACATTTTCACGACAAGCCTGATATTGTGGGAAGATAAACAATACATGACAATTTCACGTGAAACATTCAGTCCATCATAGTATCTACCTTGAGCAGCCTCATTCAATCAGTGACTGGCCTGCTGGAACTGTCACATGATCATGGCCATGAACAGAAGAAGATGGTCAGCATTTTTGCTTTGCTGTCCAGCAATGCAGGAGGGAAGAAAAACTGAATCTTGCTTAACAGTAGTAAAAGAACAGCTGTATATCGGTGTCCAACAGTACAGTGATAAGGGTCATAATGAATGTTTAAAAACATTCGGCAAACAGTATATTGCTTAACAGAAGAAGAAAAAAAAGAGCCCAGCAACACATAAAAGAAAGGCAAACCATCCACCTAGCACCAATAAGGTTACAGGAAACTAAAAAATCAGCCAACCACATTGTTTGGGCAATTGCGTGCATCATGATCAGCTACTTGCTTACATTTCCTACACTTGCGCTTCTTCTTAACCTTACTTCCACTTCCGGTCTTAGGCTCCTTGCTCTTCTAATTCTTTTGGATCTCCCTTTCGACCTGATATCGTTTGGTGGATGTATATCGACTTCAGTTGGAATTCTATTACCTAGGAAAGATTCATATTCATCCTGTTTATCAACTCTCGTAGCAGGCGTGATCTTCTGGAGAGGTTCTACTAGGTTCGATAAACTCGAATATAAAAAGTCCATCCCTTGTTCAGAGTTCTTGGCCATTTGGATAAGGTCTTCAAACTTGCGCGATTCTGAAATCTTTTTCCGCATTGCCACCTCCCTAGGATCCTTTGGCTTTTCATCCAGTAGGTTACCTTCATGATCATAGAATAGTTCCCTGTAAAATTGAAGAGGTCATTAAGACTGATAGTATAAAATATAAAAGGGGCTGTACATAAGGGAAAAAATACAATACACACCTTTTACATCTTGTCTCCCATCTCTTCAAAATATAACTTGATGGTACCTCATTTTGCTTCTCGGCGCGAAGCACTTGTATGATATGCCGACACGGGATGCCATAGGACTCATATAATTTACAGGAGCACCTACCGAACATGTTTGTCTTGTTCATCTGAACAACTCGCTCTTTTCCAGATAGGCTACTGATGGTGAAACATTTTATATCTTCACACTCTTCAATACCTTGAACAATGCAATGGTCTCTTGCAACTACGATTTGTTCCTGAAATTTACTAAAGACTTCATGTGTATATATCACACTACATTGCTTCTCCATGGGCCATGGTGTCATCATTTTAGGAGTGGTGTGAAGACTTACATTGTCGGCTTTCAACTCCTCTTGGCGCTGGCACTCCAAAGCTGTGTCAAACCTTAGCCAGAACTCAACAAAGCTCAACTTCCTATGAATGAAACCAACTTGATTAATATTTCATCACTTGAACAATAATACCTCTTGAACAATAATACCTCTTCCTTTTTTTCCCAGATTCATCACTTGCATTTGGTACGTTCTCCTTTCTATACCCTTCCCTTGAACAATAATACCTCTTGATTAATATTTCCTCATTTCCCTTCTTGTGCTGACCAACACGAACGGAGAAACCAACTTCATGTGCATACGACTTGTAGAATTCCTCCACATCTTTGAGTGTATCAAAGATCATTCCAAGTTTTGGCTTCAAATGTTCTTTGGGATTTGTGTTGCTTTTGTCACTTGTACAAGAGACCTACGGAAGTGATAAATTGTATGAACTCATAATAAAATCACTCGATGCCATGAAGAGAACAGTTGAGGAACTTACTGCTATACTCAAGTGTTGTGGTGTGCTTGGACGGTCAGGGTGGGCTTCAACTCCGGCGTCGACGTTGATGCCATCATGATCATCCACTGTAGGCATGCATGCATATTAGCAATTATCAGATTAATTTTGAACAAAAAAATAATGCCGGCATGAATGGCTGCCACTACCAACGCCGAAGTTCACGTGGCTGCCGGGCGCAGGCTCCATGGCGGACGGCCGCTCCATGGCGGCGAGGAGCTCCATGGCGGACGGGCGGCTTTGAATGATGGGAGCGTCGAGAGCAGCGCTGTTAGGTGGATGGCTCCATGTCTGTTGGGCGGCGACGAGGCAGTCGGAGCTGGCGCCTTCTCCCGAAGACGCAGCTCCCAACTCCATCGCGTTGCCGGCGGCCGGCGGTTCCATGGCCGACGGCAAGACCACGGGCCGTGCGAGAATGGACGTTCTGATGATAGACATAGTAGAGGCTGCAATTGACAAGTGCTAGTCAGTTGTATACTGGAGAAATCTCATCAGCTCGTTCAGATGAAGTTTGTTATAAGGAGCAGTGGTTAGTTGAACTGATTGTTGAGAATTGAGATGGTCCAACTGACCTTCAGCTTGGGCTTCAGAGACTCGACAGCAGCCTTTGTGCTGCTATTTGCAGCTTGCTGAAAGAGGGATCCGAAGAACCAGGATTAGAATGTTAGAAGATAGATAAATACAGTCTGAGATCTGACGATGCCGTGCCTGAATATTGGTGTGAGGATATTTTTGCTCTGTTCTTGTCTTACCTTGCCGAGCACCCAGTCTGCTGAATCGAAGTACGCGCGCTCGTGGTCCTGCATTAGCAAGCAAGAACGCGGTGATGAAATGATCAAAGCTGCCAGGTAGATTGCTTGTTGCTTCTACAGATTGTACTGCAGTACTAGTGATGAACTACACTGTCCGTACCTTGGATATCAAAGGCTTCTTGGGCGCAATTCCTCCGTACTTCTTCTCAACACATGCCTGCAAAATCATACGTTCAAGGCATCAGAAACTCATGAGCAGAGCCTGCACAGAATGGGATGCCGCACAGAATATGCGTAACCGGCGGCTCCCAACTCCATCGCGTTGCCGGCGGCCGGCGGTTCCATGGCCGACGGCAAGACCACGGGCGGCGGCGACCCGTGCGTACCTAGGGCTCGCGCGGACGTACGTGCCCAGGAACCGAGCTTCGATCGTTTTCGATCGGTACCAAACGGAGGGCGACGGACGGCACGTCACCAAACGGAGGGCGACGGAGGGAGGCGGCGGCCCGACACCGGCGGCGGCGGCTCGACGCCGGCGGCGGTGACCCGAGGCAGGCGGTGGCGGACTGAGGGAGGCGGCGAGCCGAGGGAGGCATTGGAGGGCGGAGATGTTGTCGCCTGTCGAGTCCGCCGGCGGAAGACGCCAGGCAGATGCGATCGCCCAGTCGCGTGGAGGAAACGGTGACGGAACGGAAGGAGACGGAACGCTCGTGACGGCGCGTGGGTTACGGACGCAGGGGGGATTTTGCAAAACACAAAGGGAACGGTTGGGGGAGCTGCGGGCGCCTGGATGAAAAAAGTCCCCAGCTCTGTCCACTGCCCTCGGATGGGGATCCAGTGGCCTCCGTTGGAGTTTCCAAAGTTTCCACCGGTATCTTGGTTTCCATAGGATACGGTGCACTTCTATTTTATATATACACCCGAGTAACATACACACGACAGAACAAATTCGACACCCAACCGATTGGCATTTCACTTCCCATGTATCAGAGCAGTGTGTGTCTATTTAGAGAATGCATGCGTTTGTTGCTTCTCGATCGGTTCCAAATATATCCGTTGACGACCGCCGCCGTGCACGCCTCGATCGTACGGCTGTCACAGGACGACGTCGCGCCGCTTCCTGGGGTTGGACGGCTGATCCGGGTCCCCTTTCCTCATCATCGCCGCGAACTCGGTGTAGTTGATCCGCCCGTCCTGCACATATATTATTTCAGTGGGAGCCCATCCGTCAGGCAGCTAGCAGATGATGAGCCATATGCATGCATGCATGCATACAAGTCCGATATATATAGGGCTATCCTGGGGCGGCTTAAATTATCATTACGTTGTCGGCGTCGACCTCGGCCACGATCTCCTTGATGTCCCGGCCGTCGAGGAGCCCCTTCTCCCTGAGGGCCTGCTCCAGCTCCTCCATGGTGATGTACCCGCTGTTGTCCTTGTCGAAGTACTGGAACGCGGTGTAGAGGTGCTCGTCCCGGCCCATCCGGTTCATGTGCATCGTCGCCGTGATGAACTCCTCGTAGTCGATCGTCCCGTTCCCGTCGGCGTCGGCCTGCCACAAATCAACGCGCGATTCAGGGCTCGCTCGCTGCGGGGGATGCTATTGCTAGCTGGGATTCATGGCGCTCCGCTCTCCTAGCTTACAGCGTCCATGAGCTGCTGGACTTCGGCCTCGCTGAGCTTGGTGCCCTTGTTGGCCAGCCCTCGCCGGAGCTCGTCCACGGTTATCGTGCCGCTGTTGTCGCAGTCCATGCTCTTGAACATCTCCTTGAGACCCCTGATCTCCTCCTCCGACAGGCATCCGGCGATAACCTGACAAATAAAATTGAGCCCATCCCACCATGATCAATTGAGCATCCTCCCAGATTTTCAGACTACTGACAGGGGGGGGGGGGGGGGGGGGGGAACCAACACGCACCCGTAGCGCCGCCTTCTTGAACTGGTTCATAGCTCTGAACTGCTTGAGCCGACCGAGGACAGCGTTATCCAGCGGCGTGTCGGGCGCCTCGCCATCCTCCTTGATCCACGGATGATCTGAAACATCAAACAGATACAGTTTCAGTATAGCAAAAGGCACCGGCCACCTGTACATACAGTACAACTACAAATTTAGCTTCGTATCTGCAACGTGTTCATCTCATCACAAATAAAGTGGAACACTCACTGAGGACGTCGTATGCAGAAATCCGCTGTTTGGGGTCAGGGTTGAGCATCTTCCTGACGAGGTCCTTGGCGCCATGCGAGATGCGCGGCCACGGGTCGCTGGTGAAGTCAACCTGCCCTCTCAGGATGGCATTGAAGATACCGTGCTCCGATTCTGTGCCGCCCGGCATCATGCATTGATGGTTCAGGCAATGCGATCGAGCAAGTTCATGCGTGAACCGTTTGCTAAAAAAGCTCGATGAATTGAAGCAAGATAGGATAGCTTGCCTGCCCAGAAGGGCGGAACGCCGCACAGCAGGATGTAGACGATGACGCCGACGCTCCAGATGTCGGCCTCCGGCCCGTAGCTCCGCTTCAGCACCTCCGGCGCGATGTAGTAGGCGCTGCCGACGATGTCCCTGAACACCTCCCCTGCAGCAGCAGCAGCAGCCGTGCAAAGTTTATTTTAATCTGAAGCAAATGCAATTCTGACAGACACCGTTGGCTCTTTATTAGTCAACTCAAAGCTTGCTTGAGAAACGGGAGCAAGAATTGACGAACCTTCTTTGAAGAAGACGGAGAGACCGAAGTCGGTGGCCTTGAGCGGCGCGTTCTCGTCCTTGCTAACGAGGAGGAAGTTCTCGGGCTTGAGATCCCGGTGGATGACGCCCATGGTGTGGCAGGTGTGGACGATCTCGACGATGGTGCGGAGCAGCGACGCGGCGGCGCGCTCGGTGTAGTGGCCCTTGGCGATGATCCGGTCGAAGAGCTCCCCGCCGGCGCAGAGCTCCATGACGAGGTGCACCGAGCTCTTGTCCTCGTAGGCGCCCTTGAGCTCCACGACGCCGGGCTGGCCGGAGAGGTGGTACATGATCTGCACCTCGCGGCGCACGTCCTCGATGTCCTCCTTGGTGGAGAGCTTGCGCTTGCTGATGGTCTTGCACGCGAACTTCTCCCCCGTGGCCTTGTGCGTGCACAGCGACGTGACGCCGAACTGCCCGCGCCCGAGCTCCTTGCCGATGCTGTAGGTGCTCTTGACGTCCTCCATCGGCCGCCCCAGCACGGGGCCGACGGGCGCCGGGGGCTTGGCGGGCGTGGGCGCCGTGGTCGCCGAGACCCCGCCGGCGGCCAGCGGGCCCCCGCTGGAGCCGCCCCCGGGGCGGCTGGACCCCGCGGAGGCGTCCGGCGGCGCGGGCTCCGCTGACGACGACCCCCCGCAGCAGCAGTTGCCCATGTCGGCCGGCGCCGGCGGCGAGGGGGCACGCGCGCCGGGGACGCGGACGCGCAGCGAACCGGGGAGATTGTCCCGTCCGGGTGGGCGACGGGGGAACCTAGCTTTTCCGGGAGGGGCCGGCGCGAGGGGTGGCTGGGCTGGCCATGAAAGGGAAGGCCGGGAGGGAATGGCGGGAAGGTAACGGCTGCTTGGTTTGGCTTCGGTTGCCTTCTCTTTGCTCAACACAGAAAAACAACAGAAGCTTCCGTGGGCACTGGGCCCACGGGATATCTTGCTGTGCTGGCCCTCACGTCGCACACACCTTGGGTTGGGCCGCCGGCGCTATCAATGCCGCCGCCGGCGTGGACGAGACCACGCGCAGGGATGCACGACCCGAGGCAGCAGAACTGCTTGGCGCGCCGTGCAGGTGCGCGGCATTCTTGCCACGCTTCGTTCGTTGCATCCCCATTGCATCTACCCGTCCACCCACCGGTGCGTGCTCCATCCGACCCCTTCGCCATTGCCTGGTGCTCGATAGCTTTGAGTAGCCGTGGACTCTGCGAGTGCGAACGCTCCCTCAATCAGGCTGCGGCTCCTGCGAACTTTCAGTGGACAGATTCCTCAAGATTCTCGGTTTGCGTCAGGCCCAGCAAACTCTTGGTACCTAATCCACACGTCCCCGTTTCAGCCCTGTTAGATGATTAGGATAAAAGTTTCAGAGGCACATGCTGCTATCCCACTATGCTACGGCGTGGACGACGTAGCTGTTCATCGAGGACTGCAACACGCTCGCTGTGGAGGGGAAAGAACTTTTGCCACTGCCTGCACATTTTTGTGATAGAGTTGCATTCATGGTGGTCACTGAAGGCGTGTTTTGGACGTCGGACACGTATGGCAGGCCTAGAGATATTACTAGGGAATATATGTTCTACGCAGTGTGCAGTGTGCAGTGTGCTACTTATATACCATTTGTACAGACTACAGAGGCTTCAGATTTCACAAGTTACAAGCTGCGCATACCCCATCTAACTCGCTCGGTTTTCTGGCATCGAGCAGTCTGCAAATCCGTTCTGAAGACATTACCAACCGAACACAGGTATGCTGCTAGATTGTCAATTCGCCCGTGCAACCAGGTTTTGAGTTTTTTTTTCCCCTGAGCAAGTAGGTGTAATGTGCAGCTTGGTTGGCATTCTGTTCTCTTCAGAGTCCTTGTTCAATCCAGCCAACTAATCCCCTTCAGTCACTAGTAAGAGTAAGTTGTCCCTGTTATATTCTGACCGTATCTGGTGAATTGGTGACTATTCCAAGTTTCAAGAATGAGATACAATGGCTGCATTAGACGTTTATATGGTTCAAATTTATAGATTTTTCAATCTATTCTTTGCATTGGAAGTACTGCAGCCTGCAGCACCTGAAGTTAGCTTCAGTCAGAAGTACAGCTAAGTGGAGCACAACCAAATCTAGCAGCTTGAGTTACAACAACAGGAAACTCTCAGATCTTGGAAGAGTCTGAGATGGCTTATGCAAGCCCTGGGACTGATACATCAACGGATCTAGATACCGACGAGAAGAATCAAATGGTACTTACCGTTCTGAAAACATTTTTTTTGTAAAATTTTGTAGATGGCCACTGACTTACTAATGTGAATGTTACCTTTCATTGTGAGACACACCATAAGTTTGACACGAGTAGAACTTGAAAGGTTTGTGATAATTATATCTTTTGAAATTTCAGTGCATCATTCCTAAATAAAAAACCACCTGATGGTTTTTTTCTCTATTCTGATGCTATTACAGTATCCATTAGTGGAAGCGAGTTACTCCGATTCTTGGTATATCCTGATCTTGTTTACTTATCAGTTGGAACTAGGACAGCTTGCTTCCCTTGCAGCTTCTGGTTCTGGTGACAAATCAAAGGACAAGCTTGGTCAAAAGGTATTTAAACTCTACATGCTCACTGAAGGGATCATCTGTTACATCACATACTTCTCTTTTTACTGAGTTAATTGTAGGCACTTCGTCGTCTGGCCCAAAACCGTGAAGCGGCTAGGAAAAGCCGTCTAAGAAAGAAGGTAATTTCATGTACCTGATGATGGATCTCATTAGTATTTTCCTTGTGCATAAGGAATGCTCTGGAACTAAACTATTTATCCATTTCTTCATTCTCAGGCATATGTCGAGCAACTTGAGAATAGCAGGCTGAAACTTGCTCAACTGGAGCAGGAGCTCCAGCGTGCTCGCCAACAGGTATGTCTGCCATCTTTTGGTTTTTGGAATCAACATAAATCTGCAGCACCTGTTGGCCAAACTGATTTTTTCAACATTTCCCTGCTTGTTCAGGGCATTTTTATTCCTACTCCGGGGGACAAGCCTCATTCAACTAGTGAAAATGGTAACCTACTATTTCTTTGGTGTCAGATGCTCAGGTCACACTGTACAGTATCTTGAATTAAACCGTTATTCGTATTTCTAGGAGCTTTGGCTTTTGACACGGACTATGCACGATGGCAAGAGGATCACAACAAGCAGATAAACGAATTGAGGGGTGCACTCAACGCGCATGCCGGTGATGATGATCTTCGGCGCATTGTTGATAGCGTCATGGCACACTACGGCGAAGCTTTCAGGCTTAAGGGTGTAGCAGCCAAGGCAGATGCTTTCCACGTGCTGTCAGGAATGTGGAAGACCCCTGTTGAGAGGTGTTTCCTGTGGTTAGGTGAATTTCGACCGTCAGAGCTTCTTAAGGTTTGTGGCCTGTCACTTGCTCCTGTTGTGTCGATGTACTTGTCTCAAAGCTGAAAGACTTTCAGGTCTCTGTTCTTACACTGATGCCTTTTTCTTTTCACCGCAGCTGCTTGCAAGTCGTCTGGAACCCCTTACTGAACAGCAGCTTGCAAGCATATGCAACCTGCAGCAGTCCTCGCAGAAAGCTGAAGAAGATCTTTCTCTGGGGGTGAAAGCACTGCAACAGTCGGTCGCGGAAACCCTTGCATCAGGATCCCTCTGTCCCGCAGGTTCCTCTGGTAATGCTGCAGACTGCTCGGAGCAGATGGCAGTGGCGATTGGGAAGCTTGGCACTCTAGAAAACTTCCTACAGGAGGTGCAGCTTCTGCAAACCATGGAACTTGTTCCTTCACTTTATCTTGTTTCTCGCTGATTAATGTGTTGTAGTAATTGGTAAATTTACACAATCATCTCTTTTTTTTTTGTTTTTTGGAAACAAGATTAACGCTCGGCATTTGCAGGCTGATAATCTGCGGCTCCAGACTCTGCAGCAAATGCAGCGTGTGTTGACCACCCGCCAATCTGCACGGGCGCTGCTTGCGATCAGCGACTATTTCTCCCGGCTGCGCGTTCTGAGTTCTCTCTGGATTGCCCGTCCCCGGGAATGAGTTCAGCTGGCTCATCAAGTATTCGACATCTTCAATAAATCTTTCTTGTGAAACAGGAATTTAGTCATTCCTTTCCCCGTGTACCAACTACGTAAAACGGGAACGTATATCAACAGTAGATGTGCATGTTCGTACTTGGTGATGCCTTGATGTGCATGTTGTGGATCTTGCTCTCTCTAGCAAAGCGTGTGATTTTGATCGTCATTTCAGTTCACCGTTTCATTGTTGCATAGACCCAGCAAATATAGTGGACGAGTAAAAAGATGGAACAGTTGGATACTGAACATCAAGAAAAACAACCAGTAATTGTCAACCACGGTTTTATTACCACTGCAAAAACACGATAATCTAAGTTCAGAAAGAAGAGGAACTACATAAGAGACGCTGCACTGCTGCTACTGCTGCACAATACAAAACTTCAGTGGAGTGAATAAACTCAGAGTACATCACATTGAAGTAGCAAATCCGCTGGAGCTGAACCCTATATCCGTTTCAGAACCTTCTCAGCAGCCTCGATGGTTTTCTCAATATCCTGGGAGGTGTGCGCCAAGCTGGTGAAACCCGCCTCGAACTGGGAGGGGGCCAGGTAGACACCCTCTTCCAGCATGCCCCGGTAAAACCTTCCGAACTTCTCGGTGTCACTCTTCTTGGCATCCCCAAAGTTGTGAACTGGTCCGCCAGTGAAGAATACGCCAAACATTCCTCTGATGTGTCCTCCACACATCTCATGCCCTGTTTTGGCACCAGCATCCAGTATCCCATGGACGAGGTCACCAGTGATCTTGTCCAAGTATTCGTAAGTGCCGGGCTCTGTCAGACGCTTGAGGGTGTGAATTCCAGCAGTCATGGCAAGTGGGTTTCCACTGAGAGTTCCTGCTTGGTACATCGGCCCTGCTGGGGCGACCATCTCCATGATGTACCTCCTCCCACCATAAGCGCCAACAGGGAGGCCTCCACCAATAATCTTACCCATGGTTGTCACGTCAGGGGTGATCCCAAAGTACTCTTGAGCCCCACCATAAGCCAAACGGAAACCAGTCATCACTTCATCAAAGACCAGGAGTGCACCATTCTGTTTGGTCAAGTCGCGGAGGGCATTGAGGAAACCAGGTTGTGGCGGAATGAAGCCAGCATTGCCAACAACTGGCTCAAGGAAGACAGCAGCAATCTCCCCTTTGTTGTCCTCGAACAATTTCTTCACCGCCTCAGCATCATTGTATGGTGCAGTTAGAGTCTCGTAGGTTGCTCCCTTGGGGACTCCAGGGGAGTCTGGGAGACCAAGGGTAGCAACACCACTGCCAGCTTTGACAAGGAAGGAGTCAGCATGGCCATGGTAGCAGCCCTCAAACTTGATAATCTTCTCTCTCCCAGTGTACGCACGTACAAGGCGGAGTGCTCCCATGCAGGCTTCTGTCCCTGAATTGACAAAGCGAACCATTTCGATACTTGGTACAGCAGATATGACCATCTCAGCCAATACATTCTCCAGCACACATGGAGCACCAAAGCTAGTTCCTTTCTTCAGAGTTTCAATCAATGCAGCATTCACCTGAATCAACAAGATATAATTATGATGATTTTGATTTAGCTCTGTCAATTCTCAAGCAAACTTATATCAAATGTTACTGCATAAAGTATATTTTTCCCCCCAATATTCAGTGGTTCAAAAATCATGCTATAAGTTGACAAATATTTGAATGTGAAGTAAATTCATAATGTTTTACCAGTCTGGTGGACAAAATTTGACTACAAAAATTAGATGCATGTAAAGCTCCATTGGTACATTCATAAGTGGGATGGAGGGTAGTCAAACTACTCCAATTAAGTACTATAGCAAATAGAAGCAAGTTTCTCTATCATAAAACACACACTCTTGCATAGGAAACACAGAAGCAAACTGACAGATTAACTAGCAAAAGAATTATAATGAAAATATTTCATACATCTCACGTAACACGTTTACACAGATTATCAATGCCATACCTTATCATCTGCATGACCGATGATTGCAGGACCCCAGGAACCAACATAATCAATATATTCATTCCCATCCACATCCCACATACGAGAACCCTTTACAGAGTCAAAAACTATAGGTTGCCCACCAACAGATTTGAAGGCACGGACTGGCGAATTAACACCTCCAGGCATCAACTCCTGAGATACAGTGAAACATCAATTAGTAAAACATCCGGAACCATGGGAAGAAATGACGACAAACTGACTGAGATCTCAAATGGTGAAAGATCCTAAAACTGGTCCAGGTGCTTGTAGAATCTGACAACTCATGATAATGTTATATCCAATCAGGGTTGTACTCACATCTATCAGTGCGGTTTACCAACTTCTGATCCAAGATCTAAATGATGACTCGAAAAGGAATGGCTACTAACTGCACAAAACTACATCTTTCAAAAAAAAAAAAACCTGCACAAAACTATGCTATTATTTAGACAGCTTTGACACATTAAAGTAATGGGTGCGGCACCTAAGCAATTCTATCCCAGCGTAATTGCTTACAGCGATCATTCCATCCGCATGAGTGTGTCATGTGTCAATTTGGTCCAGGAGCGTAGTTGACCTTGCTAACAGCTCACAATGTCGGCCCAATTCCCCAATCCAGACCTTCTCCAGCCCCCGGTTTCCATGTTCCAACCCATCTTTGACAATCCACCTCTAATTGCGTTACCAGCACTCCATGGGCGGAAATAAATAAAGAAAAGGAAAATCAAAACCAATCGGCCCCAAACCCACAATTTCCACAGGCGAACCATTCCCAAAGCTGGCCGCAAGCGCATGTCTCTTTCTCCAGAATTCACACCTCAAAACAGGCCACAAGGCTCTCCCAAACGAAAGGGAACCCGGGCCGACGGCATTAAGGAATCCGCAAATCGAAATAGTCGGAGAGGACGGTACCTTGGCGGCGTTGAAGATCTGCTCCGACTTCTGCACCGTGTACGCCTTCTCGCCCTTCTCGACGGATATCGCGGCCCGCACGACCGGCACCCGGGCGCGGCGGCCGGCCGGGGCCCTCCTCAGCGTGGCCGGCCGGGCCGAGATCCCGGACGCCACAGCGGCGGCTGCTGCTCCGGCCATGCTCGTGCTGGGGCTCTCACCTCTCGCGCGAGGCCGGTCGGAGGGGGAGCAGATAGATGAGGAGGGGGATAAGAAATTGTGGAGGGGTTTGGTGTGATTGGGTCTTAAAAGCTCACGCGGGCCCACCAAAACCACGACCTCGTCTCTGTTTTTCTTTTTCCTTTTGATAGGAAAGAGCAAGGGGGCTGCTTGTGTTTACCTGCCTGTGCCGAAATTTTATCCCACATCGCTTTGCGAGCACGGGGGCAGCGGGTTGTTTAGGCTACGTTTGGTTTTTAAAGTTTCAGGTTCCTTCACATTGCACGTTTAAACATCAATTAAAGTGCTAAATATAGATCTATTACAAATTTAATTTTTATAAGTCACGACTTAATCACGAGACAAATCTATTAAGACTAATTAATCCATAATTTATCTACTAATTTCTAAGCAGCCATCTGCTAATCGCACATTAATTATACTTAATAGATTCGTCTTGAGTCTTAATTGCAACTTATGCAATTATTTTTATATTAAATTGACATTTGAACATTCGAATTCACATCCGAACATCCGATGTAACATTTACTTAAAAAACCAAACGAGGCCTTAAAGGCGGGCTCGTGGGCTGTCGCTTCGCCTGGGCGTTTGAGTTGATGTACAACCCATTTACAACGCTAAGATTAAGAATGTCAATAGAATGAATTTGTATTGGATGGAGTGTCTGGGCACCCAAACTCGAAATCTGAAAAAAAAAATCCAAATCCATCCTGACTACCGATTCGGATGAAAATCCATCCCCAAAATCAAAACATGCAGATTGCCAAAACCTGATTGGATATGCAAAATCATTTTATATGGCAACATAGTAAGAGCAATAAGTACTTCCTATAAAATACATAATATATATAATATTCACATGTATAAACAATAAGCAATAAATTATAAATAATTTTCTAAGTTAACTTAGAATAAATTTAATAGTTTTAAGTAAACAAAGTTATTATTAAATATACTATAAAATATAAATTTTATTTCAAACTATTATCCATTGAATATCCACATATGAAAAACCCAACTCGAAAACCGAATCCGATAGGTTTCAGAGCCCCAAACCAGAAAACCATGGATAAAAATCATCCCTGAACCCAAACCGTTAGATCCGAAATCTGTAGATATTCAACCTGAACCCAAACTACTGCCATCCTAAGATACAGCTGCATTCCACTTGCAATGTAAGAGGAAAAACATTTTTTTGTTGAAATTTGTACTTCTCTGTTGACATGTGCTATTAGGCCTATTTTCTTTTAGAGAATACCTAGAAAAGCTACGTAAGAAGAAAATATATTGTTTAGTTTTTATAACGCCAGTCAGAGGCGCACGCACACCTCGACCAAAACTAAGGACTATATGGCACTAAGATACAACCTAAGAACTCGCGGGCCATGTGCCGTTAGGCATAATAGCTCTCTTTTTCTTGCATAGCAGGAAAAAAAAACTGGAGAATACTTGGAAGTGCTTAATATCTGTATTCAATACATGTTTTTCCCCTTCAGTACTTCAGTAGGAACTAAACTGCATTTTTAATGGAAATTAGAATGAGATGTAGAAGAACTCATGCGGCATTTGTCAAATGAGGAACATAAAGCCAAATCCATAGCAGAACAGAGAGATTTACTACAATCTACTGCGTTTATTCGAGCAACTGTACTGTTAAATTGTTAAAGCAGCAGTGTGTGAGCTATTTCCCTGTAAATGCTCAGAACAGGAGAAGCCGACCCCCCCCCCCCCCCCCCCCCCCCCCCAAACACACACAAAAACATAGAAGACAAGCAGGTGTGAACATGAAGCGTGGTAGGCAAGTGTAACAAAGCACGCTGCACGCACACCATCAGGTAGTTATCCACTGTGCTGAGACTTCTGTGCACTTGATGAAATCAATGATATAAGTGCTGAGCAGCTGTATCCGGATCAAGATTTTCCATCTAATAATATCCGGCCGTGGAGCATGCTTGACTAGTCACAGTATAAATCTTACATGTTCCTTTCATTACTGGTCCTTCCAGGAAGTTGCCAGGAGCCCACGATTGATTCCTTGCTTGAGTACATATGAGTAAGCGCAATTATACATGACCACTTGTCCCCTTCTGCATGGCTGCACAAAGTCAGCAATTATAGTTACGGTGCTTAAGAAACAGATATTGGAGTAAATAAAATATACCAAACAACTCAAATGAATTGTGGAAATCATAAAAATACATGTATTGCAGGATCATTTTTATGAAATAAACCTTTCCGATATATCTTGGCTGTCTGGTCGAATTGAGTGTAATATTAACAGACGTCACCAATTAGATATAAGTTTTTTCTATAACCTATTTGCCAGCTGTTTCAACAGCATGGCAAAAGAGAAACAGATTTATATTGGTTAAATTCTATTGGCACTCTGGCAGCAAGGGCAACGACTTCAGAGTCAATGGTATTGGAATATACTCTGGCAGAGTAAAGGAACGACTTCAGTATTCCCCATTTGCTTCTCGAAGTGTGCCCTCCAGCCTCCTCATGAGTATTCCCCATTTGCTTCTCTAGGAGAGAGACAGTAGACAACCAAAGAAACTATGCCGATCGGAGAAGCTGTGCTGTCTGCCTTCATGCAAGCACTTTTTGATAAAGTGATTGCAGCTGCTATTAGTGAGCTGAAATTCCCTCGAGACGTCACGGAGGAGCTGCAGATCCTATCAAGCAGCCTGTCGACAATTCAAGCACATGTTGAAGATGCTGAGGAGCGACAGCTGAAGGATAAGGTCTCACGAAGCTGGCTAGCCAAGCTCAAGGAAGTTGCATATGAGATGGATGATTTGCTTGATGAATATGCAGCTGAGGCCCTCCAGTCCAAACTAGAAGGCCCATCCAACCATGACCGTCTGAAAAAGGTTAGGAGCTGTATCTGCTGCTTTTCGTTGGACAATTGTTTACTTAACCACAAGATAGTGAAGCAAATAAGGAAGATCGAGGAGAAGCTTGATAGGCTTGTCAAAGAAAGGCAGATTTCTGGTCCAAACATGATCAGTGGCACTGACAGGCAAGAGATAAGAGAGAGGCCCAAGACAAGCTCACTCATCGATGACTCAAGTGTGTTTGGAAGAGAAGAAGATAAAGAGGCAATTGTGAAGATGTTGCTGGCTCCTAATAACTCGAACCATGCCAACTTTTCCATTCTTCCCATAGTGGGTATGGGGGGGCTAGGAAAGACAACTCTAACACAGCTTGTCTACAATGATGCAAGAGTAAAGGAGCATTTCCAGTTACAGGTGTGGTTATGTGTTTCTGAAAATTTTGATGAGATGAAACTTACAAAGGAAACCATTGAATCAGTTGCAAGTGGGTTCTCATCAGCCACGACGAATATGAACTTGCTTCAAGAAGATCTCTCAAGAAAGCTGCAAGGTAAAAGATTCCTTCTAGTCCTTGATGATGTATGGAATGAGGACCCTGAAAAATGGGATAGATATCGCTGTGCTCTAGTTACTGGGGAAAAGGGAAGCAGGATTATAGTTACCACACGAAACAAAACTGTTGGGAAATTGATGGGTGGGATGATTCCTTACCACCTGAAGCAGTTATCAGACAACGATTGCTGGAAGTTATTCAAGAACCATGCATTTGTAGATGGTGACTCCAGTGCACACCCAAATTTAGAAATAATAGGCAAGGAAATTGTGAAGAAGTTGAAAGGTCTACCGCTAGCTGCTAAAGCAATAGGCAGTTTACTATGTGCCAGGGATGTGGAGGAAGAATGGAAGAGCATATTAAAGAGTGAAATATGGGAATTACCATCAGACAAGAACAATATATTGCCAGCTCTGAGATTGAGTTACAGTCATTTGCCAGCCATATTGAGAAGATGTTTTGCATTTTGTTCCGCATTTCCCAAAGATTATGTGTTTGAGAAACGAAGGCTGGTCCAGATCTGGATAGGCCTTGGGTACATTCAGCCTCAAGGAAGGAGAACGATGGAAGAAATTGGGGGTGGCTACTTCGATGAATTGCTAAGCAGGTCCTTCTTCCAAAATCAGAAGATTGGGTATGTGATGCATGATGCCATGCATGACCTAGCACAGTCTGTTTCTATTGATGAATGCCTAAGACTGGATGATCTACACAGCAGCAACCCTGCAAGAAACGCCAGGCACCTATCTTTCTCTTGTGACAATAGAAGCTGGACCTCATTTGAAGCTTTCCTTGGATTTAAGAGAGCACGCACACTTCTACTACTAAATGGGTATAAATCGATGACAAGCCCTATCCCCAGTGATCTGTTCCTCAAGTTAAAGTACCTTCATGTGCTTGACTTGAACCGAAGAGACATTACTGAGCTGCCAGATTCTATTGGGAATTTAAAATTGCTTCGATATTTGAATCTTTCAGGCACCGGAATAACAATGTTACCTTTATCAATTGGTAGGCTCTTCAACTTGCAAACACTAAAGTTGAAAAACTGCCATGCACTGGACTACCTCCCAAAGAGCATAACCAATCTTGTAAATCTTCGATGGCTAGAAGCAGGAACAGAGTTGATTACTGGCATAGCTGGAATAGGGAATTTGACTTGCCTTCAAGAGTTGGAGGAATTTGTTGTCCGTAAGGACAAAGGATACACAATCAGTGAGCTGAAGCCAATGAAGAGGATCACAGGACATATTTGCATTAAGAATCTTGAGAGTGTGGCTAGTGCGGAAGAGGCAAATGAAGCTCTGCTAAGTGAAAAGACATACATCAATGTTCTCCATCTTGTATGGTCTCATAGGAGACGCTTGACTTCGGAAGAAGCAGAAAGAGACATAGAAATACTTGAACACCTCAGACCACATCATGACCTCAATGAGTTGACAGTCAAGGCATTTGCTGGCTTCTACTTTCCAGATTGGTTAAGTAGTCTTACTCACTTGCAAAGTATCCACCTGTCTGACTGTATGAACTGTTCGAATCTACCAGCGCTTGGAGTGCTGCCTCTACTCAAGTTTTTAGACATTGGGGGTTTTCATGCCATTATTCAAATCAACCAAGAGTTTTCAGGGACCAGTGAAGCTAAGAATTTTCCATCACTCAAGGAACTCATATTTGAGGATATGCCTAATCTCAAAAGGTGGGTTTCAGTGCAGCACGGTCAATTGCTTCCGTCACTCACAGAACTTGTAGTGTTTGACTGCCCGCTTCTAATGGAATTCCCATCCCTCCCATCGACATTAGTGAAACTCAAAATTTCTGAAACAGGGTTCACTGTTCTTCCTGACATACATACTCCAAGCTCTCGATTTGCATCGTCATTGGCATGTCTACACATTGATCAGTGTCCAAATCTTACATCCTTAGATCAAGGTCTGCTTAGCCAGAAATTACTGGGTCTTGAGGAATTAACAATTGCCGACTGTCCAGAGCTAAGTCACCTGCCAGTTGAAGGATTCAGATCCCTAACTGCTCTTAAGTGTATTAACATTTATGATTGTCCAAAACTGGCACCATCACAACAGCATAGCTTGCTGCCCTGCACGCTTGAAGATCTTCGCATCAGCTCATGCTCCAATCTAATTGAGCCTCTTCTTCGAGAGATTAATGAGATATCATTGACAAACCTTGTCATCACTGACTGTACCAGCCTTCATAATTTTCCAGTAAAGCTACCTGCAACTCTGCAAAAACTGGAGATCTTCCATTGTTGTAATCTAAGCACCTTGCCTCTTGGTCTAGAAGAAGCATCATGTTTAGCAGCTATGACAATTTTGAATTGTCCTCTTATACCATGCTTGCCAGGACAGGGCCTCCCACAATCATTGAAAGAATTGTACATCAAAGAATGCCCGATGCTAACAGAGAGTTGCCAAGAAAATGGCGGAGAAGACTGGCCTAAAATTGCACATGTACCAACCATTGAAATAGATGATAGCACCACACCCAGCTGGAGTATAAGAAAAAGATTATTGTGAATGCCTGATAGCAACACAACAGAAAGGTAAGGCCTACATGACTGTTTTGCATATGTATGTCTTGTCAACCAACTGTGAACAGTGCTCAAATTTATCCTTGGGAAGCACTTTTGCATGTTAGTACATACTGACCTTTAAATGAATTTTATATCTCAGGCCACCAGCAGCAAGGAATATACTAACTAGAAACCCATACTAAACATCAGTAGCAATGGATATATGTGACTTTTGCATTTGAGGAAAAAGCAACAGATTAAAATTGGAATTAGTTATAGACAACCCCAGTACAACAAGTAAACTAATATGAACCAAACAAGGAGAATATTGTTTACTTCTTCTCTCATTAAAAATGTAGTGTTTGATGTTCTAAATAAGCTTCCTGTCGACACACATATTACTTTACATCATCAACGATAGCCAATTCATATCCTCTCTGTAAACAAAAAATAATATTTCAAATGTGTTACAAATAAGTTGACCATGCTTGCATGTATGCCGGCAAGTTTACAGAATATACTGTCCTGAGAACTAACAAATTTATCAAAATATTGATGAAAGTATACCACAATTGAGTATTAATATTACTGCAGCTCCCTGTTGAATATGCACGAATAGTCTCAAAAGGATTAAATTTCAGATATATTTGTCTTTTTTCTCAGGTAAGGACTCTGTGAATTCTATTTGGACAATGTTGATGCTTGAAGACTGAAGAACATTATATGTTCCATTTGCTACCGTCATACAGTACCCTAATGTGCAAAATTAGATGTACTTCAGCCAATTTTTTTGGAAAAGTACATTAGGAAGCTTCAGAAACCGAAATGAAGAAGACGATACTGGCAGCAGGCAGACGTTTCAGTTTCTTTCCGTTTGTGTAACTGCATCCAAAAATTGGGAATCTGCGCTTCTGATAGAATTCATTACGGCTATCACGTCAATAGCAACTTTTTATGGTTATCCAACTACTCCAATAGGCCACAGCAGTTTTCAACAGTTAATGGACCGTCAGAAGTTTTGTCATGGAAATCAGTTTTATTGCCCGTTGCCCTTGAAGGAAACTGACGCATCTAATTTCAGTAATTAGAATTTAGCACTGTATATAATCTGAAAAGCAAAGGCGACCGATTCCTCGTGGTCATCCCATAGCAACTATGGCTATGCTTGGAGGGGAAAAAACTGAGCAAGGCGGAGTGCATCCAACAGCTCCAACAAAAATAATGCATCGCTCGGGAGGAGGAGGAGGCCAATGGAGACCCTGGGTCTCCTCCCTACGAATCAACAAAACTGCGAATCCGCGACTAGCGAGGAAAAAAGATCGGAAAACTCACCTTCTCAAAACCGAAGGGCGCGTTGCAGATTTGCTGCCCTTCTTACTCTATCATCCGAAGGCGGCGAGCGAGTGGCGATGCACGCCGAAGCGGCTACGGGACTGGCTGGGCATCGCCGCAATGCCGCATCGGAGCGACGGTGTTATTCTTTTTTAACAGAAAAGGGTTTCCCCATATCTGGTAGAAACTGCAACCTCGTGAAAACTACAAAAAATTCATCTAAATTCATTAAAAAAATCACATATATAGATGATATGATGATACACAATCTTATAAAATATTTTGTCCAAACTCGACTTCATTTGTGAGATATAAAAATAATAAATTTCTAACTAATCATCTTGACAGTTTTCTGACTTAAAAATTGTTATTTTTATATCTCACAAACGGAGTCGAGTTTGGACAAGATATTTTACAAGGTTGTGTATCATCATATCATCTATATGTGTGATTTTTTTGATGAATTTAGACGATATTTTTGTCGTGGTTTGCACGGATTTTCACGAAAATTATGGTTTTCACTAGATATGTTCCCATTTATTTATAAACTTAAATCTTTCTCATCACATGCTACTTGTTTCAGTAATCAAAAGCGCTTCTCTGCTGCTAGTATAATGGTGCCTTCTTTTATTTACTTTTTTTTTTATCAGTGATGTGGCCACATGACAAACGCACAGCCTGATCCTATCACGACTGTCTATCTCCTCGATCTTAGCTACTACCATTGGCTAGTAGTAGTAACATATTTTTTATCTGCCAGCTCTTGCAGTAATGATGTCCACTGTACAGTTCAATTGACTCAATTGTTATTTTGTTAGCTTCCCTACTTTATGATCCTTTTGGTCGTTTGTTGCTACTATATTTAATTTTGTCGTCTATTACATGGCCACATGTCTCCATGGTCTATTTTCTGTTGGGAAACAATCAATCCAAGTTTCTTGCTTTTTGGAAGCTGGATCTCCATAGTGTAGAGCAAAAGATTCTGTTCAGAATTTCAGCAACATATGTTCATGTTCAACTATGATGAGCTTACTATACCAATTACGGCCTGATCGATATTGTCGTGGTTACTGATCTGCTTGTGGTGTTAATTTTTTTTGAGCTTATGGTGTTAATTGTGAGGTACGGTAATGTTTTGTAGCAATATCGGCAACAAACCTTTGAAATAATTTTAAGGACCCTCTATGGGCAAGAACAGGGAGGTATGAAGATTGCGAAAAAGGGTTAGGTTGGACATGCAGTGGCCTTGTGTTTGCATTGGGTCTGCGGACATGCACGTTCAGACATCACCAGTAGGCAGTAGGTGATGGACAGTCTCCAGACTCCACCGAGGATGAAGAAACTTGCGGTGCTTACTCTTGCTCTTAACCTCCAACTATGTGATCCTCATCGTTGGCCCAACTCGACCCCCCTCTCATCATGATCACTGCAGGCCAGGTGATAGTCTAATATACTGCAAAGTCTAGAATTATCTTGTTTATTTTGACTAATAATAATATAATCGTGAAGGTGCTTTTAGAATTTTGGTAATATAATAAGATATATGTGTGGTAAAACATGTTAATTATTTGTGTAGCTAGTATTCTATAGGTATGCACGATACGTAGCTTGATATACAAAACGATGAATATATTTATATTTATAAATAGAAATATATTTTAATGGTATTGGTGGGTAATTTATAAATATGTATATGTGCATTTTAGGCTAATTTTTGTAATAACAGTGTTGAGTAATTTTATTTTTTTTGTTTTTTTTCGATTAACATGAGAATTTCTAGATTTTAAGAGCGAACATAAAGACTGTATTTGTTAGTTAAATAATAAAATAATAGATGGAAAGAAACTTAAGTTCACAATTCGGATCCAGACGTATCCGAGGCGCAGCCGCTGCTAGTGTTTTCTTTGCTTTTTGTTTTTTTTTTTTGAAAGGGACTGTGACTGATCGATGCAGAGCGCGCGACCCCACTTCCTTACCATTTTGCTTCCGGCCCTCACGTACAAGCTGTTTGACGAAATTTTGTGCGTCCATTAATATAAATTTATCAATCATTTGCATTGTACGCTGATTATATAAACAGACTAAAGATTAGCTGTGTAGATATCACGGGAGCTAAGCTAACGTGTGAAGCCCCAAGCAAATCAAGAGAACATGCAGGGTACGCATGCACGTGAATGGTGTGTGTGAAGCCCATGCTACTATACGTATATGCAGGGCCGACGTGTACGTACGAGAGGCTGTGTGCACCTGTTCATACTTGGCACGATAAGTGGATGAACCGCCATGTGGCCGGGCCCACGCGGCAGCCGGCGCAATTTAGAAGATTCCAGAAGCATCAAGTCGACCCCCTGAACTCTCTCGCGGTGACAACGGCGCCTCCGCGCATTGGCTTGTAACAAGATATGAGAAGCGTTTGTTGGCTGCTCATGCACGTGTACAAGGGGGTTTTCTGGGACAGGCCCACGATGCAGTGAAGTCGGGCGGCCTTGAGCCTAGGATGCTTATCTACTCCGTTCTGCACGCGAGGGGCCGGGGGGATAAGCACGCCAGCGGATTTCTCTCAACAGAACGGGCGGCGGCTGATGGCAAATCTAGCGAAAGCCTCATCTGAACCCGGCCTATATAAAGGCACCTACCCCTCCGTGCTCCAGGTTCCGGAGGGGAGGGAGTCAAGAAGGCAGGTGCGAGGGAAGCCAAGGAGATCACGTCTGCCTGTGTCTTCATCTTCCTCGCCGCCGTCGCCTTCATCCACACCACGCCGGCGGCGACCTCGTCAACCTCGTCGACGCCAAACAGAGGCCGAGAAGCGAGTCAAGGGAGCCGGGGAAGAAACCATGGCGCCTCGCTTCGTCTTCGGAAGCGCCGCAGGTTAACCTTCTATCCTCTCCCAATTCTTCTACATTTTTGCATGCACACACACGTCCACTGGCGTTCGCTGGGTCGTCATCCATCCATGTCGCCGAAGAAGTGTTGTACGAGCACGTGATGGAGACGCCGAGCAGATGATGAAGCCTGAAGGTCCGGCCAGCGACGACACCACACCAAGCCCGGCTGCCGGCCGACGCTGGCGCCACTACCGGCGATGACACCACCCAGCATCGTCAAGCCCGGCTGCCGACTAACGACGACGGCGCCGCGAGTACACTGAGATGGCCGGCGACGACGACACCTCGGTACGACTCCGAGCCCGGCTACAGGCGACGACACCCCGGTACGACTCCGAGCCCGGCTGCCGACTGATGACGGGGTCGAGTTGCCGCCGCCTCCGATGGCACCGTGAGGACACTGAAGCGCCGAGCGACGAAGCCGGTGTTGCGCCACGAGGCCGGCATGGAGCCGCCACCGACGTCGCCGCTAGGACGCCATGGCAAACCGTGGCGACGAGGGCGCCGGTGATGACGTCAGGCTGCCGTGTCATGTTGAAGGACACGCGTGGAGCCGAGAAGCCGAGGCCCACATGCAAGCCCAGGCACACGCCGTCACCGTGCAAGTGCACCTGTAGAGAAGCAAGCAAGATACAGTGCCATGCAAGCACGTGCTCCACCAAAGAACAAGCTGCATTGCAAGATTCAAGTGCCCTGCGGATGGGAATTTTCCCGCAGAACTACTTTGCCTACGATCTGCTGCCACGACTCTTCATCAACTCCGTCCAGCTCGCCGACTCTGCATCGACTACCCACCTCTACTACGACTACGACGCCGTCCGAGACCGACGAGGCCGGACGACCTAGGCGGGCGCCGCTGATGTCCCAGCGACGCTACACCGGCTCATGGACACCGACGAGGTCATGGATGATGCCGACGCCCACCTCTACACCACCACCATCATCATGCATGGAGAACGTGAAGCGAAGACCGAAGACGACGACTACAGCAGCTTAATCGGAGGTGCTCCGGCAAGCTAGTCTTGCGGAGGTAATTAACCGGGAGCTTTCCGAGGCCCCGGGAACTAGAAGACCACTTTCGCCCAAGTTAGATTTGCCCAACGGCAGGCTATGGAGCGCGCACATATGTATGGGAACCTGTATTTGTATTTTATAAAAATATGAATAAAACTTGTGTTCCCGTCTCTTGTTTCTTTTGTGTATTTTCTATATACACTGCACGCCCGCATCTTCTTTATTTTCCACGCAGAGGAAATCTTGTGTGATTTTTCTCTCAAAACACAAGCTAGCCCGCGCAGGTGATTATGAACCTTCTCCATAAAAAATATTTTATTGTTTTCGTACCGTCTTGATTTTGAATATTGATTGTACCATTATGCTCTACTCAACAAAACAAATAAATCTAGATCTCATTTACATATATTTTGAAGATGTTTATGTTGATACCAAGTTATTATTTGTCATACATATAAGTTGCTACAGAAAAGATAAGATACACATAAATAGCTACACATATTAGATTAAAAAAAGTAAATTGCACCCTAAGTCCCCAAATTTGCTCTGAAATTTTTGACTGGCCCCTGACTCTCAAATCGTGCATCTAGCTTCCTAAACTATGGTAAGTGCTATCTGAGAAGTCTCAAAATGGGGATCCGAGCGCTCGGGCGGCTTGTGCCTCCACATGCAGAGCAGCCGGTCACGGTTCGAGCGCTGCTCGGCCGTGATTTCCACCGGGAACAGTAGGTTCCCTATTTAACATCTGCAGCCTCTCACGCGTGGAGCCACAGAGGGAGAACGACGTGCCCGTCGTCTACGGCGCCATGGATGGTTCCGGTGATCTCTTCAAGGACGCGGTCTTCCAGTCTGAATGTAGTTGTAGGTTTGTTTGAGTACTCGTAGTGTGTGGGGTGTGTGCGTGCGTGAGGTGTGTGTAGTAGTACTTGAATAGATGCTACAACTGTACCCAGATGAGAGGCAGTAAAAAAAAAAAGAAGTCTCAAAATGCGTCGTACCCAGGCTTACACACATCAACACACACGCACGCACCGCGGCACTCAGGTGCGGGACGGAGGCTCGAACCCCCGCCGGTACGCTACCACCGGACCAGAGGCCCGTCCGCAACAAACAGACTTAAAACAGCAACATAAGCGACGACCTGACTTCTGAATATTTTACATTTAAACCCTCAAAAAAGAAAAACTTAAAAAGTCTAGCGGGCGTGAACCTGAAGCGTGCTAAGCGAGTGTAACCAAGCACGAACCTTCATCCATCACGTATCGCAGAGAAACCGGTTCCAATCCACTGAGCGGAGACTTGTGTGCGCCTGACGATTCCGTCAATGATACCAACTGTTGAGCAGCGTGTGGCCAGATCTGCTTTTCAAGACTTCCCGTCCAATACCGGCCCTCCATGGTTGACTAATGACAGTAGAAGGATATATATAGTCCAACATGTTCCTTTCGTTGGTGTTTCCAGGAAGTTTGCCAGGATGATTCCTTCACTTGAGTTCATACGAGGAAGCAAAATTATGCACGACAGCAAGATTGTCCACCAGTGCGCTTGGCTGCATAAGTCGTCAATACTTGCAGTGCTTGAAACAAAAATATCGGAGTGAGATATATCAAACAACTCAAATGAACTATACAAGTCAGAGAAACACATGTATTGGATGGATCACTTTTATGAAATATAAAACCGGGCCCTAATGTCGTGGTTGAATTGAGTGCAATATTAAAATCCGTCAACAATCAGAAAATACTTTGTAGAACATGATTGCCAGCTGTTGCATTAGCATGACAAAAAAAAACAATATCAGATTTCTGGTTAAGTACTGGCAGTCTGGTACCAAGAGCAACGACTTCTGAGTCAATGGTAGAGAAATAATTAAGTGTGTTCTCAAGCCCCCTCCCTCACGAGTTTCCCCATTTGCATCACTAGGAGAGAGACGGTAGACAACCAAAGAGGGAAATAACTATGCCGATCGGAGAAGCTGTGCTGTCTGCCTTCATGCAGGTACTTTTTGAGAAAGTGATTGCAGCTGGTATTGGTGAGCTGAAATTCCCTCCAGACGTCAAGGAGGAGCTGCAGAACCTATCGAGCAGCCTGTCGACAATTCAAGCTCATGTTGAAGATGCCGAGGAGCGGCACCTGAAGGATAAGGCCGCACGCAGCTGGCTTTCCAAGCTCAAGGAAGTCGCATATGAGATGGATGACTTGCTTGATGAATATGCAGCTGAGGCCCTCCAGTCCAAACTAGAAGGTCCATCCAACCATGACCATCTGAAGAAGGTTAGGAGCTGTTTCTCCTGCTTTTGGTTGGATAATTGTTTATTTAACCGCAAGATAGTGCAGCAAATAAGGAAGATCGAGGAGAAGCTTGATAGGCTTGTCAAAGAAAGTCAGATTTTTGGTTCGAACATAATTAGTGGGACTGAAAGGCAGGAGATTAAAGAGAGACCCAAGACAAGTTCAATGATTGATGACTCCAGTGTGTTTGGAAGGGAAAAAGATAAAGAAAACATCGTGAAGATGTTGCTGACTCCTAATAACTCAAATCATGCCAGCCTTTCCATTCTTCCCATAGTGGGTATGGGAGGACTAGGAAAGACCACTCTAACACAGCTTGTCTACAATGATGCAAGAGTAAAGGAACACTTCCATTTAAGGTTGTGGTTGTGTGTTTCTGAAAATTTTGATGAGATGAAGCTTACAAAGGAAACAATTGAATCGGTTGCGAGTGGGTTCTCATCTGCCACAACAAACATGAACTTGCTTCAAGAAGACCTCTCAAAAAAGCTTCAAGGTAAAAGATTTCTTCTAGTCCTTGATGATGTATGGAATGAGGATCCTGAAAAATGGGACAGGTATCGCTGTGCTTTACTTACTGGAGAAAAGGGAAGCAGGATTGTAGTTACAACACGAAACAACGATGTGGGCAAACTAATGGGCGGAATGACTCCTTATCATCTAAAGCAGCTATCAGACAATGATTGCTGGCAGTTGTTCAAGAACCATGCATTTGTTGATGGTGACTCCAGTGCATACCCACAATTGGAAATAATAGGCAAGGACATCGTGAAGAAGCTGAAAGGCTTGCCACTAGCTGCAAAAGCAATAGGCAGTTTATTATGTACCAGGTACATAGAGGATGATTGGAAAAACATATTACACAGTGAAATATGGGAACTGCCATCAGATAAGAACAGTATACTGCCAGCTCTCAGATTGAGTTACAGTCATTTGCCTGCCATACTGAAGCAATGTTTTGCATTTTGTTCAGTCTTCCCCAAAGATTATGTGTTTGAGAGAGGGAGATTAGTTCAGATCTGGATGGCCCTTGGGTTCATTCAGGCTCAAGGAAGGAGAAGGTTGGAAGACATTGGGGGTAGCTATTTTGATGAATTACTAAGCAGGTCCTTCTTCCAACACCACAAAGATGGATATGTGATGCATGATGCCATGCATGACCTAGCCCAGTCTGCCTCCATCGATGAATGCATAAGGCTTGAGGACCCTCCAAGAAGCCCTGTAAGAAGTGCTAGGCATCTGTCATTCTCTTGTCACAATAGAAGTTGGACTTCATTTGAAGCTTTTCTTGAATTTAAGAGAGCTCGTACACTTCTACTGCTAAATGGATATAAATCGACGACAAGTTCTATCCCCAAAGATATGTTCTGCAAGCTAAAATACCTCCACGTGCTTGATTTGCACCGGCGAGACATTACTGAGTTGCCAGAGTCTGTTGGAAATTTAAAAATGCTTCGATATTTGAATCTTTCTGGCACTGGCATAACAAGGCTGCCCTCATCCATTGGTAGACTCTTCAACTTGCAAACACTAAAGTTGCAACACTGTCATGTGTTAGATTACCTGCCAGAGAGCATAACCAATCTTGTAAATCTGCGATGGCTAGAAGCAAGAACAGAATTGATAGCTGGCATAGCAGGAATAGGGAACTTGGTCTGCCTTCAACATTTGGAAGAATTTGTTGTCCGTAAGGACAAAGGATACAAGATCAGTGAATTGAAAGAGATGCAGGGGATCGCTGGACATATTTGTATCAAGAATCTCGAGAATGTGGCTAGTGTGGAAGAGGCAAATGACGCTTCGCTAAGCAAGAAGTCATACATCAACACTCTGCATCTTGTATGGTCTGATAGGAGGCGCTTGACTTCAAAAAAAGCAGATAAGGACATGCAGATACTTGAATACCTCCAACCACATCATGAACTCAGTGAGCTTACAGTCAAGGCCTTTGCAGGCTTCTACTTTCCAAATTGGTTAAGTAGACTCACTCACTTGCAAACCATCCACCTGTCTGACTGTACAAACTGTTCGGTTCTACCAGCGCTTGGAGTGCTGCCCTTACTCAAATTTTTAGATATTGGGGGCTTCCATGGCATTGTTCAGATCAACCAAGAATTTTCAGGAACCAGTGGAATTAAGGGATTTCCATCACTGAAGGAGCTTGCATTTGAAGATATGTCTAATCTAGAAACGTGGACTTCTGTTCAAGACGGTCAGTTGCTTCCAACGCTCACAGAACTTGCGGTGATTGACTGTCCACTACTAGCAGAATTCCCATCTTTCCCATCATCAGTAGTGAAGCTCAAAATTTCTGAAACAGGATTCACTATTCTTCCAGAAATACACACTCCAAGCTCTCAATTTCCACCATCATTGGCATGCCTACAGATTCATCAGTGCCCAAACCTTACATCCTTAGAGCATGGACTGCTTTGCCAGAAATTATTGGCGCTCCAGCAATTAGTCATCACAGGCTGTCCAGAATTAACTGACTTGCCAGCTGAAGGATTCAGAGGCCTGACTGCTCTTAAGAGCATTCATATTTATGATTGTCCAAAGCTGGAACCACCCCGACAGCATAGCTTGCTGCCCTCCATCCTTGAAGATCTGCGCATCAGTTCATGCTCCAATCTAATTAATCCTCTTCTTCAAGAGTTTGATGATATCTCTTCATTGACAAATCTCGCCATCACTGATTGTGCCAGCCTTCACTATTTTCCAGTAAAGCTCCCTGCCACTCTGCAAAAGTTGGAGATATTCCATTGCAGCAACCTGAGATACTTGCCTCCTGGCCTAGAAGAAGCATCATGTTTAATAGCTATTACCATATTGAAATGTCCTCTTATACCATGCTTGCCAGAACAGGCCCTCCCACAATCACTGAAAGAGTTGTACATCAAAGAATGCCCGCTGCTAACGAAGAGTTGCCAGGGAGAAGATTGGCATAAAATTGCTCATGTACCAACCATAGAGATTGAAGATGATAGTATGACGATTGAATGGATCATAAGAAGAAGATTATCCTGAATGCATCATGACAATATGACTGAGGTACGAACTAGATGCATATTCTGCTTCTGTTCTGTACATATAACAGCGAACTAAAACCTATCCTTGGCAGGCGCTTATATACTCACTTTTTGTGGACCATGCACATGCTGCAAAGGCGTGAATGGGCCAACAATTGCTTCCGTGCATTGCGCGAAAGGAACTTGGAAACAGCTTTCCACCTTTGTGTGGAGCGCCCAGTCACAAGAACAATCTGGGAGGTGATCGGGAACTAGGCAGATTGCAATTGTTTCAAGCCAAGTTCCTGGGAGACGTACTCATGCATTATTGACTGGTTCCGCAATGTCATAGGAAGAACCAAAACCGGAGCGCATTCGCTGGCAATTCTCATCATTTGGAGTGGTTGGAAGGAGCGAAACAAGAGAATTTTCAGATGGCAAGAAATCTCCATACAAGCCTTAGTGGGAGGGATCCAGGATGAAGTGAGGAATTGGTGCTCAGCGGGCGACAAATTGCTTAGGCCCCTAATCGTAAAGCCCATTAGTGAGTAATCAATTACTTTCATTTGCCCAGCTTTGTGGTCTGCAAGGCAAGGACTTCATTACGCTCCTTGCGCATGTAATTCTATCTTCTCCTTATTAATATATGCTGGCGAGATTATGTCCGGGTCTTACTAAAAAAACTTCGTCTATTTGTCATGTTAGCACATACTTAAGTTTGTATGCATTTTATCTGTCACGCCACAAGCAGTAAAAACAATTCTATAAACCAGTATCAGCAGCATTGTAGTACATGCAAACAACGACACAACTGGAGAAATAGCCATTTACAGTATAACACCACTACTAACATGAAAGCATAATGTTTAATGTTTTGAAAAGTTCCCTGGTCAGCAACTGTTTAGTTCAGGCTAAATCATATCTTCTCAGGAAACAAACAAAAAAAAAGATTTTTAACTATGTTACAAGCAAATTGTTCATGCATGCATGCCTAGCAACAACTTTACAGAGTATACTATATTACTATCCAGGGTAGTAACATATTTGTCTAAAAATATTTATAAAAAAAACATATTTTTCTAAATATCTGGTACTTGAATATTGAAGCTATTAGCTAATTGCAGCTCTCTGTTGAATATGTAAGATCTGTCTAAAAAGGATTTAGAATTCTCATTTGTATACCTTCTTTTCTTTATTTACATATAACCATTTGGACTCTGAATGTCTATACGACAATGCTGATGTATTGTTATAGGCCGCCAGACTGGAATTTATATTGCAAAAATGAGAGCAAGTTTGCAAGAAAGCAGAAATTAAAGGGTGGACAGCAAACAACGAGTTATCGACCAGTATATGTTCGGACTACACTTATCCTGAAATTTCCACCTATTTTCTCTTCTTCCTTCAGATTTCAGAACCGCAGAATTTCAAAAAAGATATCGCCTGGTACTCAGCTAGTCAAATGTCATTGCAACTTTGAAGAGCTAGCCATTACCCAAAATTTTGTTGGAAAAATCCATTTTACTCCCCGCGTTTACCAAATTCATTACCCCAATCCCCTTGATGATAACGAGCACATATAAGTGCAAAATTTGCCATACAGAGATATTTTTACCACTACTATAATTTAACTGGGGAGGGGGAGGGAGGATTCTTTACCTATAATCTGAGAAGAGAAAATAAAGGTGATCGAATCGTGATCCTCCGGTCCTCCCCAAAGCAACAGGGACCTGTGTGTGGCAGCCAGTAGAACAAAAAAAAAAAAGAACCCTTATCTCTCGTAGGAAGGCATCGGAGATCAGGGTCTCCCTACGAATCAGCAAGTCGCAAATCCCCGAGGATGGGATGGGGTGGGTAGGGTACCCGACGAACTCACCGTCTCCAAAGCGAAAGGCGCCTTGCATTGGTCGCACTTCTTTCTCTCTCATCCTCCCGGAGCTCCAGTCTGCGGCGGCGACCGGCCAGAGCGGCAGAGCCCGGTGACGCGGGCCGAAACGGCTGCGGCCCGCGGGGCGGCGGGTTTGTTTAGATACCAAAATTTTAGGTCAAAAAATATCACATACATATGCATGAACTATTAAATAAAATTTATTCATAAAACTTTTTGTATGTATGGGCTATAAATCGCGAGATGAATTTAATGAGTCTACTTAATTCATAATTTGCAACATGGATGCTACAATAATTATCCGCTAATTATGCATTAATTATGAATTAATTAGTCTCATTCGATTCGTCTCGCGATTTACAATCCATCTGTGCAAAAATTTTTGTAAATAGGCTTTATTTACAAATTAGCAAAATTCTCTTTCAAATTTTTTTTGCCAAAATGATCTAAACACACTACGCCACGCGAGACGAGGAGTGTTGCTTGTGGGCCGCCCCTCTCAACATGTACTCCCACATTCTTTTTATCTTTACCAGGTGAGTGAACTCTTGCCCAATCAACAAATTTGTATTTAAACTTCATGATTGAGAATGAAAAAATTAATAATTCAAAAAAACTTAAATTACTCCCCTCAACTATAGTCAAAGTCCGAATAACCTCCTAAATTATGTTTGGTTAATTTTACAACCCAAATTATGTTTTTTTTTCAAATTACCCCTAATACAATTTGTCTTTTTTCATTTTTCCATGCATAGGTGGAGTTATAAGTTGAAATTTTACAAGATGATAATACACATCATAACACATGTTAGGAAAAATACAACATAATTTTCTATCATTATTTTGATAGGTTAATATATTTAATAATAAATTAATCATTGGAATTCCAAATTATGAACAATAATGATGTGCATTGTGATGTCCACTACTACCCTGCAAAATTTGAAATTAGGATTCAATTTGTGTAGGGTGAAATGAATTAAATAGCATAATTTAGGGGTTAAATTGAACCAAATTATAGTTTAGGGGGTTATTCACACTTTAGCAATACTTGAAGGGAAATTGGACTTTCTTCTTCTTGATATAACAATCTATGAGATACACTACTCCCAGTACCATAAACAAATTGTATACATGAAAATAGTATTTTCTAACTTGTTTCTTCCTCCCATAGATTTTGCACGTTATTGGTTCTGAAAGTTTCATATCAGGCAGAGTATGTTCTTCCTCCATCAATTTAGCACTATGGCTGAAATTTGAAAAAATTGGCAAATTTTTTGTTTAGACCTGCAGCAGGCTTATCAGTTTATATAACAGGATAGCTTTATAGGATATAACACAACGTGATATGACACATATCTAAATCCACATTTGACAGTGTAAGGATATGGGAACATGGCAACAATTGAACCTAAACTTGTGAACAAAAATACTTTATTGATGCTTATATTTTACTCTCTTATTTTTGTCTCAACTAATGGACCTTTGTACATACGGTTACCTTCTAAACACGAGGAACCAAGAAAAGCATTGAAAATGGCATAAGCATTGGCCAAGAAACAAAGATATTTGCACCAAGAGTTTCACCCGAGTAAAAAGCAGAGGACAGTGGAACTATTGCCTCTTTGATCTTGTCTATGACAGCTTCCATGACTGAATTCCTCGTCAAGTGTTAACCAGAGAAAAGAATTAGTACACTTGCAATCAAGAGGATCTGCATCCTTGTGACACAAATTTGGACATACATACATACAACACTTTGAGATGTGCAAAGAAAGAAGAAGAGATACACCAGAGAAGAAATGTGATAGCATAAATAATCACGCGTAATTGATAGATATATTGATGTAAACTAATTACATATATATAGGTCGGCAGCCAGGGTAATCCTCCTCTGGAGGTTACAGACTGGGCCCACACGTGATCACACTAGGCTTAGGCGCAGTCTAGGTGTGCCGATCAATATAGCAGCTGGCTATCCATATTTGCTAACACAATGGTTTTCCTTCCGGTATGCAGGATATAGCAGTTGTCTCTACAGACTCACAAACTTTGCCTTGTAATCAGTAACATGAACTATGATCCATGCCAATGATGCATCTCAATAAGTGAAAAACATGACTTTACTATATGTGAAAAAATGAAGAAATTGAGTGAAAGAACAAATTTATTCTCCTTAGCAAATGGCTAACTACTTAAATAAAAATTTTATACTGATTGTAATTTTCAGATGACTCTTATACTTATGTTTCACAGAGCCCAAAAAGGCAAAGACGACTCTTATACTTATGTTTCACAAAGCCCAAAAAGGCAAAATAAGAGAAATCATAGAGCCCACACATATCTTGTTAATACAATCAGAATCGAATAGACAGGGAGGACTTCACAGTAATGAACCAATGCAGGAACAAAGAGAGATGATAATGCAGCATAAGCTCTTACTCAAGTAATTAACATGGGCAGAGAAACAAAATTGGTGCAGGTTGGACACAATGAATCTGACTTCCCATCTTCCAGTAGATACTGCCATGTTGCTGCCGGCTCCCTAAGATGGGCAGGTGGCCACAACCTTACTGATGTTTATGTTTTGTTCTAGCTTGTCGAGCAGCATCTCCAAAGTTTCTAGCCTCATAATAGTTCGTGAAATTATGTGGCTATTGTCAGTGAAATCTCTGTACAGCGACCTATTTTGTACTGTGGCGATTCAGACTTCAAGTCCAAAATAACAACTTCTAAAGCCACTATAGCTAACTCAGTGTTCAGTACAGTGGATTTTAGTTACCAGTAATAGGAGAATGGCATTATTAGATTCAAGTCAGATGGTAACCATACAATTTAGCATGACAATAAAAGGAGTGCAGATGATCAAGTAGGCAATGACATCCTTGATAGATGGTAGATGAATAATTTGTCTGGACCTAAATGTGTATCTAGCTAAAAATTTTGCGGACCGTAACACTATATAAACTCATTTGTTTCTGAGCATTTGCACATTCACCCTTATGTAATGATAATAACTAAAGTATCACTCAATCTAAGTTTTGCAACCATTCTAGTCCCAACCTGTGTTTTGTGCCATAGACAATATAGATCAACTAGGACAATTAATACACGCGCTCCGCTGCGTGAGTTCCACTGAATTTAAAGAAAGATAGCACAAAAGAAAAAAAAATGAAAAGGGAAAATAAAAACTGCTCCAGCTCAATTCCATCGAAAAAAATTCAGCCCAGGTCCACCGGCCGCCGCCGCCAACGGCCGGATCCGCCGCCCGCGCGCCTCCTCCTCGACGCCGCCGGCTAGATCCACCACTGTCCAGATCCGTCTCCTGCACGCCGAGTTCCGCCAGGGCGGAGGCCTGCGGCGACCGGGATGGAGCGGGGGGAGGGAGAGGGGACGGGGGCGGGGACCTCGACGGACGGCGGAGCGGACCAGATTCACGGCCGGCACGCCGCGGGTCGGATACCCCGCCGGCGGTAGGGCGGAGCGGACGGCGGGGGTCGCAGGGTCGGCGACGGGGGGCGGCGGGGGGGCGGGGGGTGTCGAGAGGTGGGGAACCCAAGACAGGGCGGTGGCCAAGGGAGGCGACCGGCGGCGGCGGAGGAGGGCGAGGGTGGAGGAGGGCGAGGCGCAGAGGGCGGCGACCTGCGGCGGGGGCGGAGGGCAGCGGTGCGGCGGTGGGGGCGCTAGGGTTGGGGTTAGGGGAGGGGGCGGGGGAGGGTGCGCGGGGGTGGGAGGGGTGTCGCGATGACAGATTTTTTGCAAAAAAATATGGACGACGGGTTTGATTAAACACAAACTGAAGGGTCTACTTGCAAAAAAACTAAAGAGCGGCCTGGATGGACCTCCTGCGACGGATCTGACGGTCCGCGTCGGGCGTTCCCTCCAGTGGCTCCACGCATCGCTCCCGAGGGAAAGGAGCGCGGAGAGGGCTCCCTCTCCACACTGTATAGAAGTTAGAGTATAGGCAAATGCTTAAGTGTAACTAAAAATCCACTAAAGCTGAACCGTGATTGAATGCACACCTAGATTCATGAAGATCAAGTTTGGTCCTCTCGAGACTGCCCGATGGATTTCTAAAAATGAAACCTACTGCCAGGAACCAAATGTATATGCAGTTATTCATGGGAAAATTAAGGGACTAAGTGCATCATAAATGGTTTCCACCGAAAATGAGCAAATGTCTCTGCACTCATTTAACAAAATTATGATAAAACATGTAATTTCAGCTCTACTAATTTATGCACCTGATTTGTAAGTCCAATGGAAAAGATTCTTGAATATGTGATCATGTTTACTACACCACCTCCTCTTAGCTCAAAATAATCATATTATGCACTCTGAGGCTTCATGCTAATAATGTCTAGGTGTAATCCTTATTTGCTAAGGCTGATATGATATCTTAATAATTTTCAAGTTCAACTCTTAATCAGTTGTCCTTGCTAATACATTATGATCCTTATTTCGGAAACAATCTACTTGCTCATCTGGTTGCATTTGTGATGAGCTACAAAACTGGAAAATCAAGGAACTCTTGTTGAATCACCTCCAAGAAGTAGAGATCACTAAGTTTAGGGGATCCAAACATGAAGTTAACTTTGTGAAGCAGAGCCTTATGCAGAGCTACAGATGTAACTACAGGCAAGCAATAGACTTCGATTCTACCTGTTCAAGTTGCAAAATATCGAAACTCAAGTTAAAAAAAACTACACCAGAATCAATGCTAGTATTGGTGCCATTGAAAAAGGACCAGTCATGGGTCAAGGCTTTGCTGACTTGTGCACACAAAGTTTTGGCGGTGAGGATGTTACCGCTGGAGAAATGAAAAAGTGGGTTTTGGTGATCAAATGACAATCTAGTTGAAGTTCTAATATTTATTAAGCATGAGCGCAGATTATATTTGTAAAGGATGATTGGTGACCCCTCCAAATTTGAAGAAAAAAGGACGTGCGGCTCTTTACTCAAATAAGTGAAGTTTTAATTTTGTTTCTGTTTTGGTTTTGAGTATAGGATGCCGTATTATCATGGGGATCTCAAGTGTGTGTTCTGCAGGTGTTTCAAAGCTCAATAGTTTCCTAACTCATCCAAAATCACTTTGCACTTAAACATGTTGAGTAGATGTTAACAACTCTTAAGTAACTATTTTAGATCGTCAAATCCTTCATAAATGCATAAAAGGTGAACATCAACCTAGTGGTAGGGGTTTATTACTAACCATTTCCAAAAGTGTTAGTAAATATTTGTACGCAGGCGTAATAGGGGAGAAAACAAACCTCAAGAGCATGGAAATACACTCCTCAATCCGAGCCAAAAGGCGTCGACCAATCAGAGCGCGTCATTCAGCCTCACATGGATCCATGGGCCCACCAGAGCATGCTACCAACTTAGGACAGTGTGGAATCAGGCATAACCAATCTAAGGGTCCACCTATCACCCCAGCCGAAGATGAGCTTGGTCGGAGCCAACAATCGGTTGGCCGACCAAAGTTCAGCTCCACCGACCTTCCCCTTGCATGTGGCAACTCTACATTGGCTCTCCATGTCGGCTCCAAGTGACTCCACTCCAATCCTCGGCCGAGCAACCCATGGCACCCATCTATAAATATGAGATAGGGGGCTCAAATGAGACACACCACCAAGTGTTACAAACCAGCCAAGAGAGGCTTAAGGCCTTGATTAGCTCATGCTACGAGTAGGGAGAGAGTAAGGGGGTAGTTTGGGAGAAGTGCCGGGGTGTCGGTGCTCTTCTCTCAGCTTGTACCTCTATGGATGCGGCTACATTCTTCAGTGCTAAGTAAGCATTCGTGGTTCCTATTTATAGTGTTATACTTGTTGTAGTATATGCTAGCTAGTAGTGCTTGCAGTTGCGTGAGTTCAGTTCTTGTACTCGTGGGTAATTGACTCCGTATTTATATGGAGTGTTGTAGTTTGTGACGCGGTTTCAAATGTAGTTAGACTGCAGTAGTAATCAATAGCGTAGATGTGGTGTATAGGCTAGGGGTTATTCTTTGTTTGCCTTATATCTCATAGTTTGTTAGAGGTAGGCCGTAGATGGTGACAACCGTATTGGTCCTCTGTGATCTGTTGGCTAGAGTCACCTAACAGACTAGGTGTAAGCCGGTGCTCAAAGCAAATTGTGCCCGAGAGATCGACTGTTAATTCATCTATAGTGCTATCTTAGGAATCCTTTCTACCCTTTCCATCTATCTTGGTGTGTCCTTGGATCGACTAGAACAAGAGTTTGTGCACACACATTCCCTTGGATTCAATAACCCTTGGAATACTTTGAGGTGAAAGGTACAACAATGTCCGTGCACTTGAGGATTCATTTGCTATCGATCAAATACTCAACAAACTTTCTGACGCCGTTGTCAGAGAATGGTTGTGTATCTCTCTTTTTAGCTAGTCGTCCTTGTATATTTTGCTTTTCTTTTCTGCTACCTCTACCCCAGCTATCATGGAGTAGCTATCCTTTCCACGGCTCTCTACCCCAAGGGGCGAGTTCAACGAGTCACCACCATCCATTTCATTTGGCTATGAACTCCGATCCAACCTTCTCACTTTGGTTTGGGAGCTTTCCTTCTCTAGGTTAAGTAGCGAGAACCCAGAGCACCATCTGTGGGAGTTCGAGCAACTTTGTTCGCACTTTGCCTCTGCAAGCATGACACAAGATGTCATCAGATGGAAGTTGTTCCCTTTCTCTCTTAAAGGGAAGGCTGAGCAATGGTACACGCCTGCTGCAGGCGAGGCAAATGGAAGCTAGGACCACATCAGAAGGAGATTCTCTATTTATTTCTTTCGGTGGAATGATAAGGAAACTTTAGGCGCAGTATGGGCTAGATATTCACTTTTAGTAAAATCTGACCCTACCCGGTCGACACTCCATCCTTTGGTGCTACACAACTTTTACAATACTCTCAATAAGGGTTTCGCTGATTATCTCGACTCCATCACTGGAGGAGGACCCTATTTAAGTTCCCAACTAAAGTTAATAAAATTCTAGATTATATTACCAAGTATACCTCCTTGTCAGCCGAGTTTGATACTCTCCGAGAGGAGTATGAGTCAACCCATGAGAATTTTCTAGTAGCTGAAGCTATTCCTTTACCTTTTCCACATCTTCAGATTCAGTCATAGAAATGGAATCCAACATCAGCTGAAACTCTCAATGTTAATATTGATGGTGCTTTCTTGTTGGAGGAAAAATCTGGTGGATGGGGATTCATTTTAAGAGATAAGAATGGGGTTTTAGTAATCGCCGGTGCAGGGAGATTAGATTCAGCTCCTTGTGCTGAAGCTCTAGCTTGCCTGGCGACTTTAATAGCTATGTCGGCTCAAGGGATGACAAGAATTCAGCTGGAAAGTGACTCGTCTAACTTAGTTTCTGCCCTGAAGTCAAGTGCCTTTGATCAATCACCGGCACCAGCTAGTGTTTTGCTTAGGGAGGCAAGACAACTGATCCAATTAGATTTTGTTGATGCTGAGGTTTTGTTTACCCCATTCTTGTAATTTATGTGCACATGGGTTAGCTCGCATGAGTTTGAGTTGTGACTCAGATCAACCGTGTGTTTGGTTTGATCTACTCCCAGAGTTTGTAATCTCTTTAACTGCTTGCGATTTTTTCTAAGCTCCAAGCTGGCAATGAATAAAGCGAGCAGTTTTAGTTAAAAAAAACTTCCCCAAATATTCACTCTCCCTCTCCCACTCCACTTTAGAGCACATCTTTGACTTAGATTTGAGTGGAACTTTTGAGCTCATGAGCATTAACTCCATCCTTTGAGCTTTGAAGTCATCAATCAGCATCACTTGGATTTTTACTCTAGGAGCTTATTGGGCTCCTAGATGGTCAGGTGTCACCGTTGAGCATCCAACTTGTGTGGATAGCCTTGGCAAGTTTGTATCATCCATCCTCATGTAGGATTTCATAGTAAGCATCTCAATCTTGATCTTTGTGTGTCGGTACTTTTACCGCTCGCCTATCTTGGGATGCCCTAAGGTAGGAGATTGTTGGGAGCAGATCGCCGAATCTGGAACTTGAAGGTAAATGCTAGGACACAAGACACAAATTTAGACAGGTTCGGGCCGCCGGAATAGCATAATACCCTACGTCCTGTGTGGTGGTTTGGTATATTGCACCCTGCGCTGGGGTGTTGTGCTTTGTTGAGCTATTGGTTCGTCTTCTGCCAATCTAGGTACCCGACCCTACTTTATATAGTCCAGGGGGTGGAATTCTAATCGGTTTATAAGGTAGGAGTCCTAGGAGGGTTACAGAGTAGAGTCCTAGGAGGAGTCCGGTTTCTTCCTTCCTTGTGTGTATTCGGAATCTTCCTCACATCTATGCGGTGTACACAGTCCCATGGGCCCGGGTCTGACATTGTGGTCGGTTGGGACAGGTAGCTCTGTGGGGACCTCAATGGAGATGTAGCTTCCTTTTGTGTAGTGAACTTTGGATCTAAATCTTGTGTCTCACTTTGTTCTTCATGTTTATATACTTGTTCTTGTTGACATGTGGGCGTTCTAGCCCGATCTACTTGTTGAGAGTGTTTTGAGTGTAGGTTGTCTACGGATCTATAAGCTTACATCTCTACAAGGCTATGATAACTCTTAGATTCAACTTTCATTGGTTATATTTGCGTGATAATTCAAATCTGTTTTTGCAAACCAGCTGAACCTGTTCAGAGAGGCTGAACCTATTGTAACTAGGTTGAGCCAACTTGAACCGGCTGAGCTGGTTTTCTACTGTCCGCTGCTTTTTGTTAAATTTTTTAGGAATGCGTATTCACCCCCTCTCTACATCAGGACCTTTCAACAAGCCATCCTAAAAAATCAGCCACAATTTGCAAGCATCTCCTTTTGTACTGTCAATGTACCTAGACCCATGTATACCATAATTTTCCAGCTCGCGCTGGTTGCATCACGCGCCTGGTTTAGCGCTGATGCAGCTAGGGCGCTAAATGACAATTCTAGATCTTTGGTGAGCATACGAGTTCTTGCGTTGTCGACACAACAAGAATCGGCCCGGGGTGCAATAACATAGTGTTTATATCATATATGCAATCTTAGATCGTGGAAAGGCATATGCATATTTGTATATTGCGATATGAAAATGCCAAACATTAAAAGGTGGTCTTCTTTGGGCTCCAAAAATGATATCGATTTTGTATAGATGCTAATCTAAGTGCACCCTATTTAGCTTCGAATCGACATCATAGCTATTACATATTTGAAATGAAAGTTCTTAAAGATATTTTTATACTTTCAATTAAGTTGTTTGGCTTCAACATGATTGATGAGGACATGACATCCATGGATACGGTCATGGTTGGAGAATGGCATGGAGTCCTACAAGGCCATCTAGGGTGTCCAAATCAAGAAGGAGGCCCGAGATTGATTCGGTTCGAGTCTCCAAGGTGGAGGCCCAAAGAAACTAAAGTTCGAGTCCATCTCGGAGTCCAGAAGCAGCTGTCACTAAAATCGACTCCCAGGCCGCAAACGGAGTCCGTTTTGGATGTTATTTATATGGATGGGAAGATAATTTCAAGGATCTTTTAATGGCACTAGTTTGAGGACCAAATTTGTACAGAGTTGACGGGAATCATCGAAACAAGTGAATGTCCAGAATCTGTCAGGCTGCCGCGACACAATCTTTTGAGCCGTTCTCCCGTGTATCGTCTTGGAGCCCATAGGGGCGTTTACAGGGGATCATCCATGACCTAACCTCATATATTCATTAGCCACTGCCACTTTAGGGTTCGAGTTGTGTTTGAGTTTAGTTTTCCATCGAGAAATTAAATCGTTCATTGTAACTGTGTCGATTAGTCCTTTTACAGTGATCCAGGGCCCCCTGTTCTTGTTCTTCACGACTGTGTCGATTAGTTCCTTCGTGCTAATAGCTTGAACCTCTTCAATTCAGATTCACTTCATATATATTCGCAATTTCATATTGCATCTTTACTGTGTCCTTGCTTGTGTTCTTCGATTCGCTTGCAGGATCATCAATCGAGTGCGCTTGGTTCATTCTCGTTGGAGCAACGGTGTAACGGTTGTGGGTTTTGAATCCTCGCTGATTAGAAGCCTTGATCGTGAGTTGAGTGTTCCACAAATCGAACTTATCATACCTCTCAGAAGATCGCCGCCCGCGACTCTATCAATTGGTATCAGATTTGATCGGGTTTTCTGTGAGGTATATTGCTGTTTTCCCCTCTTTAGATTAGTTTTGTTTCAGTACCTAAAGTCCACAAAAATCCCTAAAAAAATTGTTTTCCCTGTCCTATAACCCCTTTGTGTCGTTGCAATTTTTCTTTTCAGATTACTTTTCTGAATTTTAGTCCCTCACGTGTGTCTTTGTGTTGTTGTGTCTAGGTCGATTGATTCTAGATTGAGTGAAGTCCTGATCCTTGTATTGCATCAGACCAGATCGGTTTTTGATATGTGCACATGAACATATTGTTTTACTCACATATTTGCTTGTGCATAAATAAATCTATGACTGCTTATTGCTTGCTGTTTCTCTACGGCACATAATTCGCTGAGTGTGCTGCTGAACCGTGAGATTTAAATTGCTCATGTGTGCAGATCTTTTGTTCCTAGAACTTGTAATTCATATTATCATGCTGCAGTTCTGAATTACACAAAAAAGAGAGTAAAATGTACTGGTACCTAAACTATTACGTGGGTACCAGATAGGTACTCCAACTCATAAACGTAACAGATAGGTACTCAAACTATTTTGTAGGTACCAGATAGGTGCTCCAACCCAAAAACATAACAGTTAAGTACTCAATCTGTTTAGTCAGCTAGCATGCTGCTGTGTGACGTCCGAGCGAGTGCGTTTAATGTCGAGCGCATACGAAATGAAATCATGCATGCGACAATAGTAAACGGTGGTGGCATCTAATTCCTATTGATTCATGCATGCTGGTCGAAAATAATAAAAGGCACTGGCACTTTTTACAACAGCATTGCAGGAACCGTGTCAGGCTAGTGTTATTAAAAATTCATAATATTCAGCCGTGATGCAAGAATATTTAGGCAAGTAAATTGTGCAGTTTTTTTTCTAAACTATTAATCTGGTGAAGCACACGAATGAAAAACAAACCCTATATGAGATAAAAAACAGTTACTAACTCCACCTGATTCTAGATGAGGAAATCTTTATTATTAATATTATAAATTTGTCCATAAATAATTCCAGACAAGCCCTTGCACAATAATCTCAGGATGAGGAATTGCCTTGTTATTATCATTTTATTTATCGATGAGGAAAAAAATACCACCACCGTTTGCTACTGCCGCATGCATGATTTCATTTCTTTTGCGCTCGACATTAAACGGACATCATGCAGCAGCATGCTAGCTGACATGTGATCAACATAAATAAACTAAGTACTTGATTGTTACGTTTCTGAGTTGGAGTACCTATCTGGTACCCACAGAATAGTTTAAGTACCTGGCTGTTACGTTTCTGAGTTAGAGTACATATCTAGTACCCATAGAATAGTTTGAGTACATGTCTGTTACGTTTCCGAGTTGAAGTACCTATCTGATACCCAAGTAATAGTTTAGGTAACCAGGGTGCATTTTACTCAAAGAAAAACATAGAGAGAAAGGAAAAGGCAAAGAGGTGCTAAAAGTCGCATCTAAAAAAAAGAAGGAAGAGAAGAGAAATTTCAGAATTGCATTGGATCCTTTCAGTCCTTGGTTTAGTCCTATCATCTTTGCTTGCTTGAACTAGGTCTCAAACGAGTTTAGGCTGGCAATATAGACTAGTTTGGGACTACTTTTTAGACTTGCAATTTCTGAATTAATTAGTTGCTAATCCTTGCTACAAAATATTGTGTCTATCCAAGCTCCACATCCTTCTAATCAGTACAGGTTCACCTTACAATTGTTACACTCAAGTGACAATGGTATCACAACCCACCACCGTTTGCATCACCTGTTGCTTTGGTAAGAACACTTGCAAGCGCGTGGTAAGACGCTTGAGAGTTGAGTGCCTTGTTTCCTTGTCCACATAGTAGATTATAGGAAAATATACACTTGTGTGTTTTCTTGTTTGCTACTAACAATGACAGGTTACAACACTCATGGGTACGAGACAACAAAGATGCATGATACACGCTATGGCTGCTACACCTTCTGCAGGTCATTCTATTCTTTCTTATCCACCCACTTATGATGGTATTGGTACTAATGAGTATATTGAGTGGGAAGTTGCAATTGATAATATTTTTTCACAATGTCGAATGTGGGAACATAGAAAAATTAAGAATGCCAGTAGTGTTTTAACAGATAATGCATTAGTTTGGTGGGATAATTTGTATGAATTGATAAATCTAGATCCTGGAATGACATGAAAACTCTTATGCGAGAAACTTTTGTTCATATATCTAGTTGTGAGGATAAAGAAGATTCTTTAGAGGAGGACAACCATGTGGTACCTCTTGTTTTGTCTAAACTTTTGCAGGACATTCGTCCATATATGGTTGAGGACAAGCCTGACATGCTCATTGCTTCATGTGAAAATTCTGAAACTTCATCTCATGATTCACCTTCTTTTCCCACTGCCAAGGACAACAATGGCAATGTTCTTAGTGCTACATTCACGGAAGGTGAGAGTTCTCTTGATGTACTGAAGTGTTCCACCAATCATGCTATGGTAGAGCAAATATTAGTGGAACCCTCGCTCGACACTTGTGCTGAAAATCGATATTTTCTTCACATTGCTAGTGATGCTGATGAGCTAAAATTGTTGTCTTCTTTAAATACTTTGGGCTACATTGATTTTGATGTTTCGTGTAACCTTAGTTATTTGAAGGAGAAACTTTTTGCATATGTTGATCTGCCATGTTTATCTCACCATACATATCATGTTATTGGTAGATATAACAACATTGGGCAATACATGATACATCGAGTTTATATTTGTGCAAATCTGAATTCTCCTTTTGTTGCACACAATTGTGATCCAATAGAGGACTGTACTAGCAATAATCTTGCCATGCAATGTTCCTCTAATTTTTCTTTAACAACACAAGTTAAATTCAAAGAATGGGAGCATATGTTTCTTGTTAGTACTAATCTTTTGCAGGATAGTATTGAAAAGGATGGTGTGCATCATGATCACGGAACATACAAGTTTGCTAACATCTATAATAGGGAACACATCCAAACCAACTGCATATATGGTCATGTTTCATCTCAAAGTGTCAGTTTCCATTATTTTGGCCACCCGTTTTGCTCTCGTGATGTGCAGCATCAGTTCCAAACACAATCAACGCCGAGGACGACTTTTCGTCAAGAAGTGAAGGATGATAAGGACATGACATCCATGGATACGGTCATGGTTGGAGAATGGCATGGAGTCCTACATGGCCATCTAGGGTGTCCAAATCAAGAAGGAGGCCTGAGGTTGATTCGGTTCGAGTCTCCAAGGTGGAGGCCCAAAGAAACTAAAGTTCCAGTCCATCTTGGAGTCTAGGAGCAGTCTGCACCAAAATCGACACCCAGGCAGCAAACGGAGTCCATTTTGGATGCTATTTATATGGATGGGAAGATAATTTCTACGAGCTTCCAATGGCATTGGTTTGAGGCCCAAATTTGTTCGGAGTCGACTGGAATCGTCGAAACAAATGAACGTCCAGAATCTGTCAGGCTGCCGCGACACAATCTTTTGGGTCGTTTACCCATGTATCGTCTTGGAGCCCATAGGGGCATTTCCAGGGGGGTCATCCATGACCTAACCCTCATATATTCATTAGCTGCTGCCACTTTAGGGTTCGGGTTGTTTGAGTTTAGTTTTGCACTGAGAAATGTAATCATTCATTGTAACTATGTCGATTATAGTCCTTTTACAGTGATCCAGGGCTCCTGTTCTTGTTCTTCGCGACTGTGTCGATTAGTCCTTTTGTGCTAAGAGCTTGAACATCTTCAATTCAGATTCACTTCATATATATTCGCAATTTTAGATTGCATCTTTACCGTGTTCTTGCTTGTGTTCTTCGATTCGCTTGCAGGATCATTAATCGAGTGTGCTTGGTTGATTCTCGTTGGAGTAGCGGTGTAATGGTTGTGGGTTTCGAATCCTCACTGATTAGAAGCCTTGTTCGTGAGTTGAGTGTTCCACAACTCGAACTTATCATACCTCTCGGAAGATCGCCGCCCGCGACTCTATCAATGATTTTCCTACAATTCAGAAAAACACCTAAATTCATGAATTGAAGAGTGTTTTATGGACAAAATTACAATACTTAAATGCAAGTTTCTTCACAAGACACGTGTTTAAATTAAGTTCTTAACTTGAAATCAAATTCAAATGCTTGCACCAATACTGAAAAAATAAAACAGAATATTTTATATCCTCATGGATGACCCATTTAGGATTTGGAGTCCTTAGAGCATCTCCAGCAATAGCCTCCAAATCACAGCCCTCATATAGTTTTTGGGGGCTGGTCCCCATCTCATACCTTCCAAATAATACATCCAACTCCAGCACAAACCCTCATATATGAGCCCTCATCCAAGTCTAGAGGGGCTGGTGAGTGGGGCCCACGGATGGAGGGCTCCCTAGAGACCCCAGGCCTAGGGGGTGGAGGGGGAGATTTGGAGGCCTCCCTAGTTTAGGGACTCAAGTAGAGGGCCTGCTGGAGTTGTTTTTCTTGATTTCACCCTTCAAATTTGAGGTAGGGGATTTGATAGAGGGTCTGCTGGAGTTGCTCTTACAACTCAGCACTCCCGGGCCGGAGCTCAACACAAGGCTATGGCGGCAGCATCCAACAGGTCGGATCCTTGTTTTCTTTTTCTATTTTCTCTTAAATTTTGCGTGTTCAATATCAACTTTGCTTCTGAATTTTTCTAAATTCAGTCTCCAATTCTTTCTGTAATTTTCATTGATTTTTGTCTCTTATGCTTTTTGTTTTCCAAAATCCAGAGTTTTCGCTTGTCTTTTTTCTTTCTTAAAGTATGATTATATAGTTGTACTTGTTTAAGCTAATATTTTGTGTTAATTCATATGTTTGTTTATATAATTTTGTTAGACAATTAGTCTGTATAAATTTTGTTTTATGTGAAGAATCCTCACTCTAGTTTAAAATGGTAATTTGTGTTCTGTTTTGCAGATTTGTTTACCTGAAATAATGTTTTTGAATTACTTCTTTATATTTTTAACGGGAAACTTCGTACAGCCTGCATGATTGGTCCTCGAGGCAGTCTATCCTGGTATGCTGCGTGTAGTCCCGTAATCCCGTTAGACCTGCGAGCGCGTGCCGACTTGTCCACTTGCAGGAGGGCCCCTCATCGACTCATCGTACTTACACCACATGCATCCGCTAAAGAGGAAGGAAGCGCTAAAGTGGAAGGAAGCACCCCCTGCATGAGGGACGGGATAAGGTGCAGTCATAGTAGCAACTGCAACTTTAAAAGTCGCGGCAGCGATGCCGCCCAACTGTGATTCGACGGCTCCGTGTAAAAGAGTATTGTTCAACTTCTTCCTTTCTCCCACGCAGCAGATGCTGTTTGATTGATTTTGCTGCAGATTCTAGAGGCCCAGCTCAGATTGCCTCCCGCTCCCCAGTGGCATCGCCGGCGGCAGCAGTGTTAGCGCAGCAGGAAGCCGCCGACCGCGCCGGCCCCGAGATCGAGCAAGGACGACGTTGCGCCAGCCATCGCCACCAACAGCTCCCGCCTCGCGGCGTTCCTGGCCTTGACATCGCTCGAGCCCAAGCCGCGTGCTCGCGCTTCGCAGCCGCCGGCGCAGGCCGCGCCTTCCTCGTCCCCCGCCGCCATGGCGACTCGGAGCCCCGCGCGCGACCACGGCCGCCACCAGCACTACTCCGACTTCTCCGACCCCACCTCCCCGAGCGCCAAAATCCAGCGCCGCTCGCCTGTGCCCCCAAAGGGGCCGTCCTACACCCACAGGACCAACCTCCATGCCGCCTCGCCCCTCCCGCCGCGCTCCGGCGCCGGCATCGGGGCCTCCGACGCGCACCACAGTGGCGGTGCCCTCCCCCACCACCACAGGTATGGTCCTTGTCGGTAGAGAGGAGAATAGCGTGGGAGAAAGAAAGAAGACAAATACTCTTTCACACGGACCCGTCGGATCATATTTGGGTGGCATCGGTACGACTGCACCTGATCCCGGTCCCTGCATGAGCACTGAGGTTGCCTTTGTGGGGCAGGCAAGCAGCCATGAACGGCCTTCTCCCACTAATATTCCTGCTCCTCCCCGCGACAACCAATGCGGACGACCTTGGGTACTACATCACCGGCGCCTGTTCGAACAACATGAACTACACGCGCGGCAGCGCGTTCCAGGCCAACCACGACGCGATCCTCTCCTCCCTCCCCGCCGCCGCGGCCGCGTCCTCCGGGTTCGCCGAGAACGTCACCGGCGCCGCGCCCGACCTGGCGTACAGCCTCGCGCAGTGCCGCGGCGACGCCAGCGCCTCGGAATGCCGCTCGTGCCTCGACGGCGCGGTGCGGGACATGGCCGCCTTGTGCCCTGTCCAGAAGAGCGCCGTGCTCATCTACGAAGGCTGCCTGCTCCGGCTCTCCAACGCGAGCTTCTTCGGCCGGGTCAAGACGTCGCGCACCACGTACGTGTGCAGCTCGCACAAGGCGTCGTCGCCGGACTTCAATTCGTCGCTCGGCGCGCTGATGAGCGGCCTCGCCGAGAAGGCGTACGGCTCCCCGCGCATGTTCGCGGTCGGCGCCGTCAACCACACGCCCTACGAGAAGATCCACGGCATGGCCCGGTGCACGCAGGACCTCAGCCGCGACGACTGCCACAGCTGCCTCGCCAAGGCCGTCAGGATAATCCCGGACTGCTGCCCCGGGAGATCGGGCGGCCGGATCTTCTTCTGGAGCAGCTCCATCCGGTACGAGGTGGGCCCTTTCTACAACATCCAGCTCGCCGAGGCGGCCATGTCCCCGTCGCCGGCGCCGGCGCCGGCGCCGGGAGGCGGGCCACTCTTCAACGGCGGCGACCACTACCCCGTCCCACGTTGCAAAGGTCAGTCAACCTCTCGCTCTCGGTCCTCTGCGGTCTTCCCACCCTTCAGTCCCTAGCGTTGACTAAGGCCTAATTGTTTTTTTTTCAGTTTAAAGTCATAAGTCTCGTCACATCACATATTTAAATACTGATTAGGAGTACTAAATATAGATTTATTATAAAACTAATTTCATAAGTCATGCTATAATCATCAGAGACGAATCTATTAAGCCTAATTAGTTCATAATTTGACCACTAATGACTACAGTAACCATCTTACTATTACTAATTGGAGGCTTCTTTGGAGTCTTCACGTGAAGCCACCTAGGATCCTACATGGACACTCTGAAAAAATAGAGAAATCCTATAAATTCTCACAAAAATCAGAAACATCCGGCCATCAATCCAACAACTTTGGATCTGTTATTTTTTCTAATAAATTACCCACCTCTGCTATTATGAAAATAGACTAAAGTAACTCCCTAAACATGTATCTAAATTACCCACCTATGCCATTATAAAAAATCTAAAATAACCCCCTAATCTTTGTGTAAATTACCCATCTATGCCATTATAAAAATAATACAAATACTTCCCTAAATTTGCATATAAATTATCCAATTGTGTCATTATTACTACAAGTTAAATTACTCATAAATCTGAATCTAAATTATATAATTACAATAATATATTAAAGTGCACCAATATAAATTTCTAAAATTACTATTTCTATCATTATTAATATATTATTTATATAAAAATACTACCCAAGATATATGTCACCATATATTCATGTATGATGGAAGAGATAAGAACACCAATTCACAAACAAAATAGTTCAACTAAACATATATTGAATACATATGGAGGTCACAAAATGAAATCTATTGTAACTAAATAATAAAAATATATATTTTAGAGTATGTGTTAGAATATTTAATAGATGAAAAGGGCGTGAGATGAATAATTATAATTATTAATTTTATTTTTATATTAATTCTAATTAGCCCGTGCGGTAGCACGGGTTGACAGACTAGTCCACTAAATATGCATTATTATACTTAATAAATTCATCTAGATCCCTAATTGCAACTTATGCAATTAATTTTATATTAAGTTGGCATCCGAATATTCGAATTAATATCCGAACATTCGATGTGACATCTATAAAAAAAAACCAAACGAGACCAATCGTTGGGTACTCTACCAATATGAACTTGACCTTGGGTACTCACGCGGCGATCCACAATCGTGCACGCAGCATTTTCATATTACAGTCCAAATGATGATGAATGATATTCAAAGAATCTGAAACAATTTAGGCTGTGTTTAGTTCGCGGAAAAATTAGATTTTGGTACTGTAGCATATTTTGTTGTTATTTGGCAATTAATATCTAATTATAGACCAATTAGGTTTAAAAAATTTGTCTCGGAAACAGTTAAACTGTGTAATTAGTTATTTTTTCAACTACATTTAATACTCCATACATGTGTCCGAAGATTCGATGGTTGTAAATTTTATTTTCCACTACGGCAGGTTCAGGGAGCAGCCGCACGGTCAGGAACACAGCTCTCCTTGTCTCAATTCCTGTTGCTATATCGCTGCTGCTGCTGCTGCTGCTTCTGCTTGTTACTGTCTGTATTTGCAAGAACAAAAAAGTACACAAGCATGTGCTGATTGCAAGAGACGGTAAGTGCTGAAGCAACGTCATCAGCATATCTGAAGAACAATATGACGCAGCCTTCAGGCTTGAATCTTCCATTTCCTATTGTAAACAGGATATGGAGATGATGAAGAAATGAGAAGTTCAGGCCCGCTCCAGTACGATTTGAGCACTCTGCGAGCTGCCACTGACAACTTTTCAGAAGAAAATAAGATCGGGAAAGGCGGGTTTGGGCCAGTCTACAAAGTGCTCTTAATCCTCGCTCTAGCCTGGAAATTGATAGAGTATACTGCTTACATGCCTAACAGTCTCTCTCACGAGACGTATGATGGTCTGACTGACCTCAACGTTCTTCAGGGTACGCTAGGAAATGGGCAGGAAATTGCAGTGAAGAAATGGTCCAAAAGCTCACAGCAAGGGCATGACGAGATGAAGAATGAGGTCGTCCTGATTGCAAAGCTCCAGCACAGGAACTTGGTGCGCCTACTCGGCTTCTGCATCGAGGAAGGAGAGAAGCTCCTTGTCTACGAGTTTCTCAGCAACAAGAGCCTCGATAAATTCATTTTCGGTGAATGAATCAGATGGACACAATCCTACCATCATCTCGAGTCAATCGGTCATTTTGTTTGCTAAGTGAAGTACACCATACTTTTCAGGTCCTGCAAGTCAACAGGAGCTTTTTTTTTTAGATTAAGGAAAGTTTCGGCCTTGAACACTCTCAAAAGAGAGTGTCTACAGCCAAAAGAGGGGTCGGACCCTCGAGTTACAAGAGTTCCTAGACTCTAAACCTCAAACGAGGAATTTCACGAAAACAATAAAAACTAAAGAACAAAGAAAAAAAACTAGAAGGCTAAGTTTCAATCTTCTTCTTCGTTCCTGCTTTAACCTCAACATCGTGCTTGTTACTCTTTAGGTAAACCTCCACCTTTGGGATCTCCATAAGCGACGCCTCCAACGAGGAAGCGACACCGAAGGCACCGTTGTCGCCAGTTCAGAAAACTGAACACGGTTTTCACCGAGAGTCCCGATTGACGAAGAGGCGAGGAAACGGCGCCCATAGACATCGTCATCATCAGTTGTCAAGCTAGGCTTTCGCCAAAAATCCTCCCGCCCCCCTGCCAAGTAGAAGGTTACCGCGGTGGCGGCAACTAGAGCGGAGTACGACATCCCCTTGGCCGCCGTTGCTCAGGGCGAGGCTCTGGAGCGCCGACCACCGCCATGAAGCAGGTCGCCGCCGGTCTTGAGATGCCCAAGATGCAGGCGGGCACTGGGCAGTGAAGGATCATCCGCCGCCGCCACCATGGCCAACCGGGGAAGGAGGACTGGGCGAATCCTAACCTTGCCGCCGTCCTCCCCACGCTGCAGGGCCCCGGATCCGGGCGGGCGGAACTCCGCTGCCCGCCGCCACCGCCACCATGGCCAACCGGGGAAGGAGGACATGGCGAAACCTAGCCCCGCCGCCATCCTCCCCATGCCGCGGGGCCCCGGAACTGGGCGGGACGGAACTCCGCCGACGCCGCAGCCTAGTCCGCCCGCCGCCGCCGCAGCCCCATCCGCCCGCCGCCGCCGCCAAGACTCACCGGAGGAGGAGGCTCGAATGGAGTCTAGCTCCGCCGCCGCCCTCCTCACACTTGCTTGGACCCCGGCTCCGCGACGAGCGTCGGCGAGGACAAGGAGGATCCGGCCGGCGTGGCGGCGGGCCTCCCATCCCGAGCACGACGAAGCGAGCCCCGCCACCGCCTTCCTCGCACCCGCGCGGACTTCCGGCGGAGCGCTCGAGCGGTGGCGAGGGTAGGAACGGGGAGGTGGCCGGCCGCCGACGGCGGCTAGGGTTTTTGCCCGAGCCGCCCCGAGAAGGCAGCGCGGGCGTCGATTCCTGGTCAAAAAAAGATGGAGCCTTTGGACTAGTACAAGTCAACAGGAGCTAAGCTGGGGGCAGAGGAAAAAAGATCATCGAAGGGATCGGCAGAGGGCTAATGTACCTTCACAAAGATTCAAGGCTCAAGGTCATCCACCGCGATCTCAAGGCCGGCAACATCTTGCTTGATGTGGGCATGAACCCTAAGATCTCGGACTTTGGCTTGGCAAAGTCGTTTAGCATCCACACGAGCCAAGCAAACACGAAACACATTGCTGGAACTTAGTAAGTTTAATCAACAAAAAAAACTTAGTGAGTTTGGTGCCTCCGAGTTCCTTTTGGTTTCTACTCTAGCACAAGTGCCACTGTAACACCCGGTTTATAAAAGGACATAAACCGAACAATCATATACGTGCCAGGATCAAGTCACACCTATATACAACAGAATGAACAATATATCACAGCACATATCACGTAAAAAGATATAATAAAGCGAGTACGGAAGTTATTTATTATATTAATGACAAAATGTCTGATACAGCGGAAGCGAAGTACAAATACGATAAAACTCTCCGTAGCTAAGCAGGGCGCCACAGGAACGTCGACTGGGAGACGAATACCTAGAAGTCCTCGTAGTCCTGGTAGCGCTGAGCGAACTCCCTCGCGTCGGCAGGAACTGAGCAGCAGTAGAGTATCCAAGAGGAAAAAGTAGAGAAGAGGCAAGGGTGAGTACACAACTTGTACTCAACAAGTATAACACAAACTATGAGGCTCTAGGTTGGCTGACTGACTGCATTAGCTTTTAAGTCTTGGCAGAATTTTATTAAAACTATTTACTACAAGTTGGTGAATTACCATTAACACAGTTACATAGTAATTAATCAAAATTAATCATGTTACTACTGAGAACCAAACCAAAACTACCAAGGTAACCCCGAGAGGCACCCCCCTCGTCGGAAGGAGATAACCCCTCTAATCAAAAGGAGGATCTGGGCCGCTCATAACCGTGAGCACGGCTAGTATACCAGTTTTACACTCTGCAGAGGTTGCACATCTTTACCCACAAGTCGTGAGCTACGCTAGTTGTTCATCACACTTTCTTAGGTGAGATGACTAGCAAACTCACTACGAGGCCGTTACAAAGGACACGTTGGTAAGGCGTAACCGCTAAGGAATTAGGCTCCGCAACGATGGTAACCACCTCGAGGGGTACGCAGACCAAGCCTCGTAGCCTGGCCACCATTGAAGCTCACCACCCCCCATGCCCCGTCGGTAAGTTACTCCCGAACCAAAATGACCTAATTAGTAAGCCAAGACCGTCCCATTCCAGTCTTGTGGTAGCGCTGTTGTCCCAGGTTGTCGCTCTATGAACCGGTCCTTATGGAGAGTGGCCAACCAGGCAGTAAGCACCTTGCTGGCCCCCTAAACCATGTTTCTAACAAAACCAATTTTAATGAGAAGTGAGCCGCTCAAGCCACACAGAGGGCCACTCTCAGAATTAAGTTGCATATACCATTACTCAAATTAATTAAAAAGGACCAAGTGTGATAGCGCGACACCTAGCACAACTAACCAAAATGCAACCCAAGGTAATTATATAAAGGATAAATGTGGCTAGGAAATCCTTATAGGCATACAGTATTAAAATGCAGTATGAAAGTGTATTTAAAAGTGATAGGTTGTTCATGTTGTACTTGCCTTCCTCAAACTGTTCCTGCTGCTCGAACTGCTCAGAAGATGGCTCCTGGTACTGGTACTGGGGCTCCTCCGGTAGCTCAACGTCTACTCACGAACACACGGCCAAAAACAAGGCACACAATAAGCATACAAGAAAACACTAACAAAAGCTAAGGAACAGTACATCAATACATAAAAACAACACACTAAACTAATCTAAAACTATTCTACGCATTACAACGATTCCGTGGACATAAAGAACGCCTAAAACGGAGCTAAAACGTAAAATCTAGGCCAAAAACAAGTTCCAGGGACTTATTTGTAAGAAAACTGGAGTTCCAGGGGGTTTCTGGGCAAAACCGAGGACTAAAATGTAATTAATGGTTAGATCTAGGGTCTAACACACAAAAACTATAGGTCTGGACGGCAGGTTTGATTTCTGGAAAGCTTGGGGAGGTTTGTGCAAAATTTTAGGCCTAACTGGAATTACTTTTGAACTGGATGGACTGCGGGTTGATTTCAAAGAAAGGCGAGGGCTCTTTAGCAAAAGTGACAGGCCGAAAGGGTACGGGTGGATCTCAGCCGTTGGATCACAATCCGGTGGCTCAGATCTGATCTTGACGCGATCTGATCTCGTCCGCAGAAAACAAATCGCACGGCCAGGCTCGAGCGGGTGCGCGGGGCAGCGGCGGAGCTCGCCGGAGCTCTGCTCCGCGGCGGCGAGCTCGCCGGAGCAGGCCGTTCGACCGTTACAGGGGCTCGTTTGGGTCACGGTCTGGTGCAAAAGGACGAGCGAAACACGTGTGATCCACTGGGCCCTCGTGCGTGGGTCGGGGATGGCCGGAGCGTGGGGCTCGGCGGTGGAGGCGGCGCTGCGGCAACGGGCTCACCGGAGTCGGGCGTTCCCATCCCGGGGTGGCCTACGGGCTCTAGAGTCTAGCGCAACAGAGAGAGGGGATCGGGGTTTGGCTCACCGAGGCTCGAATCGTGCAGTGCCGGCGTGCAGGGGCGCCGACGTTGATGGAGGGCGGCGGCGTGCACGTCGGAGCACGGGAACGGGCGCTGCAGCAGTCGGAGCAGAGGGCAGCGGCTCGGGGAAGATCCGGGCGTCGAGGTGGAGCCGGCGCGCTGCTCGGCCGGGGGCTCCGGCGTGGCCGCGGCGGCGCGGGCTCTGCTCCGGGCGGAGCAAGGCGAATCTCGGGCTAGGGTTTGGGGCGGCGTTGCGAGATGGGGGTTGGGGTTCCAGAGGCGCGGGGCGCTATATATAGGGCGGCTCAGGCGATCCTGGGCGTGCGCGCCCAGGGAACAAATCACGGCGAGATCCCCGGCCGATTTCTGTTGCGCGAGCGGTAGACGCGGGAGGAAGAGGGCGAAGCTGACGTGTGGGTCCGGGAGCGTAGCGAGAGGAGTAGGGCACGGGCAGGCGAGCGCGCTGGGCGAACGGGGCGTGTGTGAGCGCGCTGTCGTACGGGCCCAGGTGAAAGGGAATTGGCGCTGGCGCTCGCAGCAGGACGCGGGGTGCTCGCTGATCGATGGGGCCAAGCGAGCAGGGGTGGTGTCGCATCCGCGCGGGCGTTTGGACTCGCTGGCGGGTGGACCCGAGGTGCGTCGTCGCGCGGAGCGCGGGGCGGGACTGATCGGCGTGCGGGCCGAAGCGGGGTAGACCCGGGGCGCGCGCGAGTTGCTGGGCTTGCGGGGCGAGCTGGAGCAGGCCAGGGAAGGAGGCCAAGGTGCTGGGCCAAGGCGCTTGGGCTGGGTTCGCTGCGGGAAAACGGGACGTGGGCCGGACGCGTGGAGCTTGCCTGGGCTGACGGTTTGGGCTAGGAAGAAGGTTTGCGGGTTGGGCTGCTGGACTGAAGGCAAGGAGAGGGAGAGGAAAAGCTGGGCTGGGTTGCTAGGTTTGGTTGGTTTCAGAGTTTCTATTTTCTGGTTTTCCTTTCTCCTTTTCCTTTCCTATTTCTATTCCTTTTCAAACTCAACTATTTGAATTCAAACTCAAATTTGAATTCAAACTCTATGCACTCAACCAAATAAAAAGAATGCACCAGCATGAAATGCACAAACATGTTGAACTAAGATAAATTTTATTTACTTTATGAAGCAAAAATAAATTATAAATGCAAGGCATTAAATCCTAGAAAATTAAATAAAACCAATTAAATTTATTATTAAATGCTGAAATTTAAATTAGGGTGTTACAAATTCTACCCCCTTACAGGAATCTCGTCCCGAGATTCTGGGCCGGCTAGCAAAGAGAAAAAGGATGGGATTAAGTTCTACTCATGCTTGAGTCAGATTCTCATACCCATATGTCTTGAGTTGGACACACGTTGCACCTCATGCTCCATCTGCTTTCCTGACGAGGTCTGGACCTTTATCATTCTTTTGGTAGGTTGCATCTCAAGTTTGTTTCGAGCTGACCAGTCTTGACCAAGAATGATGTTGATCCCTGTTGACTCCATTACAATAAGGTTCTCAGGGAAGGTTGCCTCGCCTATCCTTATGCTGACTCGAGGACATAAGTAACTGGAGATCTGTTCTTTTCCTGATGATTTGACGACCATTCTCTTCTTCATGGGCAGCTTTAATATTCCATGCTTAGCAGCAAACTGAGTGTTGATGAATGAGTGTGTAGCACGAGGATCTATCAACACTGAGGCTAGAAATGAGTTGGCTAGAAGCATACCAAGAATGACTGGACTATTATCCCGAATGGTTTCTGCTGACACATGGTGAACTCTACCCTAGAGGTACTCTTTTGGTCCCTTCTCGGATTGCTCATGCTTCGTACGATCACTGCTCACTGGTATCACATGTTGATCATTATGGGCATCCTCCTTGGAGCAGTTCTCGGAAATAAGGTGGGTCTCATCACCACTGGTATGCGGAACTGGAGAAAGGTCCTGGACTGGTGCTACCGGTGACAGGCGCTTCTGTGGACAACTTTTGGCATAATGACCTTTTTGTCCGCATTTGTAGCATTTGCGGTGGAGGTGAATGACGCTACTTGGTTGACCTCCCTGTGAACTTAACCTCACATCTTGCATTACTTCTGTTGCTTGCCTTTTGGACTCCTTGCGGCCACGTGGCTGAATCACCTTCATAGTGATAGTCAACCCATCAACATAATCATAGAGAGCTTGATTCTCAACCTGTGTATCTCTAGAGCACTTAGGATCCTTTCTCTTCTGGATGGTCTGTAGCTCTTCGACCGATGGACCGTCGAGGAAAAGGGAATCCTCTGCTAGCTGCTCCTGATGAGACCTCTTCCTCTTTGTACTGGAGAACAACCTCTGGTTCCTCCTAGTTGTGGCTTCATCTTCAGTCGCACGAACTTGACGACAAGGAACGCCATAGAATTGGCAACACGGGCAAGTTTTCTCACCATCACCCATTGCACTGTCTCCAAGGTCTTTTTGTTCTACCGACATCTGAGCTGGGGCAAAGAGGAAACACAGATTGGTAAGGTCAAGGAAGAGAGAAAAACTCCAGATAGGTGTTACATAAATCCGGGAAAAAGGAACTATAGCATAACTCTTCTGTCTCATCTGAGAGATTCTCAAATTCTCCAGCGCTATCTGTAGGCCGGGGTGTCACATCCCTACCCCCTTACAGAAACTGACGTCCTCGTTGGTGAATCTCTGGATATCACCTTCTCTTCGCGCTATCCTTCTTCTCGACGAGTAAGATAGAAGAAACCCAAAGCATGATAAGGTAGAGAGGATAGAGTGGATGGTTTTACCCACCAACGATCTAACTCATTTTATTAATTAATTAACTTTAACTTAAGACTGATTTTCTTTAAACAAATTTAACTACTAAACTATGCAATCAACCAAAGATCCAAATCAAACATTTGCATAATATCAAACATTCAAAAGTTCATACTTTAGTCGAGTTTAACACACAACTCGACTAACACAACGCGTTGCAGAACGTTCTATCGTGCTGAGGTCAGGGAACCCTAGACTGAAAAGGGTCGGTGAGATACTTCAGGGCCAAAGCTACGGAAACTAATTCTATAGAGAAAAATCAAGGGAAGACGAGTAAGAAATTCAGGATTCAAGGAGTATAATAGCAAAATAGTTTCAGCCGACAAGGCTGAGAGAGAAGAAGACTTAAAACTCGACCAGTTTTATCTAGGCTTCGTCCTACAGTCGATATGGCTCTAATTTAAATTTCAACATTTAATAATAAATTCAATTGGTTTTATTTAATTTTCTAGGATTTAATGCCTTGCATTTATAATTTATTTTTGCTTCATAAAGTAAATAAAATTTATCTTAGTTTGTAACACCCGGTTTATAAAAGGACATAAACCGAGCAATCATATACGTGCCAGGATCAAGTCACACCTATATACAATAGAATGAACAGTATATCATAGCACATATCACGTAAAAAGATATAATAAAACGAATACGAATGTTATTTATTACATTAATGACAAAAATGTCTGATACAGCGGAAGCGAAGTACAAATACGATAAAAACTCTCCGAAGCTGACCAGGGCGCCACAGGGACGTCGACTGGGAGACGAACGCCTAGAAGTCCTCGTAGTCCTGGTAGCGCTGAGCGAACTCCCTCGTGTCGGCAGGAACTGAGCAGCAGTAGCGTATCCAAGAGGAAAAATTAGAGAAGAGGCAAGAGTGAGTACACAACTTGTACTCAACAAGTACAACACAAACTATGAGGCTCTAAGGTTGGCTTACTCATCTGCATTAGCTTTTAAGTCTTGGCAAAATTTTATTAAAGCTATTTACTACAAGTTGAAGAATTACCATAAACCCAGTTACATAGTAATTAGTCGAATTTAATCATGATACTACTGAGAACCAAACCGAACCAAGCCACCCGGGGAAACCTGCCTCATCAAAGGAAGATAACCCCACTAATCAAAAGGAGGATCTGGGCCGCTCATGACCGTGAGCACGGCTAGTATACCAGTTTTACACTCTGCAGAGGTTGCACATCTTTACCCACAAGTCGTGAGCTACGCTAGTTGTTCATCACACTTCCTTAGGTGAGATGACTAGCAAACTCACTACGAGGCCGTTACAAAGGACACGTTGGTAAGGTGTAACCGCTAAGGATTCATGCAATGCAACGATGGTACCCACCTCGAGGGGTACGCAGACCAAGCCTCATAGCCTGGGTACCATTGAAGCTCGACTCCCCTCTTGCCCCGTCGGTAAGTTACTCCCAAACCAAAATGGCCTAATTAGTAAGCCAAGACCGTCTCATTCCAGTCTTGTGGTAGCGCTGTTGTCCCAGGTTGTCGCTTTATGAACCGGTCCTTATGGAGAGTGGCCAACCAGGCAGTAAGCACCGTGCTGGCCCCCTAAACCATGTTTCTAACAAAACCAATTTTAATGAGAAGTGAGCCACTCAAGCCACACAGAGGGCCACTCTCAGAATTAAGTTGCATATACCATTAATCAAATTAATTAAAAAGGGCCAAGTGTGTTATAGCGCGGCACCTAGCACAACTAACCAAAATGCAACCCAAAGGATATCTATAAAGGATATAAAGAGGCTAGGAAAGTCCTTATAGGCATACAGTATTAAAATGCAGTATGAAATTGTATTTAAAAGTGATAGGTTATTCATGTTATACTTGCCTTCCTCAAACTGTTCCTGCTGCTCAAACTGCTCAGAAGATGGCTCCTGGTACTGGTACTGGGGCTCCTCAGATGGATCAACGTCTACTCACGAACACATGGCCAAAAACAAGGCACAACAATAAGCATACAAGCAAACACTAACAAAAGCTAAGAAACAGTACATCAATACATAAAAATAGCACACTAAACTAGTCTAAAGCTATTCTACGCGTTACAACGATCGCGTGGACATAAAGAACGCCTAAAACAGAGCTAGAACGTGAAATCTAGAGCTAAAACAAGATCCAGGGACCTATTTGTAAGAAAACTGGAGTTCCAGGGGGTTTTTGGGCAAAACCGAGGACTAAAATGTAATTAAACCTTAGTTCTAAGGGCTAGCGTGCAAAAACACAGGGCATGGACTGCGGGTTCAAAAGCTGGAAAGATCAGGGGGGTACGTGTAAAAATCTAGGCCAAACCGCAATTACTTTTATACTGCCACGGAGTGCGGGTTTATTTCGGATAAAAGTGGGGTCTCTTTTGCAAAAAGGCGGGTGCTGACTGTTCTTTCCCCTCAGTTGACTCGGGCCGGTTTGTTTCGGGTCGTTCGATCGAGATCTACCGGCTCAGGGCAAAGGGTGCGCGGAGCGGTGGCGGAACACCGCCGGAGCAGAGGTCCGCGGCGACGAGCTCGCCGGAGCTGGCCGTTCGGCCGCTACAGGGGCTCGTTTGAGTCGTGGTCTGGTGCAAAAGGATGACCGCAACACGTGTGATCCACTGGGCCCTCGTGCGGGGGTCGGGGATGGCCGGAGCGTGGGGCTCGGCGGTGGAGGCGGCTCGGCGTGGCGGTGCTCACTGGAGCACGAGGGTTCTGGCCACTGGAACAGCCTACGGTCCTAAGGTCTAGCGCAAAAACAACAAGGAGGCGGGACGAAGTTTACCAAGGGCGCGGGGCGGTCGGAGTTGCAACGGAATGACGTCGGCGGCGAGGTCGTGCGGAGGCGCTGGGCGAAGCTTCGCGGTCCGGGTGCGGGGGCGCTCCTCCGAGCTTAGGATCCCCTCGAAGAGATGCGGAGACGTACTATGGAGATGTAGAGGTGGTCAGGCAAGCCGGGGAGCCACCGGCGGCGAGAAATTGCACGGCGGCCGAAACTTCTCAACAGTGGCAGAGAAGGGGAGGCGCACGCGGAGGGGTTGGAGAAGGACACCTCGGGGCTTCTGGGTCCGATGGCCAGATGCAGCGGCCTCGGGCGGTGCTGGAGAACTGGGCAGCGCGGCCGGAGTGGCACGGGCGGTGGGGAAATTGAGGCGGCGGAGCACCTCTGCTCGTCGGGGAGATGGCAGCGGTGCTGCGCTAGGGTTTGAGGGTGGCCGCGAAGTGGGGATGAGGAGGTTTAGGGGTGCGGCTGCGGTTAAGAAGGGAAGGCCCGGGGATCTTGGCGCTTGGGCTCGGGATGGAAGGCCGGCGGTGATCGCGGCCAGGGATCTCGGGGCCGTTGCGCGAGCGCGAGGGATGCGGGGAAGACGGGCCTGCCAAGCAGGCCCGGACGGTCAGTGAGGGGAGGCCGACGTGCAGCGCGTGTGAGGGAGCGTCTGACGCGGTGTGTTGCTGGCGGGGTGGGGCCGGAGTTCAGCGGGTGAGCGGGCGAGCGCGGGCGCAACGCGGGGGCGTGGGGCGACACTGGCTCGCGGTGTGTTGCTGGCGAGCGGGACCCAGTGGCAAGCGGTGGGTAAGCACGTTGCGCTGCTAGGCTGAGCGGAGCCCGGGTGCAGGAGAGGGGGAGGCCGCGGCACTTGGGCCAAGCTGGGCCGGGGGAAAGAGGGAGAGAGCGGACCGGGCTGGGCCTGCGTGGGAAAAGGTGAAGCGCTGGGTCGGGTCGGGTTTCAAGCTGGGCTGGGTTTCCTTTGGGTTTTTCCTTTTCTATTCTCTATTCTATTTCTAATACAATCCACTCAAATTCTAATTGAATTCAAAACAAAATTTGAATTCAAACCCTATACACTCAACCAAATATAAGAGATGCTCCAGCATGAATGCAACAACAAGATTTAAACCTAGATAAAGTTTTAAATACTTGAGGAACAAAAATTAGATTAAATGCCATTCTAAACACAACAAACCTTGGAAAATTAAACAAAGCCAATTAAATTTATTATTAAATAGGAAAATTAAATTAGGGTGTTACAAATCCTACCACCTTACAGGAATCTCGTCCCGAGATTCTGGACTGGCTAGCAAAGAGATCAGGATAGGTCTTCATCAACTCCTCTTTCTTCTTCTGGCAAGTCCTCCGAAAAGACATCCGGGAATCCAGCCACCACGCGAGTACCATCCATGGGTCTAGCCTCCATCTGATGAAGAAAACCAGAAGGCTCTGTAGCACTGACTATCACCTCTCGGCCATTAGATGCTAACAAGTGAACTGCCCGATGAGCACAATCAATTCTGACTCCCCACTTGGCAAGAGTATCCATTTCAAGAATCACATCGATACCCTTGGTGTCTAGCACCCTCAGAGCAGTACTGAATGTTGCCTCCCTTATGGCTATACTGACTCGAGGGCTAACAATATGGGATCTCAACTCCCCTCCCGGTGAAGAGACTAGTAGATACTTCTTTAATGGGGTGGTAAAGAAACTATGCTGCTCAACATATGACTTGGTGATGAATGAATGAGTAGCACCAGTATCGAAAAGCACTGTAGCTGGATGGGAGTTGACCATGAACGTACCAATAACCACGTTAGGAGCCTCGGCCGCTGACTTGGCCGTCACGTGGTTCACTCTGCCCTGAAGCGGCGCCCTGGGCTGAGCTGGGCGCCCCTGCTGTCCCGCCTGCTGTGGAGCCGGTGAAAGGCGCTTCTGTGGATAACCTTTGGCATAATGACCTTTTTGTCCGCACTTGTAGCACTTGTGGTGGTGGTGAATGGCGCTACTTGGTTGACTTCCCTGTGAACTTAACATCGCATCTTGCATTATTTCTGCTGCCTGCTCTTTGGACTCCTTGTGACTGCGTGGCTGAATCACCTTCATAGTGATAGTCAACCCATCAACATAATCATGGAGAGCTTGATTCTCGACCTGTGTATCTTTAGAACACTTAGGATCCTTTCTCTTCTGGATGATTTGTAGCTCATCGACCGATGGGGAGTCAAGGAAAAGGGAATCATCTGCTAGCTGCTCTTGATAAGACCTCTTTCTCTTTGTACTGGAGAACAACCTCTGATTCCTTCTAGTTGTGGCTTCATCTTCAGTCACACGAGCTTGACGACAAGGAGCGCCATAGAATTGGCAACACGGACAAGCTTTCTCACCATCACCCATCGCACTGTCTCCAAGGTCTTTTTGTTCTGCCGACATCTGAGCTGGGATAAAAGGAAATACAGATTGGTAAGGTCAAGGAAGAGAGAAAAAACTCCATTATTTAAGGTTCTATCCTATTTAGACAACACTGCACAGGCATTACTGCTGATAACTTCCAGATAGGTGTTACATAAATCCGGGAGCAAGGAACTAGAGCATAACTCTTCGGTTTCGTCTGAGAGATTCTCAACTTCTCTTGTACTATCTGTAGATCGGGGTGTCACATCCCTACCCCCTTACAGAAACCGACGTCCCCGTCGGTGAATATCTGGATATCACCTCATCTTCACGCCATCCTTCTTCTCAACAAGCTAGACAGAAGCCCAAGGCACGATAAGGTAGAGAGGATAGAGTGGATGGTTTTACCCCCAACGATCTAAGTCATTTTATTAATTAATTAAGTTTAACTTAAAACTGATTTTCATTAAACAAATTTAAACTACTAAACTATGCAATCATTCAAAAATCCAACTCAAACATGTAGCATAATAAGAAACATACAATTTTCACAACTTAGCCGAGTTTAACATCCGACTCGACTAACCACAACACGTCGCAGAACGTGCTATCGTATTATTATAAAAGGGCCATCTAGCTTACACCTATGATGGTCCTATGATGGTCAGACGACTTACTCCAGGCCAGAATCTACGGAAACTATTCTATAGAGAAGATTCAAGGCAAGACGAGTAAAAATCTTGGAATTCAAGGAATATAATTGCAAAATAGTTTCAGTAGACAAGGCTGAGAGAGAAGAAGTCCTAAAACTCGACCAGTTCTATCTAGGCTTCGTCCTACAGTCGATACGGCTTTGATACCACTCTGTAACACCCGGTTTATAAAAGGACATAAACCGAGCAATCATATACGTGCCAGGATCAAGTCACACGTATATACAATAGAATGAACAATATATCATAGCACATATCACGTAAAAAGATATAATAAAATGAATACGAATGTTATTTATTACATTAATGACAAAAATGTCTAATACAGCGGAAGCGAAGTACAAATATGATAAAAACTCTCTGAAGCTGAGCAGGGCGCCACAGGGACGTCGACTGGGAGACGAACGCCTAGAAGTCCTCGTAGTCCTGGTAGTGCTGAGCGAACTCCCTCGTGTCGGCAGGAACTGAGCAGCAGTAGCGTATCCAAGAGGAAAAAGTAGAGAAGAGGCAAGAATGAGTACACAACTTGTACTCAACAAGTACAACACAAACTATGAGGCTCTAAGGTTGGCTGACTCATCTGCATTAGCTTTTAAGTCTTGGCAAAATTTTATTAAAGCTATTTACTACAAGTTGAAGAATTACCATAAACCCAGTTACATAGTAATTAGTCAAATTTAATCATGATACTACTGAGAACCAAACCGAACCAAGCCACACGGGGAAACCTGCCTCGTCAAAGGAAGATAACCCCACTAATCAAAAGGAGGATCTGGGCCGCTCATGACCGTGAGCACGGCTAGTATACCAGTTTTACACTCTGCAGATGTTGCACATCTTTACCCACAAGTCGTGAGCTACGCTAGTTGTTCATCACACTTCCTTAGGTGAGATGACTAGCAAACTCACTACGAGGCCGTTACAAAGGACATGTTGGTAAGGTGTAACCGCTAAGGATTCAGGCAATGCAACGATGGTACCCACCTCGAGGGGTACGCAGACCAAGCCTCGTAGCCTGGGCACCATTGAAGCTCGACTCCCCTCTTGCCCCGTCGATAAGTTACTCCCAAACCAAAATGGCCTAATTAGTAAGCCAAGACCGTCCCATTCCAGTCATGTGGTAGCGCTGTTGTCCCAGGTTGTCGTTCTATGAACCGGTCCTTATGGAGAGTGGCCAACCAGGCAGTAAGCACCGTGCTGGCCCCCTAAACCATGTTTCTAACAAAACCAATTTTAATGAGAAGTGAGCCACTCAAGCCACACAGAGGGCCACTCTCAGAATTAAGTTGCATATACCATTAATCAAATTAATTAAAAAGGGCCAAGTGTGTTATAGCGCGGCACCTAGCACAACTAACCAAAATGCAACCCAAAGGATATATATAAAGGATATAAAGTGGCTAGGAAAGTCCTTATAGGCATACAGTATTAAAATGCAGTATGAAATTGTATTTAAAAGTGATAGGTTATTCATGTTATACTTGCCTTCCTCAAACTGTTCCTGCTGCTCAAACTGCTCAGAAGATGGCTCCTGGTATTGGTACTGGGGCTCCTCAGATGGATCAACGTCTACTCACGAACACATGGCAGAAAACAAGGCACAACAATAAGCATACAAGCAAACACTAACAAAAGCTAAGAAACAGTACATCAATACATAAAAATAGCATTTGTAAGAAAACTGGAAACATCAATGGCAAAAGCTAAACTAGTCTAAAGCTATTCTACGCGTTACAACGATCGCGTGGACATAAAGAACGCCTAAAACGAAGCTAGAACGTGAAATCTAGAGCTAAAACAAGATCCAGGGACCTATTTGTAAGACAACTGGAGTTCCAGGGGCTTTCTGGGCAAAACCGATGACTAAAATGTAATTAAACCTTAGTTCTAAGGGCTAGCGTGCAAAAACACAGGGCATGGACTGCGGGTTCAAAAACTGGAAAGATCAGGGGGGTACGTGTAAAAATCTGGGCCAAACCGCAATTACTTTTCCCTTACTTGGGTCAGTTGGATCCATGCCACTCCAATTTTCCCTTACTTTTATACTGCCACTGAGTGCGGGTTTATTTCAGATAAAAGTGGGGTCTCTTTTGCAAAAAGGCGGGCGCTGACCGTTCTTTCCCCTCAGTTGACTCGGGCCGGTTTGTTTCGGGTCGTTCGATCGAGATCTACCGGCTCAGGGCAAAGGGTGCGCGGAGCGGTGGCGGAACACCGCCGGAGCAGAGCTCCGCGGCGGCGAGCTCGCCGGAGCTGGCCGTTCGGCCGCTACTGGGGCTCGTTTGGGTCATGGTCTGGTGCAAAAGTACGACCGCAACACGTGTGATCCACTGGGCCCTCGTGCGGGGGTCGGGGATGGCCGGAGCGTGGGGCTCGCCGGTGGAGGCGGCTCGGCGTGGCGGTGCTCGCCGGAGCACGAGGGTTCTGGCCACTGGAACAGCCTACGGTCCTAAGGTCTAGCGCAAAAACAACAGGGAGGCGGGACGAAGTTTACCAAGGGCGCGGGGCGGTCGGAGTTGCAACGGAGTGACGTCGGCGGCGAGGTCGTGCGGAGGCGCTGGGCGAAGCTTCGCGGTCCGGGTGCGGGGGCGCTCCTCCAAGCTTAGGATCCCCTCGAAGAGATGCAGAGACGTACTACGGAGATGTAGAGGTGGTCAGGCAAGCCGGGGAGCCACCGGCGGCGAGAAATTGCACGGCGGCCGAAACTTCTCACCAGCGGCAGAGAAGGGGAGGCGCACGCGGAGGGGTTGGAGAAGGACACCTCGGGGCTTCTGGGTCCGATGGCCAGATGCAGCGGCCTCGGGTGGTGCTGGAGAACTGGGCAGCGCGGCCGGAGTGGCACGGGCGGTGGGGAAATTGAGGCGGCGGAGCACCTCTGCTCGTCGGGGAGATGGCGGCGGTGCTGCGCTAGGGTTTGAGGGTGGCCGCGGAGTGGGGATGAGGAGGTCCAGGGGTGCGGCTGCGGTTAAGAAGGGAAGGCCCGGGGATCTTGGCGCTTGGGCTCGGGATGGAAGGCCGGCGGTGATCGCGGCTAGGGATCTCGGGGCCGTTGCACGAGCGCGAGGCATGCGGGGAAGACGGGCCTGCCAAGCGGGCCCGGATGGTCAGTGAGGGGAGGCCGACGTGCAGCGCGTGTGAGGGAGCGTCTGACACGGTGTGTTGCTGGCGGGGTGGGGCCGGAGTTCAGTGGGTGAGCGGGCGAGCGCGGGCGCAACGCGGGGGCGCGGGGCGACACTGGCTCGGGGTGTGTCGCTGGCGAGCGGGACCCAGTGGCAAGCGGTGGGTAAGCACGTTGCGCTGCTAGGCTGAGCGGAGCCCGGGTGCAGGAGAGGGGGAGGCCGCGGCGCTTGGGCCAAGCTGGGCCGGGGGAAAGAGGGAGAGAGCGGACCGGGCTGGGCCCGCGTGGGAAAAGGTGAAGCACTGGGTCGGGCTGGGTTTCAAGCTGGGCTGGGTTTCCTTTGGGTTTTTCCTTTTCTATTCTCTATTCTATTTCTAATACAACCCACTCAAATTCTAATTGAATTCAAAACAAAATTTGAATTCAAACCCTATACACTCAACCAAATAAAAGAGATGCTCCAGCATGAATGCAACAACAAGATTTAAACCTAGATAAAGTTTTAAATACTTGAGGAACAAAAATTAGATTAAATGCCATTCTAAACACAACAAACCTTGGAAAATTAAACAAAGCCAATTAAATTTATTATTAAATAGGAAAATTAAATTAGGGTGTTACATAGTTCAACATGTTTGTGCTTTTCATGCTGGTGCATTCTTTTTATTTGGTTGAGTGCATAGAGTTTGAATTCAAATTTGAGTTTGAATTCAAATAGTTGAGTTTGAAAAGGAATAGAAATAGGAAAGGAAAAGGAGAAAGGAAAACCAGAAAATAGAAACTCTGAAACCAACCGAACCCAGCAACCCAGCCCAGCTTTTCCTCTCCCTCTCCTTGCCTTCAGACCAGCAGCCCAACCCGCAAACCTTCTTCCTAGCCCAAACCGTCAGCCCAGGCAAGCTCCACGCGTCCAGCCCACGTCCCGTTTTCCCGCAGCGAACCCAGCCCAAGCGCCTTGGCCCAGCACCTTGGCCTCCTTCCCTGGCCTACTCCAGCTCGCCCCGCAAGCCCAGCAACTCGCGCGCGCCCCGGGTCTACCCCGCTTCGGCCCGCACGCCGATCAGTCCCGCCCCGCGCTTCGCGCGACGACGCACCTCGGGTCCACCCGCCAGCGACTCCAAACGCCCGCGCGGACGCGACACCACCCCTGCTCGCTTGGCCCCACCGATCAGCGAGCACCCCGCGTCCCGCTGCGAGCGCCAGCGCCAACGTCCTTTCACCTGGGCTCGCATGACAGCGCGCTCGCACGCGCCCTGTTCGCCCAGCGCGCTCGCCCGCCCGCGCCCCACTCCTCTCGCTGCTCTCCCGGACCCACACGTCAGCTTCGCCCTCTTCCTCCCGCGTCTTCCGCTCGCGCAACAGAAATCGGCCGGGGATCTCGCCGTGATTTGTTCCCTGGGCGCGCATGTAACACCCTGGGTGTCTGCACAGTAATTAAATAGGTGTCTGCACAGTAATTGTGTATGTTTGCTATGCATCATGTGCTTGAATTGCTTAAAAAGGATCTTTTTGTAATTATAAAAGGCTATATGTGTAATTATGATTTTATGCATGGTCCTTTCTTTAGTTATTTCTGAATATAGCTTTTGTGGAGGGTGTTTTTGCAAAAATTCAATGCATTTAATGCATGGCAGCAAATTTTACTTGTAAGTCTATGTTTGAAGTGAATTTGCTTTGAAAAAGACAAAATTCCTAGAATTCAAAATCCGTTCAATGTTTTTAATTTTAGCTCTTGAATCTTTGGTCAAATAAATTTTTGCACAACATAAAAGTTGTAGATCTTGAAAAGTTGAACAACTTTCATGTTGGGCACTTTTTCATTTGAGCCCTAGTTTAAAAGTTATCGCTGGTTTACAGTTTAGTCCCTGGAATTTTTGGAAATTTCAAAACGACCCTTATCCCCATCTCCCACCTCCCTGCTCTGCTTCTCGTCGCCGTCCACCGACAGCGCCGCCCGCCGGCGCCTTCCCGGCCATTTCGGCCATTAATTCGCCGCGCGCTGGCACCCACGCGTCGCGGACGACCTCCTCCACCGCCCTCTAGCCTCGCGCTGGCCCTCTTCTTCCCGTGCCACGCGCCCCGCCGCTTCCAGAGCCGCCTAGGCGGCCGCCACCTTGCCGTCGCCGTGGACAGCTCCCGCCGCACCCTTCTAGCGAGCGTCTGAGTGCTACAAGAACCCCAGGACTCGATTTCGTGCGTTCCTTTGCCCTCTCCTCGCTCTCACACCGCAGAACGCCGCCGCCGCCCTGCTCGAAACCCCGGCGAGCTCACCCCCGCCGCGGAGCCGCCTCACCGCCGCTCCTCCGACCGCGCTAACCCCCTAGCAAGCTCCGCCGTGAGCCCGCGCAACTCCCAGGCCACTTCCCCTCGCCCAATCCTTACCGGAGCACCCTCGCCGTCGCTTGCCTCCGCCGCCGAGCCACCCTGCTCCGTCGAGCCGCCGCCTCCGAGCCCCTCCCCGCACCCCAAGACCACCCTTTTTTTTGCGACTGCACCCCAAGACCACCCAGTGGTGCGTCTTGAACCTGTGAAGCTCCCACACCCCTCTAACCTCGCCGCCGGTGAGCCCCTCGCCGGGAAATGGCCGGTCAAACCCCGCCTCCCCTCTCTGACCCGGCTAGGGACGTCGGTGTTTGAATTTGAAAAACATCAGGGGGTTATCTGCGTAGTCAGTGACACATTTGAATAGTGCTATAGGGACTTGTTTGTAATAGTTTGCTGTGATCTTTGAAATTCAATATCAATTCGTAGAAAATTCGTAAAATAGCAAATCTTGATGTTTTGGAATCCTCTTGAAGATCTCTATGCAGTAGAACCATAATATGTTAGGCTTTAGTTGCAAGTTTTTGCTGTAGAATTTAATTTGTGTTACTAGTGCTTAAATATTAGTTGTTTTCATCTTTTTCTTAACTACTGTATAAGGCCATGTCTTGCAGTGAAACTTTTATGGTAGTTCATTCTTGTAACACTTGTTTTGCTATAAAAATTTCATGATCAGTTCTTTGGTGTAGCTATTTATTTGATTTAATTTTTGTTTAGTAGACTTTAATTATGGTAAATAGTTTCTGTTCATAATAAATCATGAATTTATTTCTGCATGCTATTTCTGAGTAGCTTAGTTTGTCCAGGAAGTTTGAGCATCAGTTCATGACTAGAACAGGAGCTAAATTTGAATCTTGCTAAACTGATGTATGTTTTGTTTATTTTCTCAGAATTAATTATTTATAGATAAAATCATGAAAAATTAACAGTTGCTAGTTCTTTTCTGTGTCAACCTCCTGTTAAATTTTGAGGTTCATCTTTGTTATAATTTGACTAGTATAATTCAAACTTTTTCTAGGTGTTGTCTGAATGAATGAATTGTTGTGATTAAATGGCTACATGTCTTGGCATGATTTTTACAGGGTAGCTTAATCTGTTCATGTTCTGTTTAGGGTAATTTTTGGTAAATTAATTACTGTTTGTACTTTGAGTTATATGTTTATTTGCAAACATGGAAGTAATTGCTATGGGAATCCAACCCCACTTGTTCATGAAGTTAGTCAACTTCTTTTGTGCTGTTGATCCTGATGCCTTGTGTAGTTAAATTTGTTATTTAACTACTCTATAAACGATTGCCCATGTATGTTTATAATGTTGTTCTTGCATTACATGTAGACACGACTACTTTGTCGGACGGGACATACGCGCTGATCCCGGAGTCTGACGGAGGTGATCCAGAAGTCCAAGTGAACGCCGCTGAACTAACTGAAGCCCCGGACCAAAGTTCGGAAGAGCCTAGGGCTGAAATAGTTAGCAACTACCGAGAAGGCAAGCCCCGGACATAACCTATACTTCAAATTAATATCATTTACTGTATTACTTACTTGTGCATTTACAGTTCTTAGGATTTGAATTGAAACCCTAGATGCATGATCCTAGGAACCTATGTACTGAACACTAGACTTGAGTTCGACTACTTGCTAAGCTTATAGGACCGGTAAAAGTCGAGTGATTGCCTGTCACTCGCGAGCTTTATAGGAATTGCCTGTTTACTTTCTGTTAACAATATAAGGACGACGGACGGGGTTGTGATCGATATCATAACTTCATGTGAGACCCCGTCTGTGTTAATGAACTTGCTAAGGCCGCGGTGTGTGGTAGCGTTGGTTAAGTCTTTGAAAGTACTAGCCACATGCCGTCAATATGGTACGCGGCAAGCCTAGTAGCCGATTGGACCGGGGAGTGGATATACCTCCCACTCTCTCTTAGGGATAGGTTTTATTTTATGTTGCGCAACACTACGACTTCTAGGGACAAGGTTCGGCCTTGGAGCCCTGTAGTCGGGGAGAGTGGCACTATCCACAAGCCGAAAAGAAAGGTCAACGGTTGTTTGGAAACGACCCGACGGTGTTCCAGACGTGTGTGCTAGGTTTATCCTTGCAAGGTTGAATTTCGATTCAGAATCGTCCGCCTCTCACGATGAAATGAGACTGCTTGATCTCTTTGCCACATAGAGTAATAAGAGCAACAATATTTTTATCAATCTTGATGTTTGCTTAGTTTTCTACCATGGTTGAATAGTAGCTGCTTACATAGAATGGTTAATCAACTAGAATTTTTAAAGCTAAAACTTGAAAGTAAGGACATACTCTTTATTGCTTTTCAGCAAAGAAAAACCAGAGCCTCACAAAAACCTTACATAGTCTAGCTAAAGTGGGCTACTTATACCCGTTGGCGGTTAAGTCTTGCTGAGTATTAGAATACTCAGCCTTGCTGTTGAACTCTCTTTCAGGTATGAGTTTTGAGGATCAGATCGCTAGCTTGACCTACCCTTGCTCGTTGCCTCCTGGCTGGTCCGTAGAATGGGATACGTCTTCGACCGGCAATGACCTCGACGAGTGATACCATGCTTGGGCTAGCCTGGTGTCCTTTTGCGACGTGTTGTAGCCGTCGTGTTTTATCTTCCGCTGTTTTAAACTCTGAACTTAAGTTATGGTTTGTATAACTGTTTTAATACGTTTGGTCTTGTATTAATGTTTTAGAACCAGTTTGTAATAACGTTTATGCCTGTGATGTAAAAGATTGTGGTTGTAATATCTCTGGACTCGCCTTCGTGCGGGGTATGCTTGTTCGATCCGAGAACCGGTGGTTGTATCGGGACGTTACCCGACAGACCAAGAATTGTTCCGTTTGAAGTGTGTTTGTGCTGATGTAGCCTGTATTGTGATGGCCTGCGCACTTGAGCCGGGATAATTTAGGCGGTTCTGCCACAGCTGGTATCAGAGCTGCAAGCATACACCAGAGGTGTTGGAACCTTAAAAATCGTTTTCCGTATAAAACGGAACAACAAAGGATTTCGAAAAACTACGTTGGATTCGTTAAGAGTTGTGCATAGAACGTAAAGTCCTAGGGAATTTACGGGAATTACTAGGTGGCTATTTGTGTATAGTTTATGTTATTTGACTTCCAACACTTTACATTTTTGTCAAACCATACTCACAAGTAACTCTTAATTCCTGTAACGACGCACCTACGTTGAGATAAGATGGTAAGGATCCTCAGTCAGCTGAGGGAGTCTGACCTTCCCGTCGGTGATGCGAGCCGAACGCTGCCCTCAAGCAGTGGCTTACTTGAGGTGCTTCCAATATATCGATGATTAGTTGACTATATTGGAAGTAAAGTGTGCTCAGTCAGCGCTCCGGAGCAGAGCTCGCGCCACCGCGGCCACACCACTCCGCCACGCTGGAGCCCCCGGCCGAGCAGCGCTCCGTCTCCACCTCGACGCCCGGATCTTCCCCGAGCCGCTGCCCTCTGGTCCGACCGCTGTAGCGCCCGTTCCCGTGCTCCGACGCGCACGCCGCCGCCCTCCATCAACGCCGGCGCCCCTACACGCCGGCACTACTCGATTCGAGCCTCGGTGAGCCAAACCCCGATCCCCTCTCTCTGTTGCGCTAGACTCTAGAGCCCGTAGGCCACCCCGAGACGGGAACGCCCGACTCCGATGAGCCCGTTGCCGCAGCGCCGCCTCCACCGCCGAGCCCCACGCTCCGGCCATCCCGGACCCACGCACGAGGGCCCAGTGGATCACACGTGTTTTGCTCGTCCTTTTGCACCAGACCGTGACCCAAACGAGCCCCTATAACGGTCGAACGGCCTGCTCCGGCGAGCTCGCCGCCGTGGAGCAGAGCTCCGGCGAGCTCCGCCGCCGCCCCGCGCACCCGCTCGAGCCTGGCCGTGCGATCTGTTTTCTGCGGACGAGATCAGATCGCGTCCAGATCAGATCTGAGCCACCGGATTGTGATCCAACGGCTGAGATCCACCCGTACCCTTTCGGCCTGTCACTTTTGCTAAAGATCCCTCGCCTTTCTTTGAAATCAACCCGCAGTCCGTCCAGTTCAAAAGTAATTCCAGTTAGGCCCAAAATTTTGCACAAACCCCCCCAAGCTTTCCAGAAATCGAACCCGTCGTCCAGACCTGTAGTTTTTGCGAGTTAGACCCTAGATCTAACCGTTAATTACATTTTAGTCCTCGGTTTTGCCCAGAAACCCCCTGGAACTCCAGTTTTGTTACAAATAAGTCCCTGGAACTTGTTTTTGGCCTAGATTTTGCGTTTTAGCTCCGTTTTAGGCGTTCTTTATGTCCACAGAATCGTTGTAACGCGTAGAATAGTTTTAGACTAGTTTAGTGTGCTATTTTTATGTATTGATGCACTGTTCCTTAGCTTTTGTTAGTGTTTTCTTGTATGCTTATTGTGTGCCTTGTTTTTGGCCGTGTGTTCGTGAGTAGACGTTGAGCTACCGGAGGAGCCCCAGTACCAGTACCAGGAGCCATCTTTTGAGTAGTTCGAGCAGCAGGAACAGTTTGAGGAAGGAAAATATAACATGAACAACCTATCACTTTTAAATACACTTTCATACTTCATTTTAATACTGTATGCCTATAAGGATTTCCTAGCCACATTTATCCTTTATATAATTACCTTGGGTTGCATTTTGGTTAGTTGTGCTAGGTGCCGCGCTATAACATACTTGGTCCTTTTTAATTAATTTGAGTAATGGTATATGCAACTTAATTCTGAGAGTGGCCCTCTGTGTGGCTTGATATGTGCTGTGATATATTGTTCATTCTGTTGTATATACGTGTGACTTGATCCTGGCACATATATGATTGCTCGGTTACAGCCACTCCCTAATACAATTTCCATCATCAATAGCAAAGGTTCTTTTTTTAGTAAAATGCACCAGAGGTCCATCAATTTGTAGAAAAGTGTCACTTAGCTCCATCAACTTCAAAATTCCATTTCTGGGTCCATAAACTTGTAATTTGTGTCACTTAGGTCCACGAACTCTGAAAGTTCATTTCTAAGTCTATAAACTTGTAATTTGTGTCACCTAGATCCATACGCCTCTACCTAACCTTCATGCACTGATATTGCACCAACATGAATCTACACGATTCCCACACATTGCTGGACTTTCGTCAGAATGGTGAAATTTAAGCCCCAATTTCTAATCAAGTGCATAGGGAGGGGAGAGGGAGGGATGAAAGACTTATTTTGGAGGTTATTGACATGTATTGGGATTCAAAGGGGGCTTCCGGACTGCCATTGGTTAGTTCTGGAGCTTATATCCAGATATAACTCCGTAATATGGATGGAGAGTAGGGGGTGATTGCTTTGGAAAGATGGAGGTTATAGAGGGACTCAACAATATGCATACCATGGTAGAGGATATTATATCCTCCATGACGTGGGTGGTCGGATATGGTGGTGCAAGTTGTTTTGATGAAAAATCTTGTGACGATGTTAGACTTGGGTCAACCCAAAATGGTTCTCGATGAGGGGTTGAAAGATGTTCATGGACAGCTATATCAAGACAACCTTTATGGATCTATAGCCACACGATTACTCATAGATGAAGTTCATGAATCTAAAAATGCACTTTCGGAGTTTATGGACCTAAGTGATACAAATTACAAGTTTATGGATCTAAAAATGCATTTTCATAGTTTATGGACCTAGGTGACATGAATTACACGTTGATGGATCTAAAAATATACTTTTGGAGTTTGTGGACCTAAATAGCACACCCTTACAAGTTGGTGGACCTCTGGTGTATTTTACTTTTTTTTACCATCTAGTCGTATCACCTGACAATCTGACATGTCATGTCGTCTTCGAGATGTTGAGAACCACATCTTTTCTGCCAAGTCAGACGTTTTCAGCTACGGCGTCCTTGTCCTGGAGATCATCACTGGCAAGCGTGTTCTTGAAGATCTCGTAGAATCTGTAAGTTGTAGCATTTGAAGTTACAGTTTGAGCTAACGTAATAGCAGCTTACTGCAAATCTGCAACATGGAGATCGAGTTTTAATTCTGGTCATGCATTGGCGCCGCCTGGCCGGGCAAGGGCAGGTCTGGAAGCACTGGAAGCGTGGGAGCGTGGCCCAGCTACTCGGCGGCTACCCGGCCGACGAGCCGGGCAAGCAGGACATGCTAAGGCGCATCCACATCGGGCTGCTCTGCATCCAGGATGATCCGCAACTCCGGCCAAGCATGGCGTCCGTTCTCCAAATGCTCAGACACCGCATCGTGGCCATGTCGCCGCCAATCAAGCCTGCCTTCGTGATCCCTAGACCTGGAGAGAGGGCGAGGGCGACCGCTCCAGAGCCGTTGATCAATGAAGCTTCTGCCTCCGACTTGGAGCCGCGTTGATTGTTGGATCACGATGTGGATTGATGTGTGCAGCTTTTTCTCGTTGAATCCACACCATAAAAATCAGTTGCTGGCGTCTTGACTGGGCAAAAATGGCCCCGTTTGATTTCTCTAGAATTGCCTAGAAGTGGTACTTTTCATCACTTTGACCGCTAATTAGGAGTACTAGTCTGTCAACTCGTGCTCCCGCACGGGCTAATTAGAATTAATATAAAACTAAGATCAATAATTATAATTATCCTTCTCATGCCCTTTTCATCTATTAAATATTCTGATACATACTTATCAGTGTCCTGACCCGGCGGTCCGGCACCAACTAGTAAAATGCTGCGTGATCCCTCACCCTGGATGGTTGATGAAAGAGGTAACACAGGAACGCAAGGGTTTATCCTGGTTTCGGCCGCGGGGCCGTACGTCCAGCAAGGGTGTGCGAGTGCACTGTACTATCTTGCACCGGGGGTGCTTGTAGTAGGGGTACAAGCGAGGCGAGAGAGGGAGAAAAGCTCCCAAGTCTCTGCTACAGGAGGTGATTGAGGCAAGTGCCAATATCGGGGTTCAAGAGAGCGGGTGTGCGTGTTCTGTGAGTTACGTGTGTGTGAATGATGAGATCGTGTAGAAGATGGTGCCCGCCTCCCCTTTTATAGACACAAGGAGGGGTTGAGTACAGTACGGGGAGATCTAAAGCCGTTGTCTTCTCCCCGAATCAGGGGTGCGCAGTGGGTGACTACTGTAGAAAGTACACTGTGGGGCACTGAAGAGCATGGCGCCGGGCGTGGCAGTTGTCCTGGGCGACATCCTGATCTCGCGGAGATCGCGCTGGCGTCCTGGCAGCTCGAGCGTTTTGCATGGTGGATCCTGTAGAGGGTACTGTCCCGTGCGCTTGATGTGGCGGCGTTCCGAGGGTCCTGCAGGCGGGGGTCTTGATCTGGTCAAGGCCCGGGCCGCGTTCGAGGGTCGCATCCATGCCGGTCGAGGGTTCCGCAGTGGAGAAAGTATGTGGAGTAGGCAGCACAGTGGAGGGAGCAGCGCCGAGCATGTCCGCACAGTGCGTCATAGGTTCCCACAGTGTTGCTACAGCGCCGGGGATGGTGGAGCAGTGACCGGAGTTGGCGGACGGGACTCCGGGCACTGTTGATGTGCAGAGTGGCGACCTGACGCCGTCTAACCGGGTGCTTCAGCGGAGTTATTGGCATTTAATGCCTACGTACGGAGGGCGGGTGAGCGGATGGGCCGTTTGTCCTTTCCATCAATGGGTGGTCTCGAGCAAGACGGAGTTGATCCGCTTTCCCGAGGGTAGGCTCGCTACCCTCGAGCGAGGTGGAGACATGGGGTGCTGTCGAGGGTCTCGGCGGGGAGCCCTCGAGCGAGGCGGAGATTGCTCCGCAGGTTCGAGGAGAGTGCGAATGGGCTGTACTGTAGAGCCAGGTCATGGATTGAGCTTCTTTGAGTCTTTCCTTTCCTTCGGATTGGAAGGAGACTGTTGGCCTTCGTGAGCCCGTTTGCCTAACATGTGTTTTGTGTTTTAAGGGCGATTGGGTCCCCTGATTAGGGTGCCCCTAATTATGGCACCCGATAGTAGCCCCCGAGCCTTTGTAGGGATGAGCATCAGCCCTACAGAGGCTTGATCCCTCGAGGGCGTGACTCGGGTGCTAACCGTGGGGATCTTAGTTTGCCCTGGGTGTGATGGTGCCCCGGCGAGTGTTGTTGGAGGAGATTAGACCAAGATCGAGGTTCGTTGTTGGAGAAGCAGTGGGGAGGTCGCTCCGAGTTGTCTATGAAGATCATAGTCGCCTCGAGCACTATGGTGTTGCCGTTGGGGGCATCGCCATCGCGCTGATGGGAGAGTCCGAGCTAGTCTGCGGAGGATTTCGATCATTGAATGTGTGAAGTTTCCTACGTGGGGGTGCGTCAGTGCACCCGCGGGTGTAGCCCCCGAGGCCTTGGAGGAGTTCTTGCACTCGTCCAAGAGCTATAAACGTCGCCCTGCATGGTTAATTGATTGAAGTGACTGCCCAGCTTCCTTTTCAGCTGGCTTCGGCATTCCTTTCAGCCGGCCTCGGCGTTTTTCGTGTTGGCGCGGTGGTCAGCGATTCTGTTGAGCAATCCAGCAGGCGCGCGTAAGCGCGGGAGGTGCGTTAAACACGTGGGATTTCACAATCGTCGATAGGCAATTCATTCGAGGGTGCGGTCTGTGCCGTGGTGTGCAAGGAGCCCCCGAACCCTAGCCTGCGTGAAGGCGTTTTGGAGACCCTCGTCGCCCTTCCGCAGGGAGGAGGGGCGAAGTGTGCCATGCTACCCATGCCCGGGCCGCGAGCCATGGTCGCTTTGGTGAGCTGTTAGCGGGTGGTTGAAGTGGACGTCCGTGCCCCGTTCAAAAAGGGTCGGCTTGCAGTCCAGGGACACATCGCATAAAGCACTCGTAAAGGTTCGCTAGGTGGGGCTCGGACCCTTTCGATAGGGTCTGAGGACTCGATGCTCTCCCTCGATGGGATCCCCCTGCTAGGCACCTTCGACCGGCCTTGAACACTGCGTGGGATGTCTCGAACTCCGTGTTCGAGGGTAGCTTGTATGGCACGTCCATGCAGTCGATGACTCCAGCGATCTGGGGCGCCTGTCGAACTCTCGACGGGCCGGGCTTCGAACCCTTGATCAGTACGGCCTTGGAATCGAATTCCTTCGACGGTAAGGAATCGCCGGAGGGAATATTCTGTAACGGTTCCCTAAACGGCACAAAGTTGCCGGTCGCGCGTGGGTCTCCCGCCGATCGTGGGTGACGTGGCCCAGTACACGCGGTGCAGTGCGGGCGCGCCTTTTCAGGTGGTTGCCTCGGGTAGGCGGAGAGGCGTGGGTGGTGGCTGGCGGATGGGATGGCGCTACAGTCCCGCCGCACCCCGTCAATTACCGTGCCGTAATTATTGCCGAGCGCGCGCGTGGGAGCCTCCATGGTCATGGGGCATGGTTGTCGGCGGCAGTGAATCCGCCCGTCGTGGTGGATAAAAGTGAGGAAGTGTAACACCCTAATTTAAATTCTAGCATTTAATAATAAATTTAATTAGTTTGTTTAATTTTTCTAGGATTTATTTTGCTTAGTCTGGCATTTAATCTAAATTTTTGTTCTATAAGTAATTAAAATTTATCATAGGTTTAAATTTTGTTGTTGCATTCATGCTGGTGCATGGTTTTGTTTTATTTGTTTGTATAGGAGTTTGAATTCAAATTCATTTGAATTCAAATAATTTTGAGTTAAGAGGAAAGGAACCCAAAACCCAACCCAACAACCCAAACCGCAGCCCACCTCTCCCTTCCCCGCGGCCCACTTCCTTTCTCCCGAGCCCAGCCCGGTCCGCCTCCTCCTCTCTTTCCATTTTTTTTCCTGCACCGGCCCACTTTTCCCCAGCACCCTCTCCAGCGGCTCAGCCCAGCCCTTCCTCGCGCGCGGCCCAGCAAGCGCGCACGCCCCGAGCCCAAGCCAGCGCGCCCACCCCGTCTGCCTGCACCCGGGCCCCGCTCGCCTGCATCACGCAGCAGCCCAGCGACTCACTCAGCCGCACGCCCGCGCGACCCCGCGTTCCCTGACAGCCCGGACCCACAGGTCAGAAGCTCCTTCCCCCTTTCCTTTCCGGCTTCGCGCAACCGTTGCCCGAGATCACCGGCGAGGCCGCCGGGATCTTTATCCCACAGCTCCACGCCGAGATTCTCGGCCTCTCCCTTTAAACCCACCCGACGGACCCCCCTGCACCCTATCCACCCTAGAGCGCCGCCTTCCCCCCTCGCTCCACACCGCTCTGCCGCGTAAGGTCCTCTGCGCCGCCACGGACCGGCCACACCGCGCCCTTCCAGCCCTCAACAACCACCGCAACAGCCTCGCCGCGCGCCCAGGACCGCCACCGAAGCTCCCCGCCCCGACTCCAATCCGACCACGCCGGAATTGCGCCAAGAACCGAACGCCGGTGAGTAGCTCCGCCGTTCGATTTCTCGCCACCGGCGATCCCCGACCTCCCCTGACCCTTGGAACCCCCTCGCAGTTCGACGTCGAAGCCTCGCGAGGGATCCAGGAACCCGGAAACGCCCTGCAGCGCCTCGTCACCGAGTTCCGCCCGTGCGCCGCCGCCGGTCCACGACGTCGACGCTGCTGCACGTCCTTCCTGCTCGAACCCGAGCCCTGGTGAGCATCAGTGCCTACTCCTGCTCCCATTACGCTAGATAAGGTAGCCTGTAACCCAGCCTAGTGACCGGAACATCGTGCGCCGGTGCTCCGCCACCGCGCACGCCATAGCCCCGCCGTGGTGGAACCCCCGCAGTCTCTCCCAGCCCCACGCCGGCCAGGTTTCGGTGTGCCCTTGCTTTGCGCACGTGCATGAATCCCTTTCACCCAGTTTTCCGCACGAGCGCAACCCAAACGCCCTGCGCCGGCGAGCACGGCCATCGCAGAGCCGCTTAGCCGCGTTCCCGCACCACCATGTACCCTGTAGCCCCACACCAGTGGTCCCAGTGGTTTACGCATGCCACTCCCATGCTCCTAGGCCAAACCGCTGCGTGAATCGAGCCCCGGAGCACCATATTAGGCCAAGTCCGGCGAGGAATCGACGAGCGCCGCCGCGGAAACCTCAAGTCCAGCGACTCGCGCCGCCGCCCGCGCGCCCAAACGCCCTAAACCGCCCGATCCGAAACTGACGCGTGAGATTAGATCCTGATCGGGATAGGTCCGGATCGTTGGATCTAGATCCGACGGTCCATATGCGAGGATACCGTTTCGGCCTGGAGCTTTGTTAAAGACCCCCTATCTTTCTTAGATTTAACCCGCGGTCCATCTATATAGAAAACAAATTGCAGTGAGGCCCAGGTTTTAACGCGTAGCCCCCTGAGTTTCTTTAAAATAGTACCCGCAGTCCAGACCCTGCATTTTTGCGAGTTAGACCCTGAAGCTTTAGTTTAATTATGTTTAGGCCCTCGGTTTTAGCAGAAAAGTCCCTGGAACCCTGTTTTTATTACAAATAAGCCCCTGAACCTTGTTTTTAGCCTAGAAAATGCGTTTTAGCTCCGTTTTTAGCGTTCTTTATATCCACGCGATCGTTGTAACGCGTAGAATAGTTTTAGACTAGTTTAGTGTGCTGTTTTTATGTATTGATGTACTGTTTCTTAGTTTTTATTAGTGTTTGCTTGTATGCTTATTATTGTGCATTGTTTTGGCCATGTGTTCGTGAGTAGACGTTGATCCATCTGAGGAGCCCCAGTACCAGTACCAGGAGCAACCGTCTTCGGAGTAGTTTGAGCAGCAGCCAGAGCAGTACGAGGAAGGCAAGTATAACATGAACAACCTATCACCTTTAAATACATTTTCATCCTGCATCTTAATACTGTATGCCTATAAGGACTTTCCTAGCCACTTTTTATCCTTTATATATACACCTTTGGGTTGCATTTTGGTTAGTTGTGCTAGGTTGCTGCGCTTTTACACACTCTGGTCCTTTTTAATTAATTTGACTAATGGTTTACTTGAACTTAATTCTGAGAGTGGCACTCTGTGTGGATGAGTGGCTCACGTCTCGTTAAAAGATGGTTTTTGTAGAAACATGGTTTAGGGGGCCAGCACGGTGCTTAGTGCTTGGTTGGCCACTCTCCATAAGGACCGGTTCATAGAGCGACAACCTGGGACAACAGCGCTACCACAAGGCTAGAATGGGATAGACTTGGCTTACTAATTAGGTCTTTTTGGTTTGGAGTAACTTACCTGCGGGGCAAGAGTAGTAAGCTTCAATGGTCCCTGCTCCTCCGGCTTGGTCTGTGCTTGGATTGCGCTCCTGTGCTTGTACCCCCGGAGGTGGGCCCCATCGTCGCTGACCTAACTCTCGCGGTTACGCCTTACCAACGAGATTCTTTGTAACGGCCTCGTAGTGAGTCTCTAGTCATCTCACCTAAGGAAGTGTGATGAACCTCTAGCGTAGCTCACGACTTGTGGGTAAAGATGTGCAACCTCTGCAGAGTGTAAAACTGGTATACTAGCCGTGCTCACGGTTATGAGCGGCCCAGATCCTCCTTTTGATTAGTGGGGTTAGCCCCTTCCGACGAGGGGGTGCCTCTCGGGGTTATCTTGGTGGCTTGGTTTTGGTTTGGTTTCTCAGTAGTAACATGTTTAATCTTGATTAATTACTATGTAACTGGGTTTATGGTAATTCATCAACTCGTAGTAAATAGCTTTAATAAAATTTTGCCAAGACTTAAAAGCTAATGCAGTCAGTCAGCCAGCCTAGAGCCTCATAGTTTGTGTTATACTTGTTGAGAACAAGTTGTGTACTCACTCTTGCCTCTTCTCTACTTTTTCCTCTTGGCTACGCTACTGCTGCTCAGTTCCTGCCGACACGAGGGAGTTCGTTCAGCGCTACCAGGACTATGAGGACTTCTAGGTGTTCGTCTCCCAGTCGACGTCCCTGTGGCGCCCTGCTTCAGCTTCGGAGAGCTTTATTCGTATTTGTACTTCGCTTCCGCTGTATCAGACATTCTTGTCATTATTGTAATAAATAACATTCGTATTTGTTTTATTATATCTTTTTACGTGATATGTGCTATGATATACTGTTCATTCTGTTGTATATATGTGTGACTTGATCCTGGCACGTATATGATTGCTCGGTTTATGTTCTTTTATAAACCGGGTGTTACAGGAAGGGGGAATCAATTGGTCTCACCTGGCCATTTTGCTCTCGCCTCCCCTGCATCCAGAGCCCAGAGCCGAGAGTGTGAGGAGGAAGAAGAAGAGGAGAGAGTGCACCTTAGCCATCATTTGAGCTTGTTTCCCGTGCTCCCGGCCTATTCAAAGCGATGGCGCAGATCGAGGAGCCGCTGCCGTGGGGGAGATCCTCCACCACCGAGGCGGTCTTGGAGGGGCTGGTCGCCGAGAGGCTCTTTCCGCTGAACATCAATCCATCGCGGCCGGTGTGGATCGCTCCGCGGCCGGAGGAGATCAAGCTGAATCCCCCAAGCGGCTACATCGTGAGCCTCGTGCGGCTTCATGAGCAGGAGTTTGGCGTCCCCATCGGGCGCTTTGTAACTACTACGGGGGTGCAGCTGCACAACTTCGGCCCCAACTCCATCTTGCAGGCGGCGGTCTTCGTCGCCCTCTGCGAGGGTTACCTGGGGATAGAAGCGCACTGGGATCTGTGGATCCATCTGTTCTGCGGCGAGCTCTACATCGACAACGTCCAGGGCCAGCCAAAGAGATATGCCCACGCCGGTGGTCTCATGCTCCACTTGCGCACGCAGCGGGCGAACTTGTACATCTCCTGCAAGATGACCATGAACAACACCGGGTGGTCCCGAGGACGGTTCTACCTGCGTAATGACGACCAGCGGCTCCCGGCGTTCACCAACAAGGTGCTCCAGAAGAGGCCAGAAAAGTGGAATTGGGGGGTGTCCCCGCAAAGCAGCAGGACATGCTCGAGGTGTTCACCAACGCGCTGCAGTACCTGGCGAAGAAAGGGCTGACGGCGGCTACCGTCATCGCGAATTTCCGTCGGCAGAGGGTGATCCCTCTCGTGGAGAGGAGGCTGCCGATCTTCGAGCTCACCCCCGAAGCCGTAACCGAGGGTTCGAGGATGTTGAACGACCTGCTCTCCCATGATGCCACGGCCCGGAGGGCGAGGAGCGCGGTGGTGAACTTCCCCTCCAACCCCAAGGATCTCTGGAAGATCAAGATGCGCCCCCAAGAAGGGGTACATCACTCTGGTGAGTTTGGTTTCCGATTGTTGTCAATTTTGTGCTGTTTCTTCCCTTGCCTCCTGCTCCTGATTCAGTCGCGTGTGCAGGGACTGAGCCACAAAGGCTACATCTCGAAGCCCCCGACTCCGGAGGCTCGCAAAGCCAACCGCCTTTACGGGGAGGCGGTGAAGAAGAAGAAGGACGCGGCGAAAGAGGCCGCCGCCAGGAAGAGGGAGAGGAAGGAGAAGCACGATAAGGCATGCAAGATAGCGCAAATGGAGGGTGCCCCATGGCCGCCCACGCCCGAGTCCACCGAGGAGGAGGATTCCTCGTCCTATGGGCTCAATTTCTCGGAGTCCGATGACTTCGAGGTGGTGACGGGTGCGAGTCCCCCGCCGGCCCATCGAGGGGCTGGCGACGAGGGCTCGTCAATGGCGCTGGGGAGGCGAGGCTCGCGCTAGGGTCACTGGTGGGGGTGCCCGTGGCAAGGATGGAGCGGAGGTCGCCCACGCCTGCGGCGGGGCAGAGGTCGCCCGTGCCGGCCGTGGGCAGCAAATCGCCAGCGCCAGCGACATTGCAGAGGTTGCCCTCGCCGGCGACGGGTAGGCGGACTCCCGCGCCCGCGGCGTCGACTGGTAGCGGGGGGTCCACGGCAAGCGCAGAAACACCCGCACGGATAGACCCGAGGCTTCAGGCCGATCCGAGGGCGACGACCTCAGGCCAGTCGTCGGGAGGCGTCAGCGTGCCACGAGCCCGGAGGAGTGGCACGGGCAAACGCAGCATGAGCGCCCGGTCAGAGTAAGTGATCTTGACTTTCTTCTTCGCATTCGTTTACCCGACTCTCCAATCCCGCTGGCTTCAGCATTTTTGTCCCCGTCTGCCCTTCTACAGGGCCACCACCAAGGATGCGGCCTGCTTCATGCTGACCAAGGCCCTCAAGACCGGGGCGCACGCAATGCCGCATTCGGCGCCGCAGCCCCCGACCGGAGGGGACCCGGCCCTAGAGGCGGAGGCCGCAAAGCTAAGAGAGGCGGTGGCTCGGGGGGTCCTGTCGGCCCAAGAGCCCCGAGCACGGGAGGGCAAAAATGACGCCGGCCAGAGCGGCGCTGCGACGGCCGCACGGGCCGACGCCGATCCGCGCCGCCCGGACGGATGTCGAAGCTGACGAGGGCGGAGCGGGCAGCGTCGCCCAGCCGGAAGTAGGAGGAGGAGCTGGTGGGGAAGCGCAGGAGTTCCCCGCCAGCCAAAGGGAGGGGGAGACCCTCACCCTCGAGCCCTCGAGGGCTGGGGTCGAGGGGGTCGCGGATGTGGAGTCGGCGCCAAGGGCACCGGTGGTGGAAGAGACCCGCATCCCGGACCCGCGAGGGCTGGGAACGAGGGTGCTGCTGCAGCGGCGACGGCGCAAACGGCACCGAATAGCATGGAGCTAGTGGTGGAGCTACCGCTAAGCAGCGATGAGTACGGGGATTCGAGGGACATCGATCCTGCTGCTACGAGCAGTACCGCCGTTCGGATTGCCGAGTTTATTTCGGCCTCTGAGGACATCCTCGGCGCAGGGACGTCCGAGGGGCCCGGTCATGGGGCCAACTATGCGATCATTCAGTCCGGGGTCCCCTCGGAATTTCTTCGCAATGAGCAGGAGGAGGAGCAGGCTTGGAAGGCACAGTACGACGTCGGCACTCAGATCCAAAATGCCCTCGACCGCGCCTTCCAGGTCCATCCGAAGACGGATTTCCGTATCAACAAGGTAAATACTTTCCCCTGGGAATTGCTCATTTTTTATCTTGTTCTTGTGCTTTCCATTCATGCTCCCCCGCTTGCAGCGGCTGAGGGAAATCTCGCGCAACAAAAGCGCTGAGCTGGCCCGGTTGTACTCCCAGGTACGCTGGCTTGGGCAGTACAATGCCAGTTTGGTCGTTCGGACGATCGAGTCCAACACCTTTGGTGACCGACCTGGGGGTGCGCCAGCGTGCGTTGGAGGAGGAGCTGGCACAGACTGCCAACGAGCGCGACGCCCAGAGGGCTGCGGTGGAGCGGAAGGCCCAAGAGGTCGAGGCGCAGGCTGCCGAGCCGCAGCGGAAGGAGGCCGAGCTCCAGGGCAAGGAGGCCGAGCTCCAACGCGAGAAGGCGACCGTTGCCGCACTCTCTGCGACCCTCACTGAGAGGGATGCCACCCTTGCTAAGTAAGAGGTGGCCGCTCGGAGCGTGGAGGCTGCCCTCAAGGAGAAGGACTCCTTGTCCACACTCCAGGAGCAGGCGAACGCCGTGCAAACTCGGCTGGAGGAGGCGCAAGGAGACATCAGAGGTGAGGCGAGTGTATGAGGTTTTTGCTTAAGTCGATTCTCAATTTGCCTGAGGCTTATCTTTATTTCCTCGTTCAGAGCTGAAGAAAGTGGTGGCGGACGAGACCACGGCGAAGGAGGCTGTCCATGGCGCGCTCACGGCGGTACAAACTGAGTACGTAGACCTGGAGCAGACCGTTGTGGCCGTATGCCAGGAGCTCGAGGGGGAGGGGCTTTATCTGGTAACTCGGCGGCCAGCCGCGTGTGATCGCTAGGCGGTCAGGTGGCCGAGCACATCAAAAGCACCTTCCGCCTCGGCGTTCAATGGGCCCTCGTTGTGGCCTCGATGCACTACGATATGGACCTCGAGAGGGTGTCGTCGGGGTACGTTGTCACGTCCGGCATTGGTGTGGACGCCGCGTCGGCTGCCATGGATGACGCTGATGCCACCATCGAGGTGTTTGCCACTGTCTTGGCCAGAAAGCACGAAGATGACATCCCCCCCCCATAGCCGAATTCGACGGCGTTGAAGATCCACAGGGGCGGGAAGGCAAACTGTAGGAGGTCTGGGCCTCGAAGCCCATGTAAATAAGTTAGTATTTTATCGTAGCTGTTTCTGAGCAAAAAAAAACTGGTTATTGTATATCGACAGTGTGGCCGATCGAGGCCTTGTGCGTTCGAGCCCTCGTTTTTTCTACTTTACTTCTGTGTTCTCGTATGCGTCTTAGATAAGTTTTGACAATGAAGTTTGCGTTCACATACGGCCTAGGCATAGGGAGGTGAGTGGGGATGCCGTATCCCAGAGGCGTAGGCGGTCCCACGGCTCGGCCGATCCCGTTCCGTAGTCGTTTATGCCTTGCGTCTACCTTTCTAAGTATGCGAGAAACTTAGATACGGAAAATTTTTGAAAAAACATTGGCAATTATGTGAATTGTCTGTGAGACTCTTTACTTGTATGGTTATTCTAAAGCTGTTCCTAGTCGGAGTTCATGTGAGGACACACATGGATATTAGACTAGCACATATATTAGTTGATGACTATGTTTCACAAGTCATGGACATGTAGATGTCAAACTAATAATGTGGGCTCATGTGGGACATGAGTCTGAACTGACCCAACACGAGATGATGACTTCTCATTACACAATATGTACGCTGTGTCTTAAGACCTGAGATCGTCGTTTGTACTCAAGATGTGAACTGACTTACTTAGGAGCCATCAAACGCTGCACCGTAATAGGGTAGTCATAAAGGTGGCTTTCGGGTCTGTCAAGAAGCATGTTGTGAGACATAGTCGGTCAAGATGGGATTTGCCCCTCTCTACAAGAGAGAGATATCTCTGGGCCCCTCGAGTGATTCGGATCAGGAAATGCATGGCCATGCTGGGGTTAAGAGTTAACCAAGTATTCCGAATCACAGGATCGAGAAAGAGTGGTCGGCTTTAAACTAGACCAAATATCGTGAGGCAAAGGGAACATCATGTATATGATATTGTGGCGGCTCGTCTGATATGATCTTTGTGTGCGTATAGGAGTTGACATGTCTTGCTAGAGGCCACTGTCTACTATTGGGCCGAGTAAGAGTACTCGGGCCATGTCTATTCACATATGAGCCCATAGGGTCACACACTTAAGGGAAAGAAGCCTGATAAGTATGAGATCCGAATTAGACTGGGCTTAGGTGCACTAATTGGCCTTTTCGGCCCAAAAGAGGGCGCCCAAGGTGGGGCCCAAGGCAGCCCACCTAAGGGGCTATATAAACAGAGGGAGGGGGCGCCTAAAAACCCTAGACCTTCTACTATTCATGGGTACTGTTCACGTGAACACTAACGCCGCTGTGAACAGTACCCGCGGAGCGCTACGGTGCCACCCCTCCTTCGCGCCCAAGCTCTAGGTCGCCTTCGTGGACCTAGCAGTCCGGATCGTGATGCTTCTTCCCGTACGTGTGGATACCTTGGAGGTGCCACATCTGCTGCACAAGGACGAGCTGCACGTGAGGAGGTTCTCGCAACTGCACTTCCGGCTTCCATCTGTTCGACTACATCGACGCGCGACAGAAGTTCCGCATCCGCGCGTCTAGTGGTAATCCCGTGATCTATAACTGCAGTAATCCTGGTTTATGTGGTAGAAAATTTTTGTTTTTGCTACCCCATATTCCTACAAGAACAGCACAGCCTGCTCGGATTTGATCTTGCCGATGGGTCGAACCTCGATCCACTTGGAGAACTTATCGATCGCTACCAACAAGTGGGTGAAGCCCCCGGGCGCCTTCTGCAGCGGGCCGATCAGGTCCAGTCCCCACACGGCGAACGACCACGTGATGGGGATGGTCTACAGAGCATGTGCCGGGAGGTGCGTCTTCTGGGTGTAGAACTGGCAACCCTCGCAGGTCCGCAAGACGTCGGTGGCGTCGGCAACCGCGGTGGGCTAGTAAAAGCCCTGCCGAAATGCATTTCCCACGAGGGTGCGCGGCGCGGTGTGGTGATCGCAGATGCCGACGTGGATGTCTCGGATCAGTTCCTTGCCCTCAGGGATGGGGATGCATTGTTGCAGAATGCCCGAGGGACTGCGCTTGTATAGTTCGTCGTCGATCAAGATGAAGGACTTGGCTTGAATGGCAATGCGCCGTGCCTGAGCGCAGTCCGAGGGTAAGACCCCTCGGATCATCCAGTCGAGGTACTGGGTATGCCAATCTCGCGGAGGCGGGGCCTCGTCGATCTCCATTGCTTCAGCCTCGTCCACTGAGGAGGTCTCGATGTTAGTGTCCATGGCCTCGGACTCCTCCGTCGAGGGGTCTTTGGCTGATGGCTCCGTGGTCGCAGCCCCCGAGGGTTTGGGTGCTGCTCCGATGGCTTCCGCAGGATTCTTGAAGTCGACGGATGGCTTGGTGAGGTCACGGGCGAAAACGTTCGGGGGAACGGTGGTCCGCCCAGACGCGATCTTGGCCAGTTCGTCCGCTTCTTCGTTGTACTTGCGCGCGATGTGGTTAAGCTCGAGCCCGTCGAACTTGTCTTCGAGGCGATGCACTGCATTGCAGTACGCCTCCATCTTCTTGTCATGGCAGCTAGCCTCTTTCATCACTTGGTCGATGACGAGTTGGGAGTCTCCCCGGACGTTTGATGCCGAGTTCGATGGCAATGCGGAGGCTGCTGAGGAGGGCCTCGTATTCCGCCATGTTGGTAGACGCCGGGAAGTGCAAGCGCACCATGTATCGCATGTGCTTTCCGTGGGGTGAGACGAATAGCAGGCCCGCGCCCACACCAGTCTTCATCACTGATCCGTCGAAGTACATGAGCCATCATTCGGCTTGAATCTGAGGCGGTGGCAGCTGAGTGTCTGTCCATTCGGCAATGAAGTCTGCCAAGATCTGGGATTTGACTGTCTTGCGAGGGGTGTAGGTGAGAGTCTCTCCCATCAGCTCCACTAACCACTCGGCAATCCTACCCATGACCTCCCGGTTGTGAACTATCTCCCCGAGGAGGAAAGACGAGACCACGGTGACGGGATGAGCCTCGAAGTAGTGGCGCAGCTTGTGCCGTGCCAAGATTACCGCGTAGAGCAGCTTCTAGATCTGTGGATACCGTGTCTTGGTTTCGGACAGCACTTCACTGACGAAGTACACCGGCCTTTGGACGGGCAAAGCGTGCCCCTCCTCTTGTCGTTCCACAACAATGGCTGCGCTGACGACCTGAGTCGTTGCTGCCATGTATAGGTAGAGGGGCTCGCCGTCCATTGGTGGTGTTAGGATCAGAGCGCTTGTAAGCGACGCCTTGAGTTTGTCGAGGGCTTCCTGGGCCTCGGGGGCCCCAAAAAGTGTTTGGATATCCTTAGGAGCCGATACAGAGGCAAGCCTTTCTCACCGAGGCGTGAGATGAATCGGCTGAGGGCCGCTAGGCAGCCCATGACCTTCTGCACCCCCTTTAGGTCTCGGATCGGTCCCATCTGAGTGATGGCCAAGACTTTCTCAGGGTTGGGTTCAATGCCCCACTGGGAGATAATGAAGCCCAAGAGCATGCCCCGAGGGACCCCGAACACGCACTTCTCGGGGTTGAGTTTCACCCCCTTAGCCCTAAGGCAATCGAACGCGATCCTGAGATTGGCTACCAGGTCGTCCGCCTTCCTGGATTTCACAATCATGTCGTCGACATATGCATCTACGGTGCGCCCGATATGGTCTCTAAACACGTGGAGCATACATCGCTGGTATGTGGCTCCGGCGTTTCTAAGGCCAAAGGGCATCGTGATGTAGCAGTACATGCTGAAAGGGGTGATAAAAGAAGTCGCGAGCTGGTCAGACTCTTTCATTTTGATTTGATGATAACCGGAGTATGCATCAAGAAAGGATAAAAGTTTGCATCCCGCAGTTGAATCAACGATTTGATTAATTCGTGGCAAAGAAAAGGGAACTTTAGGACATGCCTAATTTAAACTAGTATAGTCTACACACATCCTCCATTTCTCACTCTTTTTCTTAACTAGTACAGGATTAGCTAGCCACTCGGGATGGAATACCTCCTTGATGAATCCGGCCTCCAAAAGCTTGTGCACCTCCTCGCCGATCGCCCGTCGCTTGAGCTCATCGAAGCGCCGCAGGCGTTGTTTGACCAGCTTGGAGTTCGGCAGGATGTCAAGGGAGTGCTCGGCGACCTCCCTCGGGATGCCAGGCATGTCCGAGGGCCTCCATGCAAAGATGTCAGCGTTGGCATGGAGAAAGTCGACGAGCACCACTTCCTATTTGCTGTCGAGGGTAGCGCTGATCTTCAGCGCCTTGCCGTCGGGGGTCTTTGGGTCAAGGGGGACGTCCTTAGTACCCTCGGCAGACTCAAAGTTGCCCGTGTACCGCTGCTTGGAGTCCATGGCCTCCTCGGCCATTCCTTGCAGCTGCGCGGTGAGGGCTTCATCGAGCGCCAGAGCCTCGGCGTGCTCGACGCACTCGACGTCGCTCTCGTAGGCATGCTCGAACGAGGAGCCGATGGTGATGACACCTTTCGGGTCCGGCATCTTCATCTTGAGGTAGGTGTAGTTGGGGATCGCCATGAACTTGGCGTAGCAGGGATTCCCAAGGATGGCGTGGTAGGCTCCCTGGAACCCCACCACCTCGAAGGTGAGCACTTCCTTGCGGAAGTTGGCCGCCGTGCCGAAGCAGACGGGCAGATCGATCTGGCCGAGGGGTTGGACTCGCTTCCCTGGTGCAACGCCGTGGAACGGCGATTTGCTGGGGCGGAGCTTGTCCAGTCCGATCCCCATGAACTCCAAGGTGTGGGCGTACATGATGTTGAGGCTGCTGCCTCCGTCCATGAGCATCTTGGAGAAGCGGGTGTTGCCGATGATGGGATCCGCAAAGAGTGGATACTATTTCGGGTTCGAGATGTAGTTGGGGTGGTCCTCGCGGCCGAAGGAGATGGTGTCCTCCGACCAATCGAGGTACGATGGCGTGGCCTTGGTGACGGAGAAGACTTTTCGGTGCTCACGCTTGCGTTGCCGAGAGGTCATGTTCGCCGTCGGTCCTCCGAAGATGAAGAAGGTGTTTTCCACCGAGGGGAATTCACCGTCTCCACCCTTGTCGCCCGCATCCTTCTTCTTGTCCTCGTCGTGATGCACGACGTGGTTGTAGTACTTGCGGAGCATTTCACACTGCTCGAGGGTATGGTTGACCGAGCCCTTGTGGTAAGAGCACGACTTCTTGAGCATGTCATCGAACAGGCCGCCACCGCCTCGAGGGAGGCCTCGAGGACCCTTGCGGTCTGGGGAAGCGATGAAGGCCTCGTCGGAGTCCTCCGCTTGCCCCTGTCCGCGCCCGTTTGGTGGGACTGGCTTCTTTCCTTTCTTCCCCCACTTTTGTTTCTTGGTGGAGGCCTTGGTCTTGCTGTTGCTGCCCTCTGCGGGCACATCCTCCTTGCGCTTGTTCGCCTTGTTGTCGAAGATGGCTCCAACTGCCTCCTCGCCAGCGGCGCAGTTGGTGGCGGCATCGAACAACTCATTGATGTTGGTGGGACGGCTTCGCGCAAGCTCGTGTACCAGGTTTCTGCATGTCGTGCCTTCGAGGAAGGCATTGATGACTTCGACGTCGGCGACGCTAGGGAGCTCGGTGCACTACTTGGAGAAGCATCGCACGTAGTCACGCAGGGATTCGTTGGGCTTCTGTTGGCACCCTCGGAGATCCCAGGAGTTCCCGGGGAGCACGTAGGTGCCCTGGAAGTTGCCCACGAAGATATTGACAAGGTCGGCCCAGTTGTGGATCTGGTCCACGGGCAGATGCTCGAGCCACGTTTCTGTGGAGTCGGTGAGGTGAAGAGGAAGGTTGCGGATGATCACGGCGTCGTCCATTGCACCGCCTAGCTGGCATGCCAAGCGGTAGTCGTTGAGCCAGACCACGGGGTCGGTCTCTCCTGAGTACTTGACGAGGGTGGTGGGTTGACGAAAGCGTGGGGGAAGGGAGTGGTGCGAATCTCCCGACTGAACACGCGGGTGCCCGGAGGCTCCAGTGACAGTCCCCTGTCGTGCTCGGGATCGAAGCGGCCACCCCGTCGAGGGGTGTACTTTCTCCCGTTGATGATGTTGCGGGCATCGCCATCGTCGGCGCATCCGCGCGTGTCGTGGAGGCGCTCCTTCGCAGGATCCACTCCCGAACGACACGCCCCGCCGCCTGAGCCTGCGCACCGTGCGCGGTGCAGTCCTGCTCAAGCGTGGTATGTAGCAGTCATGTCTGCCGACGCTCCACTTCGAGCCTTTTTTCGAGCTCAATGAGTTGCGCCAGCTGCGCTTGCCGTGTCGCCGAGCTTGACGAAGAGGCGGGGTTCGGAGGGGGCGCCACCACTTGGTTCACTAGTGGGGCTCCTTGTTGTTCCTGTCATCGCTCGGCGCTTCGTCAACCACCCCATCCGCCAGCTCGACCATGAAGCACTCCCGGGCAGGATTGTAATCCCCCTCGCTAGAGTCTTCGGAGTAGGTGAGGCATTAGTCCACCGCGAGCTGAAACGACCGGAAGGCGTTGAGGTCACGGACCCCGGAGTAGTCCCGCTCTATGGTTGTGAAGTTGTCCATGAAGAAGTTGATGTCATCGGCAATCGATCCCGCTATGTCGGGGTAGGAGTCGTCGGGTGATGACGCGATGAGGTTGCGGATCGAGAGGAGGTGGTGACCCGGCAAGTCCTCGTACGCGCTCATGCTGGTGCTGACCGACGAAGCGTAAGTCGCAGCTGCGTTGCGCATCCCAAAGGGAAAGGGCGACGGCGCAGTCGCGCCCTCCTTGGGAGGCTCCGGGGCTGCATTCGGTGGTGGTGCCTGCGCAGATGGCGCCGAAGCACGTGGTGATGAAGTGGCGACGCCGCTAGCTGCGATGGCGGGCTGCGATACGTCAGCCTCAACCCACGTGGGGGGAGCTGAGTCGTGCTGCCTTGCGCCGCTCCATGCGCGCTTGCCGCGCACGTTGGCTCGAGCGCCTGTTGCGCCGGGTCGGCAGAGTCGGAGTGTCGGGGTTGGCCTTGGGCGGGAGAAGCTCCATATTGAAACCATTGCCGGTCGCGACGAAGTCGAGGCTCCCGAACCGAAGCACAGTGCCCGCCGGGAGTGGGCGTGGCTCGTTCGCCATCCAGGAAAAAAGAGAGAACGAAGACAAGATGTCATGCAGCGCGTCCCCTACCTGGCGCGCCAACTATCGGTGTGTAGGATCTAGAACACTGACTAAAGGGAGGGTGAATAGGCGGTTTAAAAACTAAAACCAACAACACTAGAGAAATTTAATTAGTAACAAAAGAAAGCCCTATGTTATGCTACTACAATCTCTAGTTGGGTTTGCAACCTAGGGTGACAAGATACAAATCAAGCTCTAGTAAAGTAAATTGCTCAAAGTAAATGTAAGAAATAAAGTGAGCAAGAGAAGTAACCGAGCTTGACATAAGAATTTATCCCGTGGTGTCGATGACTTGCCGGTCACCCCTAATCCACGTTGAGGTGGATTCCAAGAATCATCCACTCCTCTATCAAGAACCTCTTGATCTTGAGCTGGCTTGAATCAAGGAACCGCTCCACACCTCGATTCCACTAGAGTTGCTCTTCACCACTCCGGTGAGGTGAGCACAAGACCTCTCACAATCGAAATCGGGGCTCCTCAACAATCTCCTTGGAGGTGCTCCACGAAATCCACTTCTCCAAGCCATCTAGGGTGCGACAACTCCCAAGAGTAACAAGTCGATGACACTTGATTCAATGCACTAGGATGCTCTCACACTCTCAAGAATGCAATCTCTAAGCAAGTGTGTGTGTGTGTGTGTGTGTGTGAGGGATGCCTTAGCTCTATAGTATCAAGTATGCAGTCCAAATGGCCAAAAGAGCCTTCCAATGGCCGGGCATTGGGTATATATAGACATCCCCTCAAAAACTAGCCATTACACTATTTTTTGCGAAGTCGTGGACCGTCCGCGGTTCAAAAACCGGACCGTCCGCCGTTATAGACCAGTGAGTCAGAGTGCAATGATTGTGTGTCAGAACTAGCCGTTGGAGCCCTGGCGGACCGTCCGCACCTCAGGGGCGGACCGTCCGCGGTTCAATGTTCTGAACCACCAGAGACAAACATCGTCTCTGGTGCAAAATGAAATTAGCCGGCGGACCGTCCGCGCCCTAGGGGCGGACCGTCCGCCGTTCAACCATTAAGCCCAAACCAGAGAAACAACCTCTCTGGAACAAAACTTGAAATGAGCGGCGGACTATCCGCGCCCCAGGGGCGGACCATCCGCCGTTGAACTTGCTTTTCCACCAGAGACGCCACAAGTCTCTGGTACAAATTTGATTAGTGTGGCAGACTGTCTGCCCCCCTAGGCCGGACTGTCCGCCAGCCAATTCAAAATCCCACCAGAGCCAAACATGCTCTCTGGTGCAGGTGTGGACCGTCCACACTACAGGAACGGACTGTCCGCACTTGTGCAGTCAGCTCTCAAACTTGATCTTTTTCAAATCTTTTAAAAACATTGTTAGCCCTCATGCATGCATCTAGATATTTTGAGCAAAATGGCACTAAAGACCCGTCAAGCACGAGTACATGACCCCTCTTGATAGTACGGCTATCTATCCAACCTATCCGGTCATTTTTCATCCACTAAACGCATTGTGACCGGTAAAATTGCAAAAGCCCTATTTGATACCTTGGCCTTGAGCCCGACCTTTGCACATCATCTCCAAAGCTCCACACGTTCACAACCAAATCCCTTTCATCCGTGGATCAACCTATGCTCATTATCTCGAATGAAACTGTTAATCCATAAACCATTGTCATTAATTATCAAAACTCGAATTAGGGGCCTAGATGCTTTCACGGTGTCCTGACCCGGCGGTCCGGCACCAACTAGTAAAATGTTGCGTGATCCCTCACCCTGGATGGTTGATGCAAGAGGTAACACAGGAACGCACGGGTTTATCCTGGTTCCGGCCGCGGGGCCGTACGTCCAGCAAGGGTGTGCGAGTGCACTGTACTATCTTGCACCGGGGGTGCCTGTAGTAGGGGGTACAAGCGAGGCGAGAGAGGGAAAAAAGCTCCCAAGTCTCTGCTAGAGGAGGTGATTGAGGCAAGTGCCAATATCGGGGCTCAAGAGAGCGGGTGTGTGTGTTCTGCGAGTTACGTGTGTGTGAATGATGAGATCTTGTAGAAGATGGTGCCCGCCTCCCCCTTTTATAGACACAAGGAGGGGCGGAGTCCATGTACGGTGAGCTCTAAAGTCGTCGTCTTCACCCCGAATCAAGGGTGCACAGTGGGTGACTACTGTAGAAAGTACATTGTGGGGCACTGAAGAGCATGGCGCCGGGCGTGGCAGTTGTCCTGGGCGACGTCCTGATCTCGTGGAGATCGCGCCGGCGTCCTGGCAGCTCCAGCGGGCGGCATGGTGGCTCCTGTAGAGGGTACCGTCCCCTGCGCTTGACGTGGTAGGGTTCTGAGGGTCCTGCAGGCGGGGGTCTTGATCTGGTCAAGGCCCGGGCCGCGTTCAAGGGTCTCGCTAATGCTGGTCGAGGGTTCCGCAGCGGAGAAAGTATGAGGAGTAGGCAGCACAGTGGAGGGAGCAGCGCCGAGCACGTCCACACAGTGTGTCGTAGGTTCCCACAGTGTTGGTACAGCGCCGGGGATGGTGGAGCAGTGACCGGAGTTGGCGAACGGGACTCCGGGTGCTGTTGCTGTGCGGAGTGGCGACCTGACGCCGTCTGACCCGGGTGCTGCAGCGGAGTTGTTGGCATTTAATGCCTACGTACGGCGGGCGGGTGAGCGGATGGGATGTTTGTCCTTTTCGTCGAGGGGTGGCCTCGAGCGAGACGGAGTTGATCCGCTTTCCCGAGGGTAGGCTCGCTACCCTCGAGTGAGGCGGAGACGTGGGGTGCTGTCGAGGGTCTCAGCGGGGAGCCCTCGAGCTAGGCGGAGATTGCTCCGCGGGTTCGTGAAGGGTGCGAATGGGCTGTACTGTAGAGCCTGGCCGTGGATTGGGCTTCTTTGAGTCGTTTCCTTTCCTTTGGATTGGAAGGAGACTATTGCCTTCGTGGGCCCGTTTGTCTAACATGTGTTTTGCGTTTTAAGGGCGATTGGGTCCCCTGATTAGGGTGCCCCTAATTATGGTACCCGACAGTACTCTAAAATATATATATTCATTATTTAGTTAAAATAGATTTCATTTTGTGCACCTCCATATGTATACAATATATGTTTAGTTGAACTATTTATTTGTGAATTGGTGTTCTTATCTCTTCCATCATACATGAATATATTGTTGGTAGTATTTTTATTTAAATAATAATATAAATAATATATTAATAATGATAGAATAGTAATTTAGAATTTTATATTGGTGCACTTTAATATATTATTGTAATTATATAATTTAGATTCAGATTTATGAGTAATTTAACTTGTAATAATAATGATATAATTGGATAATTTATATGCAAATTTAGGGAGGGTATTTGTATTATTTTTATAATGGCATAGGTGGGTAATTTACACAAAGATTAGGGGGTTACTTTAGATTTTTTTTATAATGGCAGAGGTGGGTAATTTAGATACATATTTAGGTGGTTACTTTACTCTATTTTTATAATGGCAGATGTGGGTAATTTATTAGGAAAGATAATATGATGGTTATTATAATTTGAGTTGTTGGATTGATAGCTAGATATTTCTGATTTTTGTGAGAATTTATAGTATTTCTCTATTTTTTTCAGAGTGTCCACTTAGGATCTTATGTGGCTTCACGTGAAGACTCCAAAGGAGCCTCCAATTAGTAATAGTAAGATTAAATAAATGCAGATTCCAAAACCAACTGCAGAACTCTGTGCTAGAAACTCTAACGAATTTATTAAGGCTTTGACCGCATAATTAGAGGATGGTTACTGCTGTAGCAAATTATAGATTAATTACCGTCATTAGATTCATCGCGAAAAAGTATATCTATTGGCGAATTTTTTTGCAAATAGACTTCATTTAACCCACCATGCATGAAAAATTCCTCATTCTAAAATCTCTAGAAGGGAGAACCAAAATAGTTCAGAAAGAGTCTTTAAAAGATAGGCTGTTACAAAACGTCTTCCTTTTTAGTAGCAAAGTTGATTTCAGAGTTGGGACGATAACTGATCTCTACAAAAAGAATGAAATAGCTTCTATTCTGAATTTTCGACGACGACAAAAACACAGCCGGCGCGTCGGTGGTGGTCATCTTGGACTCGCAGATCCAGCTCGGCAGGAGGAGCTAGGCTGGAACAGAGGCACAAAATTGGTTTTGTTTGTTTTGCTTGTTCTACTCGCGCTACAAAAAAAAATGCATGCATGGGTGCAGTTTTGCACGACGAATCCAATGACGGTAATTGGCCGAGGGCTTCTCTACCTCCACGAGGACTCGAGGCTGACCTTCATCCACCACGATCTCAAGGCGGGCAACATCTTGCTTGACGCGGACATGAACCCTAAGATCTCCGACTTCGGGTTGGCGAAGCTGTTTGACATCGACTTAAGCGTTGCAAACACGAGCCACATCGCTGGTACATAGTAAGTTTGGCTTCACCCCCTCCCAAGTTCTTATACTCCATCCCAGAATATAAGTATTTCTAGGTTTGATCAAAACAGTGTTAGCCTAAACATTAAACGGTGAACGGTCAGTCACCCATCATTTAGCACAAAGTCAGTATACACGGTCGTTTAAACAGTGTTTTAAACAGTCAAAATGGTTTTGCACGGTTTTACACAGCTAATCGGTCTACACAGCTACCCAATGAGCAGCATTTACACGTCATGAAAACGGTGTAAACGGCCGTGTAAGCAAACAATGGCTCAAAATCAAATTTGTTCAATTTTAACTATAAATAGTAAATAATTGATAAAGATATATAAGATAAAAATAATATTATTTGATTCAATATGAAAGCAATTATCATAATATATAAATATTTATATTTAAAATAATTTATTGATGGTCAAAATTGAACAAATTTGACTTTGACCAAATCTAGAAATGTTTATATTTTGGGACAGAGATAGTATATTGTATTGCGCTGAAGCAAAGATTTTAGGGTAAATTCATTTTGTACCATTACAATTTTCCACATTCGGAGATCTACCATTACAATTCAACTATTTGGAATCGTGCCATTACAATTCAAGGATACACTATCCCAGACCATTTTGTACGCCTCGCGCCCCCCTGAACCCACTTGCAGGTGACCGTATTTGCGTATTGCCCTCATTGCCCCTGGCCGACGTGCATGCAGGCCCGACTCGGGCTCCTACCCCCCCCCCCCCCCCCGCCGCACCCATTCGTGCCTCTCTGTTCCCCTCCCGGCTCGCCGCCCCGAACCCTAGATCCCCAACCGCCGGCGGTGAGGACGACGGTGGTCGCCGGCGACCCGGCTCTGCTGAGGCGACGGCGCGCATCCAGGAGCGTGCGGCGCTGTTCAGGCCCGACGGCAGTCTAATGCGGTCAGAAGCATCGTCGGCAAGCAGGAGCAGGAGTAGGCCTGAAGGTGAGCCCCTTCCGCTGATCGATTGCCCGCAATGTGGCATTCCTATAGTTAAGCTGCGAAGCAAGAAACGCGATTCTTACGGGATGGTCTTCTACAAGAGTCCAAACAACTTCCTGGTGAGTTTGATTCGAATTGAAGTTTGTAGCTTTAGGTTGATTTCAGGTTTAGCTTGAACATATCTTGCATCAGGATGACGATACTTGTGGTTACTACTGGTGGGAAGGTGCCTATGTCAAATATTTGCAAGGGTTGGAAACAAAGAGACTGAAGGAGCTCGCACTGGCCCAAGCAAGAGAAACAGGTGACCAGCAAGGGTTGGAAACAGGTGACCAGCAACAGAAGCAGATGTTGGAGATGAGACAACAGTTATGTGAAGTGAAGAAACAGATCGAGGAGCTGAAGCAACATATGTGCCAAGGAAAAGTGTTTGTACTAAACAATGCAGTTGTAGCATATGTATGTGTGGGTGTTGTAATTGGATTAGTTCTAGGTATGCTGTGCAAGTGAAAACTGTATGCTGAATGTTGTTGGCTTAAATGAAGAATGAAATGGTGTTCTGGAAGTGAAACCCAAATTCATGTATGTTTTCAGACATATGTACTGAATATTGTAGCATATGTACTAGTTGTTGCATATCCATGTATGTTTTCACACCATTTTGTACCAACAGATAAGCTTATGCAACAAATGTGCCAACAGATAATGACAGCAACAAGGATGACATAGTTCAGACCAGTTTCACAATAATCATACCAGAATCAAGGATGACATTGTGACAACCAGAAACAGTGACATAGTCACATTAACCCAACATGGATCCCATAGTTCACAGAATGACAGCATCTTACACACAAGTTCAAACCCATAAGACAACCACTTTCACACCATGTTCACAGAATGACAGCATTTTACACACAAGTTCAGACAGATCCATATTACACAGAGGTTCAGAATGACAGCAACAGCATATTACATGCCCAGCGAATCTCTCAGGCTTCTAACAGCTATAGGAGGTGGAGCAGCTGCTGCTTGTGCCTGCTTCTTCTTCTTTGGAGTCTTCTTCTTCTTAGGAGTCTTCTTCTTCTTTGGTGACTTCTTCTTCTTATTGTGTTGAACAGAAGGGCCTTCATCTTGTGGCTGCCTCTTCCTACAAAACAGTTATGAATCAGTTGCAATTCTCTTGAAATATTTAGGAAGTTAACCATGTAATATCTGAACCATACCTTTTGCTTGGTGTTTGTGGAGTAACATCTTGTGCTGGTTCTGCTGGTTCTGCAAGCTTGCAAGTCTTGGCAAAGTGTCCATAGCCTTTGCATCTAGAGCATCTAACCTTCTTTTTGGGCCCTTTCTCAAGGGCTCCTCTGATTCTCTGAACCTTAGGCCTACCAGGTGCTCTTTTCTGCAGTGGTGGCCAAACTTGGAAACCAAGATCCACTACAGGCCATTGGGACCTATCTGGCATTGTAGTGACCCTGCCTTCATAGGCTGCCTTGAACATAGCCACAGAGTAGTACTCATGTACAAAATCAGAGATTTGTACACCTCTGTTAGACAAAATCCAGGCCAGGGCATGCTGACATGGTTTTCCAGTCACCTGCCAAACTCTGCAAGAGCATTTCTGGTTCTTGAGGTCCACTGTCTGCCTTCTAGTGTTGTTGTAGGCATCTACTAAAGTAACTTCTGCACAGTCTTCATCACTTCTTGCAACCTTCACAACCCTGAGATTTCTGCTGACTTGATGGAGCTCCTTTAGCACATTTGGCAAGATCCCTTCAGCCATCTTGTTTGCTATCTGCTTTCTTAGGTACCTCTTCTCCATTATGAACTCCCTTATGCCATCAACTAGCTCATGCAGCAATAGGCACTTCATGTGCCTAATCTGGCTGTTGAAACTCTCTGAGACATTGTTTGTAAGATAATCACATTTGCTTTCTTCAGAAAACCCACATCTGTACCACAGCCTGTTGTGGTGTTGTTCCAGGTAGGCAATTGCATCTAGGGCAGCTCGAAATATCTTCTCCATGTGCCATTTGAAGAGCCATTCAGTGTAAGCTCTTGCTGCTGGATATAGATGCTCAGTGAAAACATCACCTTGATACTGCTTAAGAAAATTCCCATATAGATGTCTCATGCATTCTCTGTTCTCTGCTTGAGGGAAGACAGCACTGACAGCAGTCTCCAAGCCTTTGCATGCATCAGTTGATATGACTAAACCAGATGGGGACCCTACAGTCCTTTTTAACTGCTGCATGAACCACACCTAGTTACCTTCTGTCTCTGAGTGGAAAATACCATAAGCAACATAATATAGCCAATTATGTCCATCTACTGAAGTGGCACTGGCCAGCTGTCCAGTGTACTTGCCTTTCAAACCAGATGCATCCACTCCTATGTATGGTCTACAACCAGCCAAAAACCCATCTATACAGGGCTTCAAGGCAACAAATATTCTCTTGAAACACATTTTTCCCTATCTTCTCTACTTCTATCTCAATGATGCTACCTGGCTAACTTATTTCCATCTGTGCCTTCCAGTTGAATAACAATTGAAAACTTTCTTCATATCTACCATGAATTTGCTCAAGTGCAACCTTCATACCTGACCAGGCTTTGGAATACTTTAACTTTATTCCAAACTCTGACTCTAACTTCTCCTTAGCTTCTTTTGTCCCCTTATGGGGGTTCTTCTTCACCCAGTCAGAAAGTCTATATGCAACCCAACCTTGGGTAGCCATCTTGCCTTCTAATAGCTTGGTTGTTGGGCAATTATGCTCTGCAGGTAGAACCTTGATCTGCACATGAAAACATAACTTATTAGGTCTTGCACAACAATAGACCTTAGTATGGACAACAAACAAAAAATCCAGAAACATTTGTACCTCAATAGCTCTTTGACCTTGTACCCTAGAAGCATGGATACGCCATGGACAACCCTCATGTGCACACTTGGCAATGAATTTTGTTGGGTCTGTCTTCAGGTCAGTAAACTCAAAACCTTTTACAATGGCATAATGCCTCACTGCTTTCCTGAATGCTACGATGTCAGGAAATAAAGCACCCTTCACAATGTTGGGATTGGTAGGATCATGAAGCACATGAAGCTCCTCTAGATCTGCATCATTCACCTCTGCCTCAGCATTAGCATTATCAACACCACCCTCATTCTGCTCATTTTCAGCTGGCTGTGGGGGTTCTGTGGGTTGTGTGGGCTGTGCAGGAGGAGTTGGCATGTACATATGTTCATCATCAACACCAACATATTCCTCCTCAATGTCAAATGGGTCAGGCAGAGAAGCATCTACTGTTTCTGGTTGAGGCTGAGGCTGAGGCTGTTGGATACCTATGTCTGGTTCAGGATGTGGGGTGTTAGGATTGGGCTGTGTAGATGTGGGTACATCAACAAGTGGATCATCAGGAGGAATGACACACAGAGGTGTTAGATCATCGAATTCATGTTCTATATGGTTCTCCACTAATGCTTTGTCAAATATTCCTACCACTATCTCACAGCTCATCTCGGACTTGTACATTTCAAACATGTCAATCATCTGAATCTCATTGTCTAGTCTGACATCCTCTCCCATTCTCTTGTCATAGAACCACACAGTGGCAGACTGGTTACTGCCCCAATTCACCTCTTTTAGCAAACTTGTCATCAGCAAATCAAGAGAAAAAGATCCTATCTCCATCTCCCATCGCATCACCGTGCCTTTCCTTAAAATTTTTCTACCATTCGAGTCCGTCGTCACAAATTCTTGGACCTTAATCTCTAGCGCGAACAACTTGGTCCTAAGGAGCAACATAGAACGACATAAATACAGAACAAAAGCTAAGCAAATCCAAGATAGCAAACCCAAATCCTTACGTGCATAACAACGATTGCATCCCAAGCCAACACATTCATCCGACTTCAATACCAAGAGCATGCATTCAGATACAAGGATGGATGGAAGATGCGTACCTCTCGTTGCCGTCGTCCATCTCTACTGGGTTGCCGAGGAACCTAGGGTTCCACAACCCCAGGAGCCGCGCCCCGCGCCGCGCGCTCCTGGATGCGCGTCGTCGCCTCAGCAGAGCCGGGTCGCCGGCAACCACTGTCGTCCTTACCGCCGGCGGTTGGGGATCTAGGGTTCGGGGCGGCGAGCCGGGAGGGGAACAGAGAGGCGCGAATGGGTGCGGCGGGGGGGGGGGGGGGGGGGGTAGGAGCCCGAGTCGGGCCTGTATGCGCGTCGGCCAGGGGCAATGAGGGCAATACGCAAATACGGCCGCCTGCAATTGGGTCCAGGGGGCGCGAGGCGTACAAAATGGTCTGGGACAGTGTATCCTTGAATTATAATGGCACGATTCCAAATAGTTGAATTGTAATGGTAGATCTCCGAACGTGAAAAATTGTAATGGCACGAAACGAATTAACCCAAGATTTTATGCCACATCGTCTATTTGCACTTGCTAACTTGCCGTGTCTTGGGGATGCAGCGGATACATGGCGCCAGAGTACGCCGTGCGCGGCTCCTTCTCTACCAAGTCAGACGTTTACAGCTACGGCGTGCTCGTCCGGGAGATCGTCACCGGCCGGCGGCCTTCCGAAAATCTCATAAACTTTGTAAGCTGCAACCTCTGAACTAGAACACGCTTTATAATAGTGTCAGTGCACTACTAGAAGCTCACTGCTTGCAAATCTGGAATGCATCGGAGAACTGATTCTGAATTATTTCTGTCCATTGATGGCCGGCACGGCCGGGCAGGTTTGGGGGCACTGGAGGCGCGGCAGCTTGCCGCAGCAGCTGGCCGAGGGGTTCCCGGCCGACGGGCCGGGGCCGCAGGAGATCCTGAGGTGCGTCCACGTCGGGCTGCTCTGCGTGCAGGAGGACCCGCACCTCCGGCCCAGCATGGCGTCCGTCGTCGTCATGCTCAACAGCCGCTCCATCACGCTGCCGGTTCCCGCCGAGCCGGCGTTCATGACCCCCGGCGAGCGGCCGAGGCCGCCTGCCGCTCATGCTCAGGAGCCGTCGATCAATGAATGTTCCGTTTCCGACTTGGAACCTCGTTGATGTGCCAGCATGCATGGAGGATGACGATGATGAATGATGAGCCCTGCTTTTCCGAATGATGAAATTACAGGAGCGGAAGGCATGCAAGTATGCACGTTTGAACCATACAAGGTGATTAGTTGTTTTGTCGGAAATCTTGAATCAGGTATTCAGATTTTCTTTTGTTTTTTTTTTGTTGTTTAAGGGTTTCACCCCTCTCGATCCCTGCCCCCTGCTTGCTGTTCATGTAATCCTTCTGTAAACGCTTCCTCGTTGCTCGATATGTTCAGGGTGACCGCCAATATGGGTCCGCCGAAGTTCGCGTAAAAATAAAGTATTCAGATGGATCGAACATAAACAAAATAATATAAAATGTTTGGTGGTAGCTTGGTCAGATAATGACTCATATAGCAAACCTTTAAGAAAAACAAGTCATAACAACTTATTATTTCTTTTGAAAGATCCTGAAACTTAAGGTTCGATGTATATTAATGTATATTAATATAAGAACAAAAGAGTTGATTCAGATTATAGGTAAACTAGACCCGAAAACCGTACACCACAACTACAACACCTACAACTAAGACCGATCAGATTGGGATATCGAGAATGACCCACATTGGTCGGTTAGATTGGACATCAACACGACCACACCACTCAGACTTAAGAACAACGACCAACGACCACCACCTGCACACCACCGCCAACCCACCCACGACCGCTCTAGAAAGCAGATGCTAGAGCTACCGCCGAGGAATCCCCTGAAACGATGCCTACAACGAGGGAAACATCGTTCCTAGACGTCATAATCGCCGTTCTGACCAGAGCACAGTTTTCACCTAGAGGACGGGGAGAGGAGAACAGTCATCAAATCGACGCCCCCAAGGAGTGTGGCACCCAAAGGTGTCACCATCGCAATGTAAATCCCGCCCAACAGTGTCATTTAGGAGCAGAGAGGTGGCTACAAGCTACCCACCACGCCCTCTTCTTGCCGGATACCACCACCTCGCGTCGGCCACATGCCCCCTCTCGGATCTGCCCGGCACACAAGCCGAGGTGGCAAATCGACCCCACCGCCGCCTTCCTAGCAGGCCTACGGGCTTCCAAAGCCCTGGTCAGGCGGCAACAAGGGGAGGCGAGGGTGGGGAGGGCAGTGGTGGCGGTTAGAGTTCGGGTGCTACCGTGCCGCCCCCGGGAAGAGAGCGATGCGGGGGCTGAGCAGAGCAACAGGTCGTTGTAATTGTGGAAGTATTATGAGAGAGAACATATGTCATAACAACTTAAGACGTCTCATTCTTGTGGGGTTGCTTTTCTTGCGAAACGTAGGCTTTGCGTTTTGACTTCACAAAACAAAACCACTTTTGTTTGCATTGATCAGCGGGCATCCACCTGCACTATCACCGCTGCCCGCTTGGCACAAAAATGGTTGTTCAAGCTCACAAGATCCCGAGCATGTATCTACTTCACTTCGAAGAAAAAGATATTTGTGAACCAGGCGTACCTCAACTATTAAGGTCTTTTGTGATGGAACTGGTCCATCCAAATTTTAGTTCTTGACAGGATACGAGTGCTCGCATTTGCTTAAATTTATTTTAGAATTTAATTGGTGTTATTCTTCGATCTTTTTTATATACTCATAGGTATAATGGCGTGCGTGTATTTAAAGAGGTGAATGTGAAATGCCTACATTTGTCCTGTGTTAAAAAGAAACATAAATACAAATTTGCATGCTCTTAATTTTAGTGGAGAGCATATAGGACGGATGTTTCTTTACACTGAATATACGTCAGCACATTATCAATTGTGCAGATTAAAGGATGGTCGTGTTTTTGTGTACTTTCTTTTAAACATCGTGAAATATCATTATAAAACCAAAGTTCGCTGAAATACAATAAACGATGGCAAATCCAACAGTAAACATGGACCGATTCAACCAATGTTACCTACGTCATGTAGATTACTTGAAAATCCATTTTCGTGAATGAGCTTGGCATCTTATGCTCGACTGTCTAAATGGCGGGCTGACTAATAATGTGGCAGGAAAAGGAAACCGCCGTTCAAAAATGAGTATAAGTTCCCGTCACAAAAAAAGAGAGAGTCTAAGTTGCAGCAATTTTCCTTTTGTATATGCTTCTCTTGTACTCTGTCTCTGTCCCGTCATCCTAAGTCAAAACTATGTCATGTTTGATTAAATTTATACGGAAGTATATCAAATTTGTAGCACCAAATTTGTATCAATCAATGAATCATGAAATATAATTTCATGCTGTATTTGTTTCAAATAAATTATTCGGTGTTGTCAATGTGAATAGTGTTTCTAAATTTTAATAACTTTGGAAATATGTATATCTTGACACTGAAAATGCCAAAAATAACTTCCGACTACTGCACCAAATAAAGCACCTTCCACGGTAATGGATGAGTCTTTCTTGACTTTGGCCCGGGTCAATGACACATGGGTCCGGCTCCACGCGTCAGCACTACTCCGGTATTCAAAAGGTGACGCGAATTGAAAAAGGAAAAAAATCAATCACAACGCATCGTTGTCGTCCATAAGCTGATTATTACCGACCCGTGTATAGATAGCAATCAACGGGGCTGCAAGTCAGATACGGTAGCTTCGTTGATGGACGGCTCCCGAGCTGCCACTGCCACTGCCACCATGGGGCTCTGGCCCTCGCGATCCATGATCCTCCCCCGCCGGTCGGCTGCTGTGGCTGGGACCGCACGGCCGGCCGCGGGGAGCGCGTACGCCGGCGCGTTGGGCGCCGGCAGCGTGATGGAGCGGCTGTTGAGCATGACGACGACGGACGCCATCCCGGGCCGGAGCTGCGGGTCCTCCTGCACGCAGAGCAGCCCGACGTGGACGCACCTCAGGACCTCCTGCGGCCGCCGCCCCGCGGCCGGGCAGCCGTCGAGCAGCTCCCGCACGCTCCCGCGGCTCCAGTGCCTCCAGACCTGCGCACGCCCGGAGCATGGCAAAGAGTTAAACACCACGTGGCTTGCACTTGCAAAATGGTCAGGCTCTTCGTGCTGCTTGGATGGATCTGAGGTTCATTTCAGCTCTCACATAGGTAAGCAGATCTTCGGAAGGCCCAGAATGTTGGGTGAAGGCGTTGCGCCGGCCGGTGACGATCTCCAGGACGAGGACGCCGAAGCTGAAAACGTCGGATTTCGCCGAGAAGATGCCGTGCAGGACGTACTCCGGCGCCATGTACCCGCTGCATTTTCCGAAGGCACGGCGTGTCAGGAAGAACAGAGATGGTCGGTGTTTCGCTTGGTGCCCGGCGCGGCGAGAGCTTACTAAGTTCCGGCGATGCGGCTGGTGTTTCCCACGCTGGAGTCGATGTTGAACAGCTTGGCCAAGCCGAAGTCGGAGATCTTGGGGTTCATGTCCGCGTCCAGCAAGATGTTGCTCGCCTTGAGATCGCGGTGGATGATGGTCAGCCTCGAGTCCTCGTGGAGGTAGAGGAGCCCTCGGCCGATCCCCTCGATGATCTTGTGCCTCTGCCCCCAGCTCAGTTCATGCTGCCGTGCAGGATCTGCGAGTTCAGTTCAGTTCAGTTAGATCGACTTGTTAGTTAGCATGCGAAATTTCCTTCCAAAAAAAAAGAACTTGTTAGCATGCGAAATGGTCGAGTAAACTCTGAAGTGAAATGACGGTAGTCCTATGGCTGTCTGAACTCTGAATGATTTACCGAAGAGGATCTTGTCGAGGCTGTTGTTGCTGAGGAACTCGTAGACGAGGAGCCTCTCGTGCTCCTCGATGCAGCAGCCGAGCAGGCGCACCAGGTTCCTGTGCTGCAGCTTTGCAACCAGGACCACCTCGTTCTTCATCTCCACATGCCCTTGCTGCGAAGTTGCTGACAACCTCTTCACTGCAATGTGCTGCCCGTTTTGCAGCGTGCCCTGAAGAACATTGAGGCCAGACCGCCAGGGCCCGTTTAGTTCCAAAAATTTTCGTGCGTTACAGTAATTTTGAACATTTAACCATTAATTAGGAGTATTAAATGTGGATAACTGACAAAACTCATTCCACAACCCCCAGGCAAAATCGCGAGACGAATCTAATGAACCTAATTATGCAATGATTAGACAATGTCGTGCTACAGTAATCAATCTCTAATGACAGATTAATTAGGCTTAATAGATTCATCTCGCAATTTTCCGTCCATCCGTGTAATTAGATTTACAATTAGATCATGTTTAGTCCTCATAATCTTCGGTTGAAAATTGCTACAGTAATTTTTACCAAAAATTTTTGGGAACTAAACGCGAAAGCTTATCAGGTTACTGCGATTAACTTTCAGGTTGCAGGCATAAAGTTCGTTACTTTGTAGACTGGCCCAAACCCGCCTTCGCCGAGCTTGTTTTCTTCGGAGAAGTTGTCGGTGGCAGCTCGTAGCATGCCCAAATCATACAGCAGAGAATCTGTGCTTCTCATCTCTTCGTCATCTCCATGTCCTGCTCGTAACAGAACACCCACAAAAGAAGAAGAAAAACTCAAGCCTTATTGCTAAAAAAAAACACTCAAGCCTTGCACTACACTAGACTGACGTTTAAGCACTTACTGGCGCTTGCAACCTGCGAATGCTTCCGTGGTTTTCCGTTCCTCTTGCAGCGATAGGCACCAACTAGCACCAGCACCAGCAGCATGACAGCAACAGGAAGAACTGACACGAGAAGAGCTATCCTGACCGTACGATCACTCCCTGCAGAAACGTCAACGGCGACGATTTTGTCGCCGTCGAAAATTCAGAATAGAAGGCATTTCATACTTTTTGACAAAAATCAGTCATCGTCCCAAAAAGCAAGACATTTTGTAACAAAGCCTTTCAAGAGACGTCACGAGTCACGACTCTTTTCTGAATTCCATCGTCATTTTTGCCCAGTCAAGACGCCAGCGCGTGTTTTCTGGCACGGCTGCAACGACGCGACAGCAGCGGATTTGGGAGCCACAGCAAGTGTCAACTATCAAGCGCGTAGGGAAAGTGACTGGACTACAGGACATCGAAGACCTTGAACTCACCGTTGCTTCCTGGGCCCGACTGATCGCTGCCGTTGACGGACCCGCCTCCCGGGGCCGGGGCCGGCGACGGCGACATCGCCGCCTCGGCGGCGAGGGCGTCGTAGAACGGGTACACCTCGAACCGGATGAAGCAGGTCCGGTAGAGGACCCGGCCGCCCTGCTTGCCGTCGCAGCAGCTCGGGATGGACGCGACGGCGGCGGCGAGGCAGCTGTTGCAGTCGGCGGCGGCGAGGTCCCGCGTGCACTGCGCCATGCCGTAGATGTTCACGAAGGGCGTGAGGCCGGTCTCGCCGGCCGCGAACATCCGCGGGGATGCGTACGCCGCCCTCGCCGTGAGGTTGCGCATCAGCGCGCCGAGCCGCGACCTGAACTCCTCCGGCTGCGTCGCGTTCTGCGTGTTCCACATCGAAACCCAGACGGACGTGTCGGTGGCGCCGAAGAAGCTCGCGTTGGAGTGCCGCAGCAGGCAGCCGTCGTAGATGAGCATGGCGCTCTTCTGGCCGGGGCACCTGGCGGCCATGTCCCGCGCCGCGCCGTCGAGGCACGCGCGGCAGTTCGACGCGTTGAGGTCGGCGCGGCACTGCGCGAGGCCGAACGCCTGGCTCCCGGGCGCGGAGCCGGTGACGTTCTCGGCGAACCCGGAGGACGCGGCCGCGGCGGCGGGGAGGGACGAGAGGAGCGCGTCGAGGTTGGCCTGGAACGCGCTGCCGCGCGTGTAGTTCGTGTTGGTCGGGCAGTCGGTGAACAGTGGGTTGTCGGCGTTGGTTGTTGCGGCGAGGAGGGAGGCGCAGAGGAGGAGGATGGGGAGAAGGCTGGACATGGCTGCCGGTCCCGTGGAAGATGGCTGCACTGCTACACTACAGGAAGCTCGCTAAGCTTTTCTGTAACGTGCTCTGCTTTCGACGTCCTCTATAAGACTAGAGGAGCCTTGTGTTGGCACTGAGCGTTGACCGATCGAGCCACCGAGGAGACGAAGTTTTGGCCCCTTTTGAAGATTGGATCGTGTGTTTTTTTTAAAAAAAAGAAAAAATTCTAGCTGATCTAAACATGAAGATCTAGCTTTTCAAATCTTAGCCCAAATTGTTACAATCCCACGACTTGTCACTCACCCCTTAGCTTTTTTTATCAGCTTGTGCATTTGCAAAAGGCCAAATTACTAGTTAGAATTTACAGTAAATTACCCACAATAGCTCTCTATTTTTTACAATCCTGATTTTAGCAGTTCATAAACTATAAGCCAAAAACTTCATAACAATACCTAGACGATCTAAACATAACCTTAGACGAGAATCCAAAAGGAAAAAAAAGAACTGTTTGGTAATTCGATGTTGTTCGAGCATGGCCCAAGGGGATGTCATGGGCCGCACTAGCTACACAACCGAGCCCCCTTTTCCATGGGCCGGCATAATATCCGGAGCCTCGTCTAGCAGGCCCGTAGCCCGTTCACTGTTCCTCTGCGTCCGCGTTTTCGCAGCCGAACTAGAAAAATTGCTCCATTTTTCTGCCCAGCAGGGATGGCCAATTGGCCATAGCATCAGTCCATTCACGCCTCTGGATTAAGAAATAAATGATGGACCTCTTCACTTCAGGCCGAGGCTTAGAAGACCTTACTCGTGCACCTGATTCGTGTGTAAGAATACAAAATTGTGGCATTTCTTGTGTAGGAATTCTTCTCTCTTTCGAGAGAGCATGTAGCCCTCAGAATTGGGAAAACACAAGGGAGATCGGGAGATGCCTAGGGGTTGATTGGTTTCCACGGGGTGCAGTTTAAGGCTGTTTGGATAACTGCATGAGGTAGCGAGCCTGGCTCTAGCGGTGCAAAAGGCTTCCACAAGCCTGGCGCCGGAGGAACATGGAAATCGGTCGTACGCGGTGAGCCTGGCTGCTGTGATGCAGGAGCGAGCGTGGGGGCCAGCTTCCAGGCAAACAAAAGTGATTGATCAAGCTAGTTAAACGTGTAACCAATCAGTTGCTCTCTAACTGGCCTAGCTGCGGGGAAACGAGAACCAAACAACTTGATGTTGTACCTCGCGAGCCTGGCTAGCACGGGCCTGGATGGCTAGCGCGAGCCAGGGCTGCCGGGAGCAGAGAACCAATCAGGCCCCTAGCATATTCATACATCTTCCATGCCCAACGGAGTCCATGTTTTAGGAAGGAAGGACAACCGAGAAGCTGTAGGCCGCAAGTCTTGCTGTTTTCTAGCGGCCCAAAATTAGAAGGTCCATACATACTTCCCAAGCCCACGAGGACTCGGTGGCATTACGTCAAGGCGAGGGCGAAGAAGAATCGTTCATTGTCTTGGTCTTGGTTTGGTCTGCGGGTTTAGTACCCCCTCGGCTGGAGAGGCGGGATGCGCCGCGGGCTCCCGCTATAAGATGAGCGCCCCGTGCACCGTTGCTCCATACTTACCTGGACGGGGTCGACGGGCGATCAAGAAGGCCCGTGGCCTAGGTCAATGGCCCGCATTGCACTTGGTGGGTGCGTTGGCTTACCATCTCCCCGAGTGGGAGAGTGGACATCATAATTTGTGGTAGAGGGGTATGTGTTCGCGTGGCCCCTGCCAATTCTATCAAATTAAATTTTGGTCTTCCTTGGTGCATATTCTGCTTTTAGTTACGTTCTCATTCTTCCTTTCTGCGCCTAGGCTTTGCCGCGCCCTCTCTTGGAGCCAGTCCAGGATTTGAAAATATCAATCATGTTCTTGACCTTGAGTTGCTAGTGGTACAACTTGTATTCTTCTGAAAGCTGTAATTCTAGGTGTGGCAATGATTTGTATAACTTAAACCATTAGTACAATAAGAAATTTTATTATACTACCATAGCATAGGAGATTTAGGTATGAACATTCAAAGGAAGGAAAATTTTATTTTAGAAGCTGAATACAATAGCTGCATCTGAGCTGCCTCCAAGCAAAGTAATGTTCTTTTGTTGAAGACTACAGACCGCTGGATAATTGCATGCAAGTTTGTATATGCATGGGTCACCGTCATCACCAAACTGATGACCGAACTCTTTGACATGAAAGCTGCAAGAGAATTTAACTGGTTGTTGCGTTTGCTCCATAGTTCATCATTGGTCACTAATAGAAGCAAGAGTGACAAATTTTTCAGTTGTCACACCTGAAACTCATCTTACTTACTTTGTATGGATAATTACGAATCACTAAATAGTTAGTAATTAGAGAATTTATCGGTCATCCTGATTCTTCTCTTTAAACCCAGGACAATTTCATGGCTAAGTACATGGTGCCTTCATTCTGGAAGAGCTGATTTGTTCACTCAAGGCTTGCTCTTCTTGGGACATCTTCTACTTTCACTGTAGATTTTAACTTTGAACATGGGAAGTTTGTGGATCTGAATAAAATACAATTTCACAGATTCAGACCAAACAACTGTGTAAACATCAGAAATCAACTTCCGCCATTGCATATAGTATATGCTATAATGGCATCCTTCTAGGATTAATATTAAGTAAATCATCTAGTATCAAGCAGATCAGGCAACATTCATACAAATATGCAGATCAACAAATAGCACCTGGTAATGAACTGACAAAGAATTGCTGCATCCGTCACATGAGGCCGAATATACTAAAAACTGAACTGTCTAGTGACACCAGCAGTTTAGCAATTTGTTTTGCCACCAGCAGTTTATCAATTTGTTTTTTACCATGTATACATCATGAAAATGAAAGATATTGCCATTGGTTGCTGCCACTCTTTGATTCAGAACTATTTGGTTACCTATGGCAAACTGATAGTTTTGTTGCAATTCTATTATATTAATTGAAATGATTATTTTAGATAACTCTTTAAATAAAATATATGTCGTGGTGTGCAAACCCACAGCCGGGTGGCGTAGTGCACCCGACTAAACCCAGAGGGTGAGTACTCGGGGGTAGCTAGGATTAGCCTAATCTAGATGCAAGAACACGATGAACACAGCAGGTTTAGAGTGGTTCGGGCCGCCAGAGCGTAATACCCTACGTCCACTGTGTGTTGTATTGCTTGTGCTCTCAAGAGGTTGAGAACGGGATTGTTCGGAGTCTGTCCCGAGTGTGCAGCGAGCGCCTCCCTTTTATATTTCAAGGGAGGCGCGTACATGGCCGTTGAGTCCCCGACAGCTGGGCCCAACGATGTTGTATTTAATACGAATGGCCTAGCGCTATTATGGAGCTACGTCTGGGAAAGATCTTATTCCGGGATTTTCTTGTCTTGCCCGTGGGAATCTTCCGTCCGGCATAGCATGCCCTGTCTTGTCGAAACGGCGCCAGGGCGTAGCTTGCGGCGTAGCCTGCCGCGTAGCTGAACGGGCCATGTAGCTTGAGGCGTAGGTGGTACGATGAAAGGGTGACGTGCCATCGTATCCATTTAATGCGGCAGACGGGCTCTGCGCGGATGCGGCGCATACGGCTGCACTATGTACCTCAGTAATATGCGGTCTACAGTAAGACCTGACAAAAGCTGCCCCGCGCGCCGCCGCGGCAGAGCACGCCTCAACTACCCGCATTGAATGCGGTGGGTGGGCGAGTCTTCTAGTGGAAGACTCGCGCCCGCGCCTGCGCCTGCGGGACACGTGGCACCCCGGACCCCGCCCCGGCGGTATATTGGTTCTACGCGCGTGGGAGATCTGGACGGACGCGGGGAGGTTCCGGACCCATATGGGGGGTCCGAGCCCTCGGCTGTTGGAGCGGAGCTTCCCTTCCTCTGGGACACGTGGCGTCACCGGACCCGTTCCCAGAGCGAGGAATGGGTCCGGGGCCGTTGGCCTTGTGAGGTAAGAGCCGTACCCCTGGGGCCCGGCCTGGGGCCCGGCTGCTCCGCCCCTTAGTGCGTAGTTATGGATGACTACGCGAGTCCTGTCTTGCTGCAGTAGGAGTGGGTATCCCTGCTACAGGGTACCGACAATATATATTTCAAGGAATAAATTATTGAAATACTATTTGATCTAGTTGAGTCCTATGGAAAACTGGTGGCAGCCTCTAGGTAAATTTACACATGACAATGTCAGTGGTATTTGTTCTAGTTTGTATTTCAGTAATTTTATTACTTGAAATATATATTTTATTTATATATATAGTTCATATGTATGCCAGGCATGCTTCCCTTCAATATTATCTAATTTTTATTGTTGTTTGTTGTATCCTAAGTATGCTAACTTGGCATGCCTGTTTTGTTTTTGAACTGAGGCAACAACTTCAATTTATTGGTTAGTCAGTGATAATGTCATGCCGTATTGTGTTTGTGGCCAACTATAGCACCACAGTGTGGAGCCTGACATTTGTAGCATTGTTGGATACTCAAATTTAAAGGGAAAAGGATATCTGCAATTTGCTTGCAACAAATCGGAGGAGGAATAAATTATATATGGAGATGGAGGATTGAAGATTTGAAGCACACTGTTTGTACCTATCGGCTCAAGCATTTGGGATAATGATGGAGCACACATTAGCATGATTGAGTTGAGGAGTCAGCGGTGAGGGACCGAAAAGGCGACCAGAGGGGGGTGTGAATGGGAGCCGATTAAAAATTCTTGCAACTGGAAAGATCGGCTTAGTCCCGAAGTACACTCCCAACCCAAGAGTCCTAGGCACAGTGTGGAGTAGCTATGGAGGAGCTACACCAACACAAGAAAGCCCAAGGAACAACCAAGATCCAATGTGGAAGCAATCACCAAAAAACAGCACGAGAAGTAGCACGGTATAATTCGCCAGTTGATCCGACGCACTGATTTGAACCGCGTCGGTTCAACCGATGAGCAGAGCCAGCAGCAGAGAGAAACGAGCGCCGGTTGATCCGATGTAGAGAATGACAAGGTGTCGGTTCAACTGGCGATGCTACACCGGATGATCTGACAAATTCAAAGTCGAACGCCGGTGCAGTTGTCCAGAGGCGCTTCAAACCGGACTCAACGAGCACCGGTTAAACCGACGAAGGCAAAACCAAAACACCGGTGCAGTTGTCCAGAGAGGCAACAAAACTGAACAGAATACCCACCGGTTGAACCGACGTTCACCGAATCCTATACACCGGTCAAATGTGCAGAACAGCAACAAAAAAAACATTCGCCGGTTGAACCGATGCACTTGGGAGAGAAAGCACCGGTGCAACAAGACGACAAGTAGAAAACCCTAAAGTGAGAAACACCTACTCACCGGTTGAACCGACGATCTCGAACCGGAGCGTCGGTTTAACCGGTGTTAGGTAGAAATATTGCCCGAGCCCATAAACTCTGGTTTTCCTCTCGGCTCAATCCAAAACTCGATGATTGGAAGATCAAATCGAGTCCAAACCTCACCAAAATTTGCAGACACGATCACAAAGGATTTGTGACCATGTCCACGGAAGGAATCGACGAATCACTCCATGGTTTGAGAGGAATCGAGGAAAAACCGAGCTAGAACGGGGTTTTCTCAAGAACGTGAAAACTTCAAGAACTTCGATCCTAAAAAGCTCGTGATTCCTAGAGGTTTTGCACTAGGCAAGAGGGATTAGAATCACTTCAAGGAGCTCAAAGAACTATCATGATCTCGTGCATAAGAGTCGACAAAGGAAAATCGAATTCATCCAAAAGCAAGCACAAATCGTACGAGATTGAAATGAATTCAAAACCCCGGAGGGCACAAGGAGGATTGGGCCTCCTTTCCCACACAATCTCAGTACAAAGTCTTCAAGAATCCATCCCTAAAATCCTAAGCCTAGAGAGGAAGGAGGGAGGAACAGAGAGGGAGACCAAGAGAGAGAGAGAGAGGGGGCGCCAGGATGAGGGTGTGTTCTGTTTGTGGCTGGCGCGCAGGGAGAGAGGAGAGGGGTGACGGGTATTTAAGGTGCCCACGCAGAGGTCCAAAATACCCTCGACTCAAACTAGACACTAAAATGCCCGTAGGGGCAAAACCGAAAGTATGTACACGGTCTCATCTGACGGCGGAGTTTCTTTCTTCGACTCGAAACCTTTCCCTCGATGCCGCCATGTCGATGAAGATCCGGTTCGCGGTTTTTGGGGGGTCCGCGAAACACGGGTAGGTGGCCGATTTTGAGAAGACCGTCAAAACTCCACGCACGGGAAGATTCCCACCTCCATGCCGTGGCCCTAGACGTCATTCCTGCCTCGGCCTTTTGACGGCCCTAGACACCGCCCGACGCCCGTCACCTCCTCGCCCGCAGCGAGGCTGTAAGGATCACCGGGGTGTCCGACCCTAGAGGGGGAGGGGTTGAATAGGGTTGCTAATCGCTTTCTATCCTAGGGCTCAATCTATTTGCATGAGATAAACCTAACACGTCCTACACATGCTAGTTATGGCTAAGGTTTATCTATGCTACACTCTACTTACCCCTAAAAGACTTGCAACCTATAGCCAATCCTAATTAAACTAACTAGGAAAGTAAAGACACACAAGATAAAGTAAATGCGGAAACGTAATATGGTAAGTAAAGAGGTAAGTGCAAGAGGGATGCAAACTCCCGAGTAGACACGGTCATGTAACGTGGTTCGGCACAAACGCCTACGTCCACGGGACACCGAGGCTCTTTCGATCACCATCTTGCACTACGCCACCAAGGCGATGCAGGCAAGCAAAGGCAAGTGCCCACAAGACACCGAGTCTCGTGCACCACCACCGTCTTTCTCGATCACCCAGCCGAAATCCACTACGGAGCTTCTCCACCAAGGAGGGGGTCTCCTCTTCCCCCGCACAAAGTGTCGTTGCCACTCCACACCAAGTCGGAGGGTCACATGACGGATCACAAGGATTGCTTGCCGCAGCAAGACTTCTCTCAAGGGAACTCTCGCAAGAACTAATCCCTATTACAAGCACTAAGCACTCTCACAAGTGTGCTTAAGCCTATATGATGTACAATGAAGTTCTATGGTGGTTGGAGGTGATCTTTGGCTCTTGTGTACTTCCTTGGTCTCCAGCATTCTCAAATGAGCCGTGGGGTGGCATATATATAGCCCACACACCGCAGACTAGCCGTTGGAAAAAGGATGACAAAAAGCGCTATCACCGGTTAAACCGATGCTCCTGTTTTTGTCATCACCGGTTTAACCGGTGAGTGCATTTTCCAACTAGCCGTTATACTTCAATGGCTACCTCAATCGACCGACGTAATCAGTCGATGCAGCGTCGGTTTAACCGGTGAGTGTAGTTGCTAAAAAACTAACTCTCTGGACAACTGCACCGACGTTCACCAATATCTAGCGTCGGTTCATCCGGTGTATAGATTTTGCCTTAGCTGCTGAGTTTATTGCACCGACGTATTCAACTTTCCTGGCGTCGGTTCAACCGGTGTTACCAAAACTCCCAGACGTGCTCCAAGTCAATACACCTACGTATATAATTTTCTTAGCATCGGTTCAACCGGTGATACTAAATATCTTTGTCTTGATTGTTTTGACTTGGTTTCTTCACGGTCTCTTCAATCTTCGAATCCTTTGGACCGAAGAGGTTTCAAGGCGCTGCCCTGAGACCCACGAGGGGCGGAACCCCCGTAGGGGCGGCCCTTCGGGCCTAGCTACGCCTATCTTCTCTTTGTCATCACTTAAACCTAAAAGCCTGAGAATGGTCATATTAACAATCATATTAGTCCAAGTGTTGTGTTGTCTATATCAATCACCAAAACATTATATTGAAATATGGCATTAGAGGCCATTTTCGCTACAGAGGCCCTAGACGCCGTTGACGCCCATCACCTCCGTCAGTCCTGAGACCGACGCCCGTGCCTCCACGACTTGGCGTCTTCAACCGCCGTCCGCCTCCTTGGTTTTGTGGCGCAAACCAAGAAACCCGCCTTTCGTCGCCGCTTGCGCCCTCAATCCAGGTGTGGACGCCACAGCTATCGCCCGGCACGAGCTCCGGTCCCGGCTGCCCTTCACCTCCATCCACCGCACGGTCCATCGGCCACAGCACCTCCACGGCAGCTCGCCGTCGACACTTGACGCCCGTGTTCCTGCAATCCAAAGACCAAGCGCACGATCACACCGCACGGTTGACAATTCACTCATCACAAACAGAATAGAGTACTCAACATTCCTCAATCTCCCCCTTGATGAGTGCATTGTCAACTCACCACAAATGAACCAAGATTGAAACAAAAACAGTGAAGAACAAAGAAACAAGAGAGAACTTGAACAAGTGACAAAAGCTCGAAAGAAGCAAGAACAAGTCACTTGACCAAGCAAAGATCGATCCCCTAAGACAAGGGCAATGGCTCGACGCAATCGATCAAACACAAGCATGACTCCTCAAAGACAGAGGCAGGGCTCGACACAGTCATGCCAGAAGCGGAGGGAAAGCCAGGAGCTAAACAAAGCAGAAACTCCCACTGAAATACATTTCCCCCTTACCAGTGCAACTCTCACTACATGTATGCACTCTCAAAGCCCTGTGCACAACAAGTTTTTGTTCGAACACTAACTTCTCCCCCTTGTTGGCACATGCACACATCAAGGCTTAGACCTAAAGCTCCCCCTGAAACTGAGACTCCCCCTGAACTTATGCTATGCAATGAATGCAATGCAGGAGGTGTAAGTGAAAGCATTCAGGGATACAATGATATGAGCAACAACTTAGTCACAAGCACGTGTGCATCCAAAAACAAGACATGCATCTATCTTAATATGGTATATCGAATCAGTCTAGAGCTAGGCAAGTTCCAGTTTTAGGAGAAATAAAAGCATCACCCTTGATCTAGCACTAGCAAGTAGGAAATGAAGGACAGTGCTAATCAAACTCATACAGGTGAGCCAAAAACATCAAAGCATGTTGTAAATATTGATTTTGCAATCTCATTATATCAAACAATTTTAATGCCAGGGGTTGAAAGCTTGTCATGCTTTACTTAGCAACGAGGTCAAGCCTATGACAAAGGCAGTCAGAAGCTTAAGACACTCGTGTTGTCGGTCGAAACCCACCGGCGAGCAGCGACAGGAAACACGAAGAGCCGGGAGGTCGCCGGGGCGCTGGCAGGCACTGCTCCCTCGTCGACGGCCCGCAATTCCGTCACGCGTCCGGAGATTCTGTGGAAAGCCGGGCGTGCCACCTGACCTATACCCGATCAGGAGGGTGCGAACGTGCTTCAAACAGTTTCCTGCATACAAAGACACGTGTAAACGTAAGTCCGAGCCGTGGTCGGCTCCCCGGGACGACTCTTGCATCGGCTTTAAAGAGCCGATCGAGTCCCGGTGTCAGATTGGATCTGTATCTATCCGGATATTGATGGATAAAGCAAATAACTATAAAGCTGCTTCAATTAAATCTAACTAATCTAATCCACGATGGTAACAGCTTCACTGCTAGATCGGAACATCCTACACGTGACTGGGCCTAATGAACGTAACAGACAACTAAATCATAACCCAAAACAGAGGCCTAAGAACTAGCAAGAGCCGATTCCCGGAACAATCCCTATCAAGGCTAAGATAAAGCATCTACTACACCACCGGATCATCCAATCCGTTTGCAAGGCCTAACCTAGCAGATATTACGCCAACTCTTAAGATAAGAGCAAACCATAATAGATTAGATCTACTAAACATAAAAGAAGCGGGGTGTTGCCTCTGTGCAACTAATTCTATGCGACAAGAACTAGCATGAGATTGAAACGTGACTGCACAGAGACAACATGATATTCGTAGATGATAAGCAACGAAGCACAATAGATCTACTAAAAGCCATGCTACGAACATCAAGATAACTAGTACTACTCGCCATCAAAAACGCTTCAGTACGAGTAATGCCAAGGTAAAAGCAAGAACAATACTGCCCTGATCGCAAAAAGCGATCAGGGCAGCATGGCGCTTACATGGATGAAACCCTAGGATTAGGGGTGGCGATGCGCTGAGAGTTGTTGTTTGCGAGACGTGATGACGCTCTTTTTTTCATGAATAACATAGGGTACATATTTATAGTCCAGAGACTTGGGAAACAATCTAAACTAATCTTGTCCCGATCGGACTCTATCTCTAATCTCAAACTAAATCTAAGGATACATGGCCCATGTGGCCCAGATGCTCACGCAGGAGCTGATTTACAAGTCTTCTTCAATCTTCTGCTTTAAACCCATCTTGCTTTCGGCCCATAAATTAATCCTGTTAATTTATGGCGATAACAACTCGTTTCAGTCATGCACAGCCTTGCCCGGGTTCTCACAAGTGCAAAGTAAGCCGTCCCGAAAGCTCGATCAGTGCGACAAGCAATCCCACCTGGATCTTCCCATTCCATTTCAAGCACAATTCAAGCAATTTTATCAATTTTAGATCATGTCAAGTATGAATTGCTGAACGAAAGGCTACACTAGCATGAATGAGATAGCAAAGCATATCAACACGCCTTAACATGCTAGTCGCCAAGACAGGGTGACCATGTTTTCAGATTTTCAAATCAAAATAGCTTAACTCAGATGATGTCATATACACAGTGGAGCAAGCTATACATGATCACATTTATAAACTCTCACTAGCAAGCACTAGGAGATCATAGCAATGTATACAGGAATGTTAGTGCAAGTGAGTCAATGCAAAATGCATAAATGTACAATGCATATGCCCAAAGCAACTACCAATCCTAGAAAACAAAGAGAACAACAAACAAGACCTACAAAAGCTAACCAAGGAAAAGTCAGCGGTCAAAAGGGGTAACAAACCCCAAGCTCCCCTCGCAAGGGAGCAAAGGTGTCCTGCTCAAGAGGTTTGGTGAGGATATCATGGATCAAGTCTATTTGGCCTCTCTCATGGTTGTCTCGCAGGAAGTGGAATCGGATATCTATATGTTTGGTTCTGGAGTGTAGGACATGGTTCTTTGCAATGCTAATGGCGGACATGTTGTCTACAAAGATGGGAACCCTATCGTAACTCAGTCCATAATCCTGCAAGGTTTGTTTCATCCAAAGGATCTGGGAGCAGCAGCTAGCGGCGGCAACATACGCAGCTTCTGTGGAAGAAAGCGCTACGCTAGCCTGCTTGCGAGAGGACCAAGACACCAAAGATGTACCGAGAAATTGACAAGTGCCGGATGTCGACTTGCGATCCAACCGACACCCACCAAAGTCGGCATCAGAAAAGCCCACTAAAACCAGAGAAGAATCCGCAGAGTACCAAAGACCAAATTCAGGGGTGAATTTCAAATACCCAAAGATGCGTTTCACCACCTGCCTATGGGAAGTGCGCGGCGAAGCCTGGTACCACGCACAGAGGCCGACCCCGAACTGAATGTCCGGCCGCGTCACCGTCAGGGACAGGAGGGAGCCGATTATGCTCCTGTACTCCGTCTGGTCCACCGCCTCGCCGTCCAAGTCCTCATCAAGCGCCGTCGAAGTGCTGATCGGAGTCGGCTGAGGAGACAAGTCACTCATGTCGAACTTCTGCAGCAAGTCCTTGGTGTACTTCGCTTGATGGACGAACGTGCCCTGAGGAGTTGGCTTGATCTGCAGCCCGAGGAAGAACTGCAGCTCACCCATCATACTCATCTCGAACTCCCTGGACATCTGCTCAGAAAACTTGGTGACAAGAGCGTGAGAAGAGCCACCAAAGATGATATCATCCACGTAAATCTGAACCAACAGAAAGTCAGAGCCAGAGCGCATGAGGAACAAAGTTTTGTCAACACATCCTATTTTAAAACCTTGAGCAAGCAAGAAGGTTTTAAGCCTATCGTACCAAGCTCTAGGCGCCTGTTTCAAACCATAAAGAGCTTTCTGAAGTTTGTAAACACGGTTTGGAAACTTAGGATTTTCAAAGCTAGGGGGTTGCTTCACATAAACCACTTCTTCAATAAAACCATTCAATAAGGCAGATTTCACATCCATTTGAAAAACTTTAAAACCCTTGGAAGCAGCAAATGTAAGAAAGATCCGAATAGCTTTCAAACGAGCAACTAGGGCAAAAGTTTCCTCATAATCAATACCTTCTTTTTGGCAAAACCCCTGGGCAACAAGACGAGCCTTGTTTCGAACAACTATCCCATCCTCACCCTGCTTGTTTTTGAAAACTCACTTCGTTCCGATGGGATTACAAGCAGGTGGAGGCTCGACTAAAACCCAAACTTGGTTTCTTTCAAAATTTTCGAGTTCCTCATGCATGGCATTGACCCAATTGGAGTCAGAAAGTGCGTGTCCAACATCTTTGGGCTCGAAAGAGGCAACAAACGCTGAATGAGCAAAGCCAGCGATACTTGTTACCTTGGACTGTGTGACTCGCTCGTTGAGGTCACCTAGCATTTGTTGAGGTGGATGACGACGCTGAATGTGTCGCGGTGCTTCCCTTGTCGAAGTCGCCTCCTCCTCAACCAAAGCTGGTGCCTCCTCAGGTGCAGCTGGGGAAGACTGAGTCACCTGCTCGATCGGCCCCCGTGAAGTAGATGTAGTCGGATCGGGGCCGTCATCATCGTCCGAGCTCGTGGCGGAGGCTGCTTGGTCCATAGCACGCGTGGTAGCCTCAGCATCACCCTCCGCAGCTTCTTCCTCCTCATCTTCAAAGATGGAGGTGCCGAGCTCATCTTCTCCTGCAACTTCAAAGACAGAAGCATTGCACGGTGCAGTCTCGTCAAAAGTGACTTCAGAAGTCTCTCTGACGATGTTAGAATCAATAAGCAACACACGGTACGCTCTGGAATGAGATGCATAACCGAGAAAATGCCGTCAGACGAGCGAGACTCAAACTTATCAAGATTTCCTTCTTTCAGCACAAAACACCGGCAATCAAAAACTCTGAGATGGTCAACACGGGGCTGGCATCCAAAACGCAACTCATAAGAAGTCTTGTGCATGAAAGCACGCAAAAAAATGCGGTTGGACACATAACAAGCGGTACTGACCGCCTCAGCCCAGTACTTTCGAGGAGTCCTATGCACATCGAGCATCGTCCTCGCCATCTCAACCAGCGTCCGATTCTTCCATTCTACAACTCCATTCTGCTGTGGAGTATAGGGGGAAGAATACTAGTGTTCGAGCCCTTGATCACTACAAAAGGTGTCAAAACAAGCGTTTTTGAATTCTGTGCCATTATCACTGTGAATCGCTCGCATGGCCTGGGGTAGCACGTTTTTCAACCTCAAGATCAAGTCTCGAACAAACTCGAAAGCCTCATCCTTGGTTCTCATGAAAAAGACCCAAGAATAGCGAGAAAAATCGTCCACGATCACAAGAACGTACCACTTTCCACCAACTGACACGACCCGAGAAGGACCTACTGTGTCCATGTGTAGCAACTCTCCAGGGTGAGCGGACATCACCTGATTAACAGACGGATGAGAAGTGGCAATCATCTTCCCGTGGCGACACGGATGGCAAACAAGGTCCTTTTCAAACTTCAATTTGGGCAATCCTCGGATTAGGCCAAGTGAGCTAAGTCTAGTCAACAAGTCGAAACTCAAATGTACAAGTCTCCTATGCCACTTCCACATATCAGAATAAGGACCAGCCAACAAGCAACGAGAAGGGCCAAGAGAAGTTCCAGAGAAGTCAGCCAAGAAAACCCGATCGCAAGGTAAAATCCAGCAAACCAAATCTCCTCTGGAATCCAAAACATGAGAACAACCCTCCTTGAAGCGAACTTCAAACCCCTCATCAAGAAGTTGCGAAATAGAGAGCAAATTGAACCCAAGGTTCGAAACCAAAGCAACTTCTCTCAGAGTAAAGCGATCAGAAACTCAAACAGCGCCTAAACCACGTACCTTTCCCTTACCATTGTCCCCAAACACAATGTATTCTTTTGAGCGCATCGGGGTGAGGCTGGAGAACCATTTGTCATTCCCGGTCATATGGCGCGAACAACCGGAGTCCATGATCCACCTGTTCTCCAAGCCTCCAACCTGCACATCAGTAGTGAGACAAAGGGTGAGCAAATGTCTCAACACTGGGGTTAGCAAAGTGAGAAGCAAATCAGTGTCGAGCCATTTGCTCTATAGAAGGGTTAGCAAGATCAAAAGCATGTCCCCTGTCCCGTTTACCGCGAGGCTGATGACCACCACCGCGAGGAAAGCGTGGTGCATCGTAACCACCTCCAAAGCCTCGGTCCCGTGGTCTATAGCCGTACTGAGGATGACTAGGAGCACGACCGGCAAAGCGACCACCTGCTGGAGCACGGTAAACACCACCGTCTCTCTGTCCTCCACCTACACGGCGCGCCCTAGCATCTTGCCTACCACCACGCCGAGGAGGACCATGCACCCGAGCAGAGTACATGTCTGAGTTACGTCTCTCCTGCTCACGCCTCACAATCCGCTTCCTCCTGAAGCAAAACTCCTCCAGGTGACCCTCTCTATCACAGTACTCGCAGTGGTACCTCACCTCTCTCTTGGGAGGTGGAGGCCTCGCCTGCGGACGGGGAGGAGCAGCCCCCTTCTTCTGGGCAACCTGGCCTGCGGCAGCAGGGAGCGTGTCGAGGGGATTCCTCAGCTCATTGGGCTTTGGAACCCAAACCTGCTTCTGTGGAGGTGCTTTCGATGGTTCCTTAAGCACACCATCCACGGAGTCAACAAGTGAAGGCTGTGTGCTCGTGCTAGCAGTGTTCAGAGCACTTGGAGCTCCAGCAGCCTTGCCAATCTTACCATACAACTTGTCAAAGTCTGACTTCGTGTATGTGTAACCGACCCCAAACCCATCACCACGCTTGAACTGCTTGATCATCATGCCCAACTGCGGCTCACTAGCAGAAACCCAACTTAGAATCGCCCTAAGATAGGTATTCTCATTCTCCATATTGGCTTTCTCTACCGCAAAATTATCCAAATCAGAGATTAAATCAGGGCAAACATGATAATCAATAGGTGGGCTAGACTCACCGACCTTAGTCTTCCCCAAAGACTTAATCAAGGCGTTCTTCTCATCTAGCTCCGACCTAAGCGTGGGACAAAGCTTACAGGCACCAAGCAGAACAGGCCTAGATCTAAGCTCCTCTAGTTCACAAACAACAGTGGCAAACTTAGACTGTAAAGAAGCTAGATCAGACTTAAAGATAGGACACTCAACACATTCAAGCACATCACTAACAATGGGAGCGTCCTTAACCAGTTCAAGCTCATGCTTGGCCTTGGCCAGCTCGTGAGATATGTCAGAAAGCGAGGTCTTGGCAACATCCAAGTTTGCGATGTTCTGATCATGCTTGGCACGGAGAGCAACAAGATCATTCATGTGAGATATGCAGCCAGCGCACTCATCCTCACTATATTTCTCCCTAGCACAAGCCAGCTCAGCCCTAAGCTTTCTACGCTCTCTAGCTGCTTCCTTAAGCAGCCTCTTCTGGTTGTCGAGAGCGGCGCACAACTCCCTAACCTCAGTATCAAGGAGGTCGATGGTGGAGTTCACCTCTGAATCACTCTCGGATCCAGGAGAATAGTCGACGTGCGTCGGTGTAGCATGTTCACCCGACGACGCACGAGCACCATTTGCTTCACCCGCCATGGTGCAGAAGCCCTTGCGCCGACCGGCGGCCAAGCAAAGGCCAATGAAGCCGGTGGCATCCTTGTCCCACTTCTTCTTCTTCTTGTCATCGTCGTCAAAGGTCGGTGAAGAAGAGCGGTCGGTGTCGGAGCTCTTGTCGAGGTCGCTGAGCTGCGCCAGGAAGGCCTTCTCCCGCTTCTTGGCCTTGTATTGGAAGCGCTTCTTGAGCGACTCCTTGTCGAAATGTCCTCCCCGGTCACGACTGCGGTGCTTGTGGCGCCGACGCTCCTTGTTGGGGCCTCCCTCATCGCGGTCGCTGTGGCGGTAGTAGTCGGGGTTGTTGGTCTGGCCACCACCGGACTTCTTGGGGCACTCGGCAATGAAGTGGTTCGGATCCCCGCAGTGGTAGCACCCGGAGTTCTTCCGCCTCTGCCGGTTGTGGTAGACACGCTGGAACTTACTGATGAGAAGGCACAAGTCGTCGTCGCCCAGCGTCTCTAGCTGCTCATCTGTAACAGAGGGCAGAGAGGCAAGAGAAAAGCCAAGAGCAGAGTTAGCGTTAGAGCTTGATCCACCTGGGCCAGTCACAAGAGCGATGCTCTTGGAAAGAGGGGCACCATTGAGCTTGGCTCGTGTCTGGTTATCCACCTCCGTGGCCTTGAGCTTGCTGAAAAGCTCATTCACGGTCAGAGTCTCATAGCCTGCAGACTCGATGATCGTGTTCACCTTGAAATCCCACACAGAGCGGTCAAGTGCATAGAGCAACTTGAGGGCCTTCTCATGCTCTGTGTACTCAAGGGCATCAGCAGATCTGTTCGCATTGACTTTGCTCACAATCGATTGAAATCGACTAAACATGTCGCCAATGCTCTCACCCGACCCTTGTGTGAAATTCTCATATTCACGCCGGTGAGTCTCGAACAGTCTGGCCTTGACCTGAGGTGTGCCCTCGTGGTAGTTCTCAAGACACGTCCAAACCTTGTGGGCTTCCTGAAAACCCTGGACGCGTGAGAACTTTGCACGAGAAACGCCAGCGAACAAGGCATTGATAGCCTTGGCGTTGGCCTCGTGCTCGGACACCTAAAGAGGTGAGGTCCCAATGGCAAGCACCTTATAAGCCTGGTTCTTGGTGATCTCCCAAACCTCGGCTCCCATGCTTTGCAATAAGGCTCGCATACGCACCTTCCAATAAGCATAGTCCTCGCCGGCAAATACAGGGATCTTACCAAGACTCGCCATGGTCGCCAAATGGTTTTCGAACCGGTCAAGGTACTGAAAACCTTAACCAAGCTCTGATACCAATTGAGGGACCGAAAAGGCGACCAGAGGGGGGTGAATGGGAGCAGATTAAAAATTCTTGCAACCGGAAAGATCGGCTTAGTCTCGAAGTACACTCCCAACCCAAGAGTCCTAGGCACAGTGTGGAGTAGCTATGGAGGAGCTACACCAACACAAGAAAGCCCAAGGAACAACCAAGATCCAACATGGAAGCAATCACCGAAAAACAGCGCGAGAAGTAGCACGGTATAATTCACCGGTTGATCCGACGCATTGATTTGAACCGCGTCGGTTCAACCGATGAGCAGAGCCAGCAGCAGAGAGAAACGAGTGCCGGTTGATCCGATGTAGAGAATGACAAGGCGTCGGTTCAACTGGCAATGCTACACCGGATGATCCGACAAATTCAAAGTCGAACGCCGGTGCAGTTGTCCAGAGGCGCTTCAAACCGGACTCAACGAGCACTGGTTAAACCGACGAAGGCAAAACCAAAACACCGGTGCAGTTGTCCAGAGAGGCAACAAAACTGAATAGAACACCCACCGGTTGAACCGACGTTCACCGAATCCTATACACCGGTCAAACGGGCAGAACAGCAGCAATAAGACATTCGCCGGTTGAACCGATGCACTTGGGAGAGAAAGCACCGGTGCAACAAGACGACAAGTAGAAAACCCTAAAGTGAGAAACACCTACTCACCGGTTGAACCGACGATCTCGAACCCGAGCATCGGTTTAACTGGTGTTAGGTAGAAATATTGCCCGAGCCCAGAAACTCTGTTTTTCCTCTCGACTCGATCCAAAACTCGATGATTGGAAGATCAAATCGAGTCCAAACCTCACCAACATTTGCAAACACGATCACAAAGGATTTGTGACCATGTCCACGGAAGGAATCGACGAATCACTCCATGGTTTGAGAGGAATTGAGGAAAAACCGAGCTAGAACGTGGTTTTCTCAAGAACGTGAAAACTTCAAGAACTTCGATCCTAAAAAGCTCGTGATTCCTAGAGGTTTTGCACTAGGCAAGAGGGATTAGAATCACTTCAAGGAGCTCAAAGAACTATCATGATCTCGTGCATAAGAGTCGACAAAGGAAAATCGAATTCATCCAAAAGCAAGCACAAATCGTACGAGATTGAAATGAATTCAAAACCCCGGAAGGCACAAGGAGGATTGGGCCTCCTTTCCCACACAATCTCAGTACAAAGTCTTCAAGAATCCATCCCTAAAATCCTAAGCCTAGAGAGGAAGGAGGGAGGAACAGAGAGGGAGACCGAGAGAGAGAGAGGGGGGCCAGGATGAGGGTGTGTTCTGTTTGTGGCTGGCGCGCAGGGAGAGAGGAGAGGGGTGAGGGATATTTAAGGTGCCCACGCAGGGGTCTAAAATACTCTCGACTCAAACTAGACACTAAAACGCCCGTAGGGGCAAAACCTTAAATATGTACACGATCTCATCCGACGGCGGAGTTTCTTTCTTTGACTCGAAGCCTTTCCCGCGATGCCGCCAAGTCGATGAAGATCCGGTTCGCGGTTTTTGGGGGGTACGCGAAACCCGGGTAGGTGTCCGGTTTTGAGAAAACCGCCAAAACTCCACGCAATGGAAGATTCCCATCTCCACGCCGTGGCCCTAGACGTCGTTCCCGCCTCGGCCTTCTGACAGCCCTAGATGCCGCCCGATGCCCGTCACCTCCTCGCCCGCAGCGAGGCCCTAGATGTCGTCGACGCCCGTCACCTCCGTCAGTCCCGAGACCGACGCCCGTGCCTTCACGACTTGGCGTCTTCAACCGTCGTCCGCCTCCTTGGTTTTGTGGCGCAAACCAAGAAACCCGCCTTCCGTCGCCGCTTGCGCCCTCAATCCAGGAGTGGACGCCACAGCTATCGCCCGGCACGAGCTCCGGTCCCGGCTGCCCTTCACCGCCGTCCACCGCACGGTCCATCGGCCACAGCACCTCCACGGCAGCTCACCGTCGACACTTGATGCCCGTGTTCCTGCAATCCAAAGAACAAGCGCACGATCACACCGCACGGTTGACAATTCACTCATCACAAGCAGGATAGAGTACTCAACATTACTCAAGCGGCTTGGGAAGGGAGGAGGCCGAGGAGCAGCATTGATGCCTGGCTCATAGTCATACACATCCACTCACGGACTCACGGCACCGGCGTATGTACTCATATATTCAGATAAACGAGAAGAGGCAAGCGACGGCATCCAATGCTTACCATATCTACGGGCTTCATGCTGGCTGGAGGTCGACTGTTGGTGAGCGAGTCAGGGTTAGGCCGACGGCAAGGTAGCCGATGGGAAAGCCTGGTGGAGGTCGAGCCCATGCCTGCACCGGGGTCGCCGTGGCTGCTGGGGCCCCGCCCGCGTCGTGATGGCCGAGACCGGAGTGGCCGCGCACGCACCTCGTATGCGCCAGGGTAATGGCCGAGTACGCAGTGCCCGCGGTGGCGACGCCGCGCCGAGAGGACTGAGGAGGAGGGAGGTGCGGGGGTCACAACCGGGGAGAGGCTTCTGGAGCCGTCGGGAAGGGCGACGACAGTTGTTTATCTTAGGCATATGGACTTCCATTTGATCTGTATCCGAGAGCAGCTGAAAAATTTGATGACGTGGCCCAATGACAGCTCGCGGAATAACCCAGCTTTCGATTCTTAAAGATTCCGCACGCGACTTCTCTATATGGAGCTGGTGATGACAAATGGACCATTGTGAAGAACGAAGACACCCCCAACGTCAGACCTTCAAAAATTCAAACGTTTGTACTGTACGTGCCGGACCTTCTAGAAAGCCATGTCAAGTTTTCTATTCCGAACTCGTGCCGGCCCCAGCATGCATATATCAGAAAAATAGTGTGACGCGGCCGGCCATTCCGGTACACGTAAACACGTCGAGAAGCCGACGACCACCTGACGTTACAGCGTTCGGTGTTCTTCGGAGGCAGACGAAATCCAATTCCGAGCACTGACTGAGCCACCTGACACGGCTAGCTGATGCGAGTCCTCTGCTGATCGCGATGAGCTCGGTCGCGCTGTCTAGAAAGCAGGAACCGTGTACCCCTGTCCTCTCTGACACGCCACTGTACGTGCCGAGTGCTATGTGTACAGTAGACGCACAGTGTGGGTGGGTAGTTGGTTGGTCCGTTTAGCAATCGAGACCGAGATCTTAATTACTCTTTGTGGTCTTGTACGTCGCCGTCAAGGCTAACCTAGTACTACTACAGCTGTAGACGTGCCGGTTGCACAACCTGACGCCTCAATCAGCAGCTACGCTCTGCCGACCGGGTTAGAGGGTGTTTTGGAATAGGGACTTAAGGATTTTTTAGTATTTAGAAGTATTAAATAAATATTAATTATAAAACTAACTGCAGAATTCTGGGACTAAACTGCGAGACGAATCTAATGAGGTATCTTAATACATTATTAACGAATGGTACTGTAGCTTCACTGTAGCAAATTATGAATTAATTAGGCTCATTAGATTCGTCTCGCGAAAAAGCACTCAACTGTCAAAAAACATTTATAAACAGATTTTACTTAATACTATAAAATAATAATATTTCTTTTAATGTGACAGGGACTTCTGAAAAAAGTTAGGATCCAAACAGCGCCTTAAGTGCCCCCGCTACAATGTAAATTAGTTCCCGGCGAAGCGTAACATCACCACGTTGAGGGCTGCAGGCTGCAGGGGTTTCATTTCACGTTCACCTGAATTAGCCCTGTGCGTCTGTGCCTTTGCCATTGCACGTCGTACTGGCAGGCACGCTCACCTTTATTTCGAACCAAACAAAGTGGCCCAGAAAATATAGAGTGTGTTTAGATCACTTTGCATTTTATATTTTTATATTTTTTAAAAGGAATCTTCAATATTTGAAGTATTAAATGTAGACTAACCACAAAACTAATTACAGATCGTCTGTAAACTACGAAACGAATCTAATGAGTCTAATTAATCCATCATTAGAGCATGTTACTGTAGTATTACTGTAGCAATTTAGTGTCTAATCATGTCATAGTTAGGCTCATTAGATTCGTCTCGCGATTTACAGTCTATTTGTGTAATACGATTTATTTTTTGACTATATTTAGTACACTATGCAAGCGATTTATAAAAATTTTGCATTTTATGTTTTGGGATCTAAACAATGCCATATTTGAACAAAGAAGGTAGATGACAATGATGAGTTGCCGGGCAACGGTTCAGAGCCATCCGATCTGAACAGGACACGCACTAGTACTGGTCAGCAATCCCCTTTGGTGTCGGGTGGCTGACCGGTACTGATTAGCCGGTACTAAATGGCATGTCATTTAGTACCGGCCAAAATGTCCGGGGTCATTTAGTACCGGTCGGTAACACCAGCCGGTACTAAACAGTTTTGCATTCAAAAAATAAAAAAATATTATGAACCACCGGGAGGCTCGCACACGCGTAACGTCCCAAGTTATAAGTCACACGAATTCTACATGAATAAATGCTCGTGCGCGGTCGCGAGGATTTGAACTCACGACCTCCGGCCTCGCCCGAGCTTCCTTACCATCCCACCTATGCATCAAATGTGACTAACTCTTAGAGGATCATTTAGTATTGGCCGAAGACACCGGCCGGTACTAAAATACGACATTTAGTACTGGCTGGTGTCTTGGGCCAGTACTAAAATGATTCGGGGGATGTTTAAATTTGAACTCCTACTAAAATAACCCCGAGATGACTTTAGTACCGGATCAAAAGTTAACCGTACTAATGTGTAGGGATGAATGCTCATTTTTCTAGCAGGGGGAGGGTACAAGTCAATTCGTCTTTTTTTCGCTGTTGGACTGGCTATCGACCCACCGTTGATCTCGTCGGCACTGTTCAAACTTCACATTGGCGGGCAATGTGAAAGTAGTGAAACGTGATAAAAAATGTGACCTTGAAAATTTTATTTAAAAATGTGGTACATACATGTGAAAGTACACCACATCGATCGAGAGAAGACCACACACACAAATGATGGATCTAGGATGTTTATCTGGAGGGCTCATTTTTTTTTCGTTCTTCATCCTTTCTCCTCTCTTTTTCTTCGTCCTTCTTTTTTTCTTCTTCCTCTTCTTCATTCATAATTGAAAAATGATAGGAGGGCTCCAAGGGTTCTTTTTCTATTGGTGGGGGGAGCCCCCCCCCGGGCACCATTTGGATCCGCTCCTGGCACATAGCTAACCTTGCTACAAAGAAGCTTTCGAATGGGGAGAATGAGAAGGGTGTATCATCGGTTCTTCAAAAATCACAATCCAATTGTCGCTGCTTTACCATCAACCTACCAAGGAATATAATGAGATAGTTAGAATACCAAGGGATACCCTGAGGTAGTCGCCAAGATCAGGAACTCAACGGTACACACAACATAAGATTTAGACAGGTTCATATCACTTAATAGCGGAATACTCTATATCCTCTTCGATGATGTGAGGTTGACGTTATGCACTAGTTTAGGCTTAGATGGTTCTGCCGGTCTATATAACCCCTGTCCAATGATGGATCTAGGATGTGTGTCTGGAGGGCTTTTTTTTTGCTTCTTCATCCTTTCTCCTCTCTTTTTCTTCTTCCTCCTTCTTTTCTTCTTCCTCTCATTCATTTATGATTGAAAAATGTTGGGAGGGCTCCAAGGGTTGGGGGGTGGCTCCAACCCCTGCACCCTCCAGATCCACTTCTAGCACATAGCAAACCTTGCCAAAGAAGCTTTCGAAAGGGGAGAATGGGAAGGGTGGATCCTCGGTTCTTCAAAAATCGAACCTAGAGGTGAAATTAATTACTAGTCGTTTGCCCGAGAATCACGCTCATCACGGGCAACGGTTCACAGCCATCTAACTAGGATCCGAGGGTCCACGTCACTTCCTTTTCCTGCTACTGGACTGACTAGTCGTTAATCTCGTCAGCATAGTTCAAACTTCACATTGGTATTTTAGCCTAGATAATTGGTCAGGCTCTGAAAAGGACATGACTCTAATATTATACATTTTAAGCTAAAAATAGAGTGCGGCTCCGACGCCTTACAACAATAACTGGATCAGAGATCTTCATCACAGAACCGGGTTCACTGCTCAACACTTCCTCCAATTTGCAACCGTGTGGAACCTGATACGTAACATCTACTTGGATGACAACTAGGATGACAACATTACCTGGAAGCTCACGGCCACGTGAGTTTATACTGCGGCTTCGGCTTATAGGGCACAATTCATGGGCAGCATAAAGGCGCCTAGAATATGCTCTATCTGGAAGACCTGGGCACTACCCAAAGCCAAGTTTTTCACTTGGTTCATTACACAAGATTGTGTCTGGACCTCGGACAGGCTTGCTCGACGTGGCTGGGACCACAGCCCCTCTTGCCCACTCTACAGAGCAACAATTGAGACATCGTTCCACCTCATGTCCGAATGCCGATACACTAGAAGAATTTGTGACCGAGTAGCTACATGGGTGGCGCTACCAGGTTTAGCCCCCCCCCCCCCACCCCACACACACACAACGGAAGGCAAGTAGCAACACCTTGGAATGGTGGACCAATGTCACGACAACCCCAGCCACGCCGCGAAAGGCAGTAAGAACGCTAATCATGCTTGTTATTTAGGAGATCTGGAAGGAGAGGAATGCTAGAATTTTCCAACAAAGGGAGTCAAGCGCACCCTCCCTCTGCGAAAATAAAAACTGACAGCCTGTTCGGCTGGTGGTTTTGCCCCGGCTGTACTGTAGCAGTTGGTTTTTGTGAGAGAATGTAACTGTAGCGGCTGGTACTGCAGCGGCTGATTACTGTAGCAACTACACGTGATATAAACTCGATTACGCGTGTGAGCACGTACTGTACTAGTACTGTAGCTATATTGGTACTGTAGCTACAGTAAATCAGCCAAAAAAAGATCAGCGCAGCCGAACAGGGCCTGAGGCATCACCTTGGGCTCAAGCTGGAGTTGCTCACCTTGGGTCCTTAATAGTGCATCACTAATTCAGGCATGCAAAAACACTCTTTTGTACCCCTCCGGTTAGCCAGATTTGTAACCTCTCTTCTTTATCAATGAAATAAGCATTATCTCGTGCTAGTTCGTTCAAAAAAAAACAATAAATAAGAACTAAATTGGATAGTAAAGAGGTCACTAGAGCTATAATCCATAACCACCGAGCACATCGATCGATCAGAACCATCAGCACACAGCAAACCTTGCCAGAAAGAAGCTTCCGAGAGGGGAGAACGGTCGGCTGCTAAATCTGCTTCTAGAACGGCCGTGTCCTTCGCTTAACCCAACGGATCAAGGCAGCCCAACCCAAAGTTACCCGCCCAGGGCCCAGGGGGCCCAGTGTAACACGCGCGCCTTCTCGGTTCCGTCGTCTACAAAAGCGACGGTGGCACACCGTCCTCGTCCGTCCAGAGATCGCTCTCAAAACTTTTTTCAGAAGCGAGCACGCGCGCGCGCTCCACCATCACACGCGCCTCGCCGCGCCCGGTGCCGGCCGCGCGCGGTGGATCGGAGAAAGGAGGAAGGGAGAGCCGGAGAGGGCAGCCGATGGAGGCGCTCGCGCTCGCGGGCGGCGCCCGGCGTCGGCTGTCCGCGCGGGAGGAAGAGCTGCTGGGCCTCCTAGCCGGCTTCCCCGACGGCGCCGGCGAGTGCGGCTCCGACCGCGAGCTCTCCTTCTCCGACCTCGTCGAGGCCGGAGCCAGGCCCAACGCGGAAGCAGCGGCTGTCGCGGACCCTGCACCGGCACCGGCACCGGTCCTGTCGTCGCCCGGGCAGCACGAGCTGGCGGCCAAGCAGCAGCGGCAGCAGGCGGCGAGGCAGAGGGCGCGGCGGGGCAGCAGGGGCAGCTTCGGGGGAAGCGGGGACGGCGTGCTGCTCAACTTCTACGTGCCGGGCCTGCTCGCCCGGAGCATGACCGCGCCACGGCCCGGGCGCGGGCCTCTGTCTCCAGGCGCAGGGCAGGGCGCGCCGCCGAAAGCGTCCGCCGCGGCCGCCGCCGCCGCCGGAAAGGCCAGCAGGTCAGTCGCTGTCAAACCGACGATCACGCGGTTACGGTTAATTTTGCTTGGCAAGTTGGCATGAAAGCCTTCAACTTCCATGGTAAATTAGCTAATCACAGTTGCATCTCGATCGTGGCTCCCTGGTGTAGTGGTGTAGCAGAATTAACCGTGCACCCGTACATACTGTCTTACTCATGTCAACATCTCTGTTCATTATAAAAAAAATCATATCAACATCTGTAGTTAAGAGGCTGTTAGTTAGTGAGTTAGTACTTGTAGTTGACTAGCTACAGTCTTAGAAGACAAGGAGTTAAGGAAGGTGGACATATGTTGACACTGTTTAATAAGTACTGTATTCAACACACGGATTTTTTTTTCCACGTAGAACAGTCCAACACTCATACAAATCAGAAGGCCCCAATTCTGAATTATACTATTGCAAATTTGCAACTGCATGGTACCAATATCATTATGTTATCATTACTATAAGATGAGTATGCAGCAACTTTAATCTCTTTGGTCGTCGGTGCTTGGTCAGTGTCTGAAACACACTCCTTTTCAACTACACGGGGGGCTGAAAGGTATAATCGGTTCATGCATTTTTTTTTCCAAGGACCGGTGCCTTTAGGACCAAATGATTATTCCATCCTTTTGACCCATCTTAGCTTACCGGCGTCAAAAATGGAACAGATCATGACGATGAAAAGCATAGAAACAAACAGAGATCGTAGTCTGACCGGAGCACACAGAACTAGAATGTCAGCCTTTTCCTTCAGAAGCTTCTTCTCTGAAACACACACGGTTTTTCAGTTTTCACCCAAAAAAATGGTTGTTTGCTAAACGGTGCTCAAACTTCCAGATCGGCGCCGCTCTACTGCTTTCTTTCAGATGCCTTTGACGCATGGTTTACTCTACTCCAAAGCTAACAAACGTGGCATCAAATCTTTCAGCAGGGCACGAGGGCCTCTGGGCATCGGGTGCTGGCCGGCGCTGTGGGGCCGCGACCGTCGCCGACCGTCGTCGGCCAACGCCTGCGTCTGAAGTCTGAAATCCTGAAGGTGGGAGACGATCATCAGGCGAGATGCATGTCGGACTAGCAGCAGTCCATGTCCAGCACCACCAACCGGAGTACAGCAGCTAGCTTCATGGGACTTTTTCTTTTTCTCTATCAGCTAATCTCGCAGCTAACCCCGAGAGTCTGCTCCTTGCACCTGTAAATAGGGGTGGTAAAAGGTTTTGAAATTTGACTTAGATAATCTAAGAGCTGAGTTCTTTTAGAATTGGGCTGTAATTTTATATAATTTTAAACTAAAAATATATAAGAATCAAATTGGATGTAAAGAAACCACTTGAACCACCGTTACCAGACGATCTTCCTCCGCTGCGACTCTGACGCCTGAGCTGCAGCCTCGCTTTGTAGTTGTAGATCTTGATCGTGCAACCGGGGCACAAGTTTCCCCGTGGCGTGCTGCACGGGCGATGCAAAAAGTTTCAGAAGAAAGCAAACAGAGGCGCCCCTCGGAACTGAGCTCGGCCGGACCGATCGCTGGATCGAGCGGCCTGAGTCTGACTGATCGTTTATGCCAGGCGATCGAGCTGGTGAGTCTGATCTCTGACGCGACGAGTGAGGGCGCGGTCGCTGTAGCGTGCCGTACGGTGCGCGGCGCGGCGCTGGCTCGCGGCCGCGGCACGGGCCCTCCCCTCCCCATAGATGTCGCCGGTTTCCTCGGGGAGGCGCGTCCGTTTCTGACGAGCTCGAAACCAGCGGTCTCACCGGGGGATCGGAGCTCACCGCTACCGGGTCCTCCTTGTGGGTCTTGAGTTTTGAGCGATGACTCGCGAGTGTCGCGTCCAGCCCGATGCTGGGAATTGGGAAAGACGCCGTTGACAAATTTGGCGAGGGCTTCAGGATCACGAGCACTGGGGTCGGTACTGACACACACATATTCTGGGCCACTGGTTTTGTGCAAGGCTTTGATCGAGTGCATCGGAGCCAAGCCCACCCACGGCCCACTAAGCAAAGATATGGTATGGACTATGGAGCCACGGGCTTAGTCACCGACTGTATGTTTGGTTGAAGAGCGGGACAAGGCAGGTCGAAGCGGACCCGTCCCCGTTGTTGTTTGGAATTTTGGATGGAAGAGTAGAGGATTGGGTTGGCTCCAGAGGAGAATATTCCCTCCAGATGCGGGTTCACCCCGTCCCTCAGAAAATGGCGGACGGAGCAAACCCCCTCCCTCCGTGCCTCTTCTGTCCGCTCCGTCAGCACCCGCCGCCCGCCGCCTCCTGCCGCGCCGCCCGTCCTCGTCGCCCACGGCGGCTCGCGCCCGCGGGCGGAGTGCGTCCGTGGCGGCCGAGCTCGCTCGTGGGCGGAGCGCGTCCGTGGCGGCCGAGGCCACCGGTGGCGGCGGAGCTTGCCCGCGGCAGTGGAGGGGCGGAGGGACGGGTCGGTGCCGCGTGGGGATCCGGCGGCCTCGAGCTCGGCCGTGCGCGATCCAGCTGCTGCGCCGAGCTCGGGCGCGGATCCAGCGGCGGTGGCGAGGTCCGGGCGACAGGGTGAGGAGGCGCAGCCGGGGGGGCCGAGGTGGCCGGCGGCGGCGGGACGGGGCGCGCCGGCGGCGAGTGGAGAGAGAGGAGATGGAGATAGAGGAGTCTGACATGTGGGGCCCACTAACAGAGTTATTGTTGCCATCCAACCCGTATTCCAATTCCCTCAACTGTAACACCCTAATTTTAAATTTCAGTATTTATTAATAAATTAATTGGCTTTATTCAATTTTCTAAGGTTTATTGTGTTTAGTTGGCATTTAATCTAATTTTTTTGTTCCTTAATTAATTAAAATTTATCATAGGTTTAAATTTTTGTTGCATTCATGCTGGTGCATACTTTTATTTGAGTGTGGTTTGAATTCAAATTCAAATTTGAATTCAAACTTGTTTGAATTAGAAATTAGAAAGGAAAAGAAATAGAAGAAGAAAAAGGAAAGGAAGCCCAAAACCCAGGAAAACCCCAGCCCAACCCGCTCCCACGCCAAAACCCGCGCTCGGCCCAGTCCGGCCCGAGCCCAAGCCGACCCAGCCTCTCCCGCGTCGCGCACTTCGGCCCAGCTCGCCGCGCGCTCCGCCACCGTCACGCCTGGCCCCACCTGCCAGCGCCTCCCCGCGCTCGTCCCGCACAGCGCCGCGCGCGTGTCCCCCTCACCCCGCTGCGCCCCGGGCCCGCACATCAGCGACCGCGGCCGCAACCCCGCACTCGCCCGCGATCCTCTTCCCCGTCTCGCTGACCCGCCGGGCCCGCCTGGCAGGGTCGTCTTCCCCGCGGGACGGCTCGCCGAGATCTCCGGCGAAACCACCGGGGATTCCCTTCCCCAACCGCGCCCGCGATCCCCGGCTCTTCCCTTTAACTAGCGCCGCAACCCTCCCTGCGCCCCGTCCACTCCTCGCGCCGCCGCGGGAGCTTCAGCTCCGGCGGTCAGCGCCGCCCACTGCGCGCCCAATCTCCCAGGACCGCACGATCCGTCGCGGACGGACGCGATTAGATCGCGTACCGGTTCGATCTAATCCGCCGGATCTCGATCCAACGGATCAGATCCGAAGATACCGGTTCGGCCCGCCCCTTTTGCTAAAGAACCCCCCGGGTTCTGAGTTTTCAACCCGCGGCCCAGCCTTAGTCAAAAATAATTACGGTTTGGTCCTATTTTTAGCAAACAGCCCCCTGAGCTTTTTAAATTTTGAACCCGCCGTCCTGCTCTTGTTCTTTTACGAGTTAGACCCTGGATCTATAGTTTAATTACGTTTCAGCCCTCGGTTTTAGCAGAAAACCCCCTGGAACTTCAGTTTTCTTACAAATAAGCCCCTAGGACTTGTTTTTAGCCTAGTTTATGCGTTTTAGCTCCGTTTTTAGCGTTCTTTAATCTTTATATCCACGCGATTGTTGTAACGCGTAGTATAGCTTTAGACCAGTTTAGTGTGCTGTTTTTATGTATTGATGTATTGTTTCTTAGTTTTTGTTAAGGTTTGTTTGTATGCTTATTTTCGTGCATTGTTCTGGCCATGTGTTCGTGAGTAGACGCTGATCCAGTTGAGGAGCCCCAGTACCAGTACCCTGAGCAGCCGTCTTCCGAGCACTTTGAGCAGCAGCAGGAGCAGTACGAGGAAGGCAAGTATAACATGAACAACCTATCACTTTAATTACAATTTCATACTGCATTTTAATACTGTATGCCTTTAAGGATTTCCTAGCCAGTTTATATCCTTTAAATATACCTTAGGGTTGCATTTTGGTTAGTTGTGCTAGGTTGCTGCGCTATAACACACTCTGGTCCTTTTTAATTAATTTGATTAATGATTTACTTGAACTTAATTCTGAGAGTGGCACTCTGTGTGGCTTGAGTGGCTCACTTCTCGTTAAAAGATGTTTTTTTTAGAAACATGGTTTAGGGGGCCAGCACGGTGCTTAGTGCTTGGTTGGCCACTCTCCATAAGGACCGGTTCATAGAGCGACAACCTGGGACAACAGCGCTACCACAAGGCTAGAATGGGATAGACTTGGCGTAATAATTAGATCTTTTTGGTTTGGAGTAACTTACCTGCGGGGCAAGAGTAGTAAGCTTCAATGGTCCCTGCTCCTCCGGCTTGGTCTGTGCTTGGATTGCGCTCCTGTGCTTGTACCCCCGGAGGTGGGCCCCATCGTCGCCGACCTAACTCTCGCGGTTACGCCTTACCAACGAGATTCTTTTTAAAGGCCTCGTAGTGAGTCGCTGGCCATCTCACCTAAGGAAGTGTGATGAACAACTGGCGTAGCTCACGACTTGTGGGTAAAGATGTGCAACCTCTGCAGAGTGTAAAACTGGTATACTAGCCGTGCTCACGGTTATGAGCGGCCCAGATCCTCCTTTTGATTAGTGAAGTTATCTCCTTCCGACGAGGGAGGTGCTTCTCGGGGTTACCTTGGTGGCTTGGTCTTGGTTTGGTTCTCAGTAGTATCATAATTAATTCTGATTAATTACTATATAACTGGGTCAATGGTAATTCATCAACTCGTAGTAAATAGCTTTAATAAAATTTTGCCAACACTTAAAAGCTTATGCAGTTGAGTCAGCCAGCCTAGAGCCACATAGTTTGTGTTATACTTGTTGAGTACAAGTTGTGTACTCACTCTTGCCTCTTCTCTACTTTTTCCTCTTGGCTACGCTACTGCTGCTCAGTTCCTGCCGACACGAGGGAGTTCGTCCAGCGCTACCAGGACTACGAGGACTTCTAGGTGCTTCGTCTCCCAGTCGACGTCCCTGTGGCGCCCTGCTTCAGCTTCGGAGAGCTTTATTCGTATTTCTTGTACTTCGCTTCCGCTGTATCAGACTTTTATGTCATTATTGTAATAAATAACATTCGTATTCGCTTTATTATGTCTTTTTACGTGATTTGTGCTATGATATACTGTTCATTCTGTTGTATATACGTGTGATTTGATCCTGTCACGTATATGATTGCTCGGTTTATGTTCTTTTATAAACCGGGTGTTACATCAACCAAACATGTGATGGGTTGACTCCATCCCCAAAATCAAATCTGCAACCAAACAATGGATGGGTTGGCTCCGTTCTCAAAATGAGGGTTGGAGCCAACCCAACTCACTCATCCCGCAACCAAACACACGGCAAGAGGATGACGGGAGGAGGGACGGGGACGAGGGACGTAGTAGCTGATTTTCAAAATGTTACGATAAGGGATATCTCTCTATGGAATGATGATTTTAAAACATGGATCGTAATCCACATTTTGACCAAGAAAACTTCCTGCTTTTATAGAAAGCGATAACAAGATCCGGTTGAGAAATTGTTGCTGGGGGTCGCCAGCTTACAAGACAAGCACCGCAAAGAAAACTAAAAGCGAGTGGAACAGTTTACTGGACACTTAGCGAACGTAAGAGAACACGCGTTCCCAAAATATATGTTGACGCTGGTGCTCTTCATCTTCCACCCGTTTATCCAAGCACCCCTGGTGCTCTTGGAGACCCCAAGACCGTGTCCCTGCCCGGGCGGGCAAGATGCATGGGACAGGGGCTTGCAGATGAGCAGCACACGGCGTAGCCACCTCAGCTCCCCGACGGCGTAGTCCTCCGCGGCGCGGACACGATGACGACGACCTTCTCGTAGACCTCGTACCGGAACCTGTCCAGCGCGAGTGTCACCGCCTCTCCGGTGGGATCAACACCTCGTCATCGCAGCCGTCGTTGGTCAAGCAGCACCGGAGGTCGTAGCTCACAGTGCTCACGACGTGGCCGCCCGCGCCGCGACTGGGAGCGTGGTGATGGACGGCAGCCGAACCTGCGCGCCGGTGACCCGGTTCAGGAGCTGCAGCTCCGAGCAGGCATTGGCGGCGACGAGCCACCCGTCGGGTGGCGAGCCGACGCAGATACGGTTCGAGTCGACGGGCGTCGGCTGCCGGATGGCGCGTACGGTTCACGTCACTTTCCGCCAGCCGTTGGGACGGCGACCTAAGCGTCGTTCCCATCGCAAACCCAGCGACCTTCCACCTATCACTAAGGGTGTGTTTAGTTCCCTCGTTTTGAAAGGAAATCTTTTTATATTTAAAAAGATTAATCACAAAATTAATTACAGAATTTATCTGTAAACTCCGAGACGAATTTACTGTAGCACTCCTGTAGCAATTTAGTATCTAATTACGACCTAACTAGTCTATCAACCCGTGCTCCCGCACGGGCTAATTAGAACTAATATAAGAATAAGGTCAATAATTATAATTATCTATCTCACGCCCTTTTCATCTATTAAATATTCTAACACATACTCTAAAGTATATATTTTCATTATTTAGTTACAATAGATTTCATTTTGTGCACCTCCATATGTATTCAATATATGTTTAGTTGAACTATTTGTTTATAAATTGATATTATTATCTCTTCCATCATACATGAATATATGGTGACATATATCGTGGGTATATATTTTTATATAAATAATAATATTAATAATATATTAATAATGATAGAAATAGTAATTTTAGAATTTTATATTGGTGCACTTTAATATATTATTATAATTATATAATTTAGACTTAGATTTATGAGTAATTTAACTTGTAATAATAATGATATAATTGGATATTTATATGCAAATTTAGTGGGGGTGTTTGTATTATTTTTTATAATGGCGTAGGTGGGTAATTTACACAAAAATTAGAGGGTTACTTTAGCTTTTTTTTATAATGGCAGAGGTAGGGGGGTTACTTTAGTCTATTTTTGTAATGGCAGATGTGGGTAATTTATTAGAAAAGAGATCCGATGGTTATTATAATTAGAGTTGTTGGATTGATGGCTGGATGTTTCTGATTTTTGTGAGAATTTATAGGATTTCTCTATTTTTTCAGAGTGTCCACCTAGAATCCTAGGTGGCTTCACGTGAAGGCTCCAAAAGAGCCTCCAACTAGTAATAGTAAGATTAGGTTCATTAGATTCGTTTCGTGATTTACAGTTTATTTGTAATGTGATTTTTTCGACTACATTTAATACATCATGCAGGCGATTCATAAAAAATTAGAATTTTGAAATTTGGATCTAAGGCCTAAGGCCTCCTCGAGCCTTCGGGCCGCCCGCATGACATGACATTGGTACGACGTCTCTCGATGGGAGAATCCATCTCTTCTAGCCTTTTTATTTTACACTTGGGCCCATTCCCTCTCTCGTAGTACTACAAACAATACGAATGCACATGCGAATTGCGTAGAAAATAGAAATGACAAAGACAAAAGTGTACTTTATTAGGGGTTAAGTCTCAGGTGGCACCGGTGCACAACACAACAACGGCGGCATTGATGTAATGAACCGTGTGTTGTGTCTTTTTTTTAAAAAAACAACCGAGGGCTAGGGTCCCGTCGGAGCTCCGCGGGACCCTTGTTGACTAGCGCGGAGCTCCGGTGGGACGCTAGGCCGCCCGCTCCGGCCTCCCTTCCACCGCTGTCGCCGTCACCACCTCCCGTCGCCACCGCAGCCTCCATTCACCGCCGTCGTCGCCGTCAACTCTCCCATCCCCGCTGGTCCAACCGCCGTCTCCCGCGGCCCGGCGGGCAGCGCCCCCGTCGGCGGCCTCGCCGCCCTGGCTCTCCCTCTATGGACGATGGTGAGCAGTCACTCCCGGCAACCCCGAACCCCAAATCCTAGCCATGACGGAGCTGCCGGAGGCGATGGCGCGAGGAAGAAGACGGTGTTGTGATTTGGGCCGTCGTGGGCTGTAATGGGATGAATTGGGGAGTGAATTTCCTTAAGACGAATGGATTGGAGTTTTGCAGCCCGCGCTGCGGAGACATTGCACGATGCGACAGGACATTTGGCCGGCCACAGGAAGAGATGGGCCGCTAAACAAAGACCCCATATACGCTCATGCTTGGCCCGTTAGTGGTCTGAGCCTATCGTGATCTAAAAGAAATTCGGAGGGCTATATCTTAGTGGGCTGAGCCTATCGATGATTTCTGGCCCGAAAAGAACCGGTGTTGCGGCCGGCAACCTTGAACCGTCGGCGGCGGAGTCTTTTAACGTGTATGTCAAAAATGCTCTGTAGCTCTGTACCTCTAAAAATTTTACTCGCACCTCTATGTCTTACTCGTAATTTTTTTTACCCCTATGCCGTTCCATCCATTTGCCGTTAGGACATAACGGAAAAAACCCTAACAGGTGGGGTCCACCAACAAAAATGACCATATTACCCCCTGCCCCTTTTCCCTTCTCTCCCGCGAACAGGCAGACCAGGCCGACGGAGCTCCGCCGGCCGGCCGCCGCGCGCCGCCCCGGCCCGCGCAGCCGCGAGCCGCTCCTGCCCCCGCCCGTACCGCCGCGCCGCTGCGAGCCGCCCCTGCACGCGCCCCCTCGCCGCCGCGAGGCGTGCCCCTCGTCGCGATTGGGGAGGCAGGCGGCGCCGCCCCTCCTGCCATCTTCGATTCATCATCCATGGTGAGCGCCGCCGCAATTCCTCGCAACCGAAGCTTCTTCACCCTCCACGAGACCCATTCCGACCCTCACCGCTTCATTTCCCCTCCTCTCGCAGGACTCCAGGCGGAGCTCCGCCCGCGGCGGCCGTCGTCCTCGGGGAGCACCGCTGCCACTGTGCCGTCTCACCTTTCCATCGCTGGGGTGAGTCTTGCCGCCCCCTGGAACGTGCCGTGCGCGCGCCCCCATCCTCTTCTGCCACCGCTCGCCGCCGGCAAGGCCCCGGCCAAGCCTCGCCGTCGCCGCGTCACGCGTGCGTCGTGCGCGCCGCGCGCGGCCTCGCTCACGCGCCGCTCGTTCTGGCCGCGCGTTCTGTTGGCCTGGCCCCGCGCCTTCCGTCGAGCTCCCGGCGTCCACCACCCCCATGGTGCGTGCGGTGGCCCATGCCGCCGAGTGCCGCGGCAGGGCCGCCGTGCGGGACGGCTCGCTCGCGGCCTGGCTCCACATGCTCCGCGCCGAGGCGCTGCGCGGGCAGGAGGTGCTCGACGCCGTTGGCTGCGCACCTCCGCCGTCGCCGACTCCGCGCGGCGCTTCCTCGCGGGCCGAGAAGGCACCAACGGCGAGGAGTCTGCCGTCGCCTGCGCCACCGACAGGCCGTGCTCCGCGAACGCCAGGCAGCCATCGGGGCACTTGCACAGGAGCTTGAGGAGAAGCAGTACCCGCTCGGCGTCGGCGAGGAGCTCGACGAGGACGTCCACGGCGCCGATCTCCACGGCCTTGGCGGGCCCGCTTCGGGAGCGCTCCACGACGTCCAGCAGCATGTCGAGCGTGCAGGAACTAAGGCTCCTGGAGACCTCGTCGGACAGCAGCATGTCGATCGTGTAAGAACTAAGGCTCCAGAACGAGCAGCGCGTGAGCGAGGCCGCGCGCGCAGGGGCAGCGAGAGCGGCGGGGTGCGCAAGGCCGGCGAGGTGGACAGGTAATGGAAAGAGAGATTTAAGACCTCAAGGGTAGGAATGTCTTTTTCCAACTCCGTTAGCTACCATTGCAGTCCATTCCGTCCAAAAGAGCACATAGGTAAAGAAAAGTTAGTGACAAAACATACAGGTGCGGATGAATTTTTTTAGAGGCATAGACGTCAAGAGTATTAGACTCTCGGCTGCGAGGCAGTACCTCACTAGGCCTACTTGCAATATGATCAACACATGTGATCCATGCTCGCCAGTACAACGTTCCATCGCTCAACAACGACAAAGCGACCATCCTTTTCTCAGAGAAACAGAAGCGACCTGCCAGTACTTCCATTCACCTCTGGACCTGTGTAATTGTTTGCTCCGATCCCCTTCATTCTTTCATTAAAGATGGAGATGACAAAACCATGGAGAATGAAGCTTGCTAACAGTAAGTTTAGCAAGCAAATGAAAAGTGAAAAAAAAAGATAGTAGTAGTAGTAACAATAAGTGAAATAAGATATTCGAAATACTGATGGATTAACTGAAGCTTTCTGCTACTTCTGAAAGTCTTCATCAACTTAAAAAGATCCACGCAGAGATCATAGCCGGAGTCTTCCATTGTCGACTGTAATAAAAATCAAGGGGGAAAAACTCACACACGAATTCAGTGACAGAAAGTAAGAGCATAATTAGGCTTTTGTGCAATAAGAAAAGCATCGTTGGTTGCCCTGATGACGCAACTCCAGCACGATCCGTCACATATATGCCCTGCACTGATGCAAAAAGAAAGCAGTAGTAACATATGGCCCCCGAGAAAGCAGGTTGCCAACCGAACCTAAAATCCGAATCAGAGGGCTAGTCACCGGGCACTCCCACTCCGTTGTGCGTGCCTATCTATCTGCGGCGGCAGCAGCAAGCGCCCAACGTCAGCAGCGAATCACTCGGTTAAATCAGGCCTGATTTGCTGGACTCGACTTGCGTGACGCAAGCGAAATGCTCCCCTGTTTCTTTAAGCTTTGATGTGCTTTTCTCCTCTTTTCTCGCAAGTGCTCTCGTGCTCCATCGATCTCCTGACGGTGCGATTTCTTTCGGAGGCGCAGCGTGACTTGACTTTGGGAGGCTTGTTGATGATGCTCTGTGCATTGGAGAAGATCAGTGAGAAAAGAAAGCTGTAGTTGGTGAAAAAGTTTGGGTTTTGGTACTGTAGCACATTTTGTTGTTACTTGACAAATAATGTCCAACTAGGAGTACAGCCCGCGCATTTGCGCGGCTAGTATTGAAAATTCAAAAAATTCGCATATCGTTGTATCCTTATTTAAAAATTATACTTTTTTTTACCATACATCACTCTGTTCAGTATCGTAAATTATGTCTTATTGTTGGTTAAAACAATTCAAATATGATCTACCTGTAATAACAATTTGATTTGTTGAGCTTTAATAATATTATACATATAATTATTTTTATTTTTGTTTTATTTTGATTGATTGTTGTTAACTTTAGTTTTTATTAATGGTATATATTTGTAACTGATACATGCTAATTGGTATTTATATTTAATTTTTCATAATAGCATTGGTGGGTGATTTTTAATTAGGCACAGGGATATTTTTGGTTAATTTTTATCATAATGGCATTGATGTGTGATATTAAATTAGGCACATGGGTATTTTAGGCTAATTTTTATCATAGTGGCAGTGGCGGGTAATTTTTAATTTTCTATTTTTCTCCGATTAACGTGGAAATTGAGCTTTAATAATATTATACATATAATTATTATTATTATTATTTTATTTTGATTGATTGTTGTTAGTTTTAGTATTATTAATAGTATATATTTGTAACTGATACGTAGCTAATTGATATTTTATATTTAATTTTTTATAATGTCATTGGTGGGTGATTTTTAATTAGGCACAGGGGTATTTTTGGCTAATTTTTATCATAATGGCATTGGTGGGTGATTTTTAATTAGGTACATGGGTATTTTAGGCTAATTTTTATCATAATGACAGTGATGGGTAATTTTTATTTTTCTATTTTTCTCCGATTAACGTGAGAATTTCTAGGCCTTGAGAGCGAACGTGGAGTCTCCGTTTGTTGGCCAAATAATAAGATAATAGATTATGGACTAATTAGACTTAAAAATTCAGCTTGTACTAATCAGTTAGACTGTGTAATTAATTATTTTTTTCAACTACATTTAATGCTCCATGCATGTGTCCGAAAATTTGATTTGACGGATACTGGCAAAAAATTTTGAGAACTAAACAGAGCCTGAATGCATTGGAAATGAGCTATTATATTCGTGGAAGATCAGGCCAAGTGTTGTTTCACTTGGGGGCCGTGTCTCATGAACAGAAGATGCTGGCGCGAGTGCGTGACTGACGCAGACGGCAGAAGGGCAACGGGTGCTTGGGATGCTGTCGAGCCGAAAGCATTGTAGTAGACTTCAGCTAGACGCACCTTTGCAATAGTCTACTTAACATATGCAGAGTTCATGCATTATTTGCTCTCTCTATCCTCTTGTTTGTTGCCTTTACTCTCAGACTTGTAGCAGAGAGAACATATTTTTTGCAGAAAAAGCAGCACCTTTTTTTGGTTAAACATGTTATGACAGTACTGATTCATCTTAGCAGATTGTGTCAGCTTGTAACATGTCGAGGACATGGAAGTGTGTTTCCGCCTACCAAGATCATGCCTATCAAGTATGATGCTAAACTGAGCCGTTGCAAGTTTAGTGGACGCCCCAGCCTCTCACAAAGAGGTTGTGCTTGTGCATGGGACTATTAAACTCTGTCTTCTCTTTGCACGCTCTGAAAAGAGGGTGGCATTTCCTTAAAAAAAAAAGAGGGTGGCAGAACCGCGGTAAATAGCCGCGTTCGACGAGGTTGCTCTGGGTCACTCACGCGCCATGGATTGGATAGCGCTCGAAAGCTTTTCTTATCCGTTGCTATCGCCAGACGCGGCTTTCCACAGCTGTGTTCACGATGAACTTACTGGACTGGCTCTCTGAACATCGTTCTTTTCGAAAGGGAGACAGAGATGCAGGGTCCGTTTGTTTGGTGTAAGGAAAAAGATCCTCCATTTATTCTCACCTCAAGGCATAGATGCATATAGGTTGCAAATTTAGTAGCTAGCAGTGCTCCAGTCCATGAAACAGCAGAGCCCCTGAACATGGTTATTTTCTTCTTTTTTTATGGTAAACATGGTTATTTTCTAGTAAACCCTAAGGCGCGGTAGAACACTATTTCTTTATAAAATCACACTTATCTACGCCAAGTAGCATTAACCTATGACAGAGGACCTGCACGACTATAGAGTTTTTTTTTTTTTTTTTGCGGGTGCACGACTACAGAGTTGGTGTTCAGAAAAATCATTGACACCACACTTTCATCGAAATGACCAGGTGAAGAACTAATTTTTTTTTTTTGAAGAAACCAGGAGAAGAACTATCATCAGTTGGTTCTCAAGCCTCGCGCTACGAGTTTGCAGATGGCGGGTTGCCGGCACATCACATTCTGATTCCTCACGTAGAAACCCATTAGCAGCTTCGCATGCACGACCAAAAAAAAATATATAGAGCCGTGGCTTTCCCGAAAACTGGGCCCTGCCGGAATTCTACTCGGAGGCCACTAAACCAGCAGGCTTACATTTGCGGAATATACGAATCCAGCAAGGCCCGGGGTCCCGGGCCCACCTTACCCACACTGTCACTCAGGCAGGCACCCTTGGCCTCCTCCAACGCCCTATAAATTCAGCGACCACCTCTGCTCCGTTCCATCCAGCTCAAACCCACCTGATCTCTGAGCTCTCGAGCACCTTTGTGGCATTGACATTGCCGTCCTCCTGTGGAGGAGCTCGAGCTCTGTTGGTGAGCAGAGGGGAGGGCCGTTGCTGCGATCGCCATGGCGGGGCGCGGCGCGTTCGTGGAGAAGGCCAAGCCCTACATCGCCATGATCTCGCTGCAGTTCGGCTACGCCGGCATGAACGTGCTCACCAAGGTCTCGCTCAACCAGGGCATGAGCCACTACGTGCTCGTCGTCTACCGCCACGCCTTCGCCACGCTCTCCATCGCCCCGTTCGCCCTCATCCTCGAGAGGTAGCTTTCAGTTCGGTTCAGATCGTAGCTGGTCTGCATTTGGTCTGACGAATTGACACTGATCGATCACGATGCAACTCTGGGAAATGGCAGAAAGGTGAGGCCCAAGATGACGTGGTCCATCTTCTGGCAGATCTTCGTCCTTGCGATGCTCGGGTTAGTCGCGCTCTGCTCAGCTCTGCTCTGCTCTGCTCTGCTCGTGGATGCATCTCGATCGTGTAGCTAGCTGTTCGTGACACTGACACGTCGATCGATGCAGACCGGTGATCGACCAGAACTTCTACTACGCCGGGCTCAAGTTCACCGGCCCGACCTTCGCCTGCGCGATGAGCAACATCCTGCCGGCCATGACCTTCGTCATGGCGGTGATCTTCAGGTACGGTGCGCTTTCGGGACGAGACAAATGTTGTGTCTCAGTGTCTGTTGCAAGTCCATGGGAACAGCCAACTAACTGAAAACGGTTGCCGCATGCTATTTGGTCGTGACGGTGCAGGATGGAGAAGCTGGACATGAAGAAGGTGAGGTGCCAGGCCAAGGTCGCCGGGACGCTGGTGACGGTCGCCGGCGCGATGCTGATGACGCTCTACAAGGGCCCGCTCATGGAGCTGGCATGGACGAGGCACGCGCTGCCCGCCCACGCCGGCGGCGCGGAGGCCCCGGCTGCCGCCGCTGCGGCCATCGGCGGCAGGGAGTGGTTCCTCGGCTCGCTGTTCGTCATCATCGCCACCCTCGCCTGGGCGGCGCTCTTCATCCTGCAGACGCACACCATCAAGCAGTATCCGGCGCACCTGTCGCTCACCACGCTCGTCTGCTTCATCGGCACGCTGCAGGCCGCCGTGGTCACCTTCGTCATGGAGCGCCGCACCTCCGTCTGGACCATCGGCTTCGACATGAACCTCCTCGCCGCCGCCTACGCCGTAAGCATCCCCATCCTGTTCTCGATCGGAAGCGGCACGTCCGTGTCCGTCCTCTTCATGATCTCGATCTCCTCGATCTCTGACGACGATGGGTTCTTGCATTGGCATGTCTCTGTGTTCCCAGGGCATCGTGACGTCGAGCATCGCGTACTACGTGCAGGGCCTGGTGATCCAGAAGACCGGGCCGGTGTTCGCGTCGGCGTTCAGCCCGCTCATGATGATCATCGTCGCCGTCATGGGGTCCTTCATCCTCTCCGAGAAGATCTACCTCGGGGGCGTCCTCGGCGCCGTGCTCATCGTGGCCGGGCTCTACTCCGTCCTCTGGGGCAAGCACAAGGAGACGCAGGAGAAGGAGGCCGGCGCCAAGATGGCGCTGCCGACGGCATCGTCCAAGCAAGACGGAGCCAGCGGTGGGATTGCCGCCGGTGCCGGAGATGACGCGGAGTGCGACACGGGTAATGGCGTGAGGTCATCCTCCGGTGGACGTGGAGCTGCTGCTGGTAGCGCAGTTTGATGTACTCAGATTCCCAATAATTCGCCTCCGGCTGATGGCGGCGCCACGCCATCCAAGTGCTCAAGATTCTGAACTCTAAAATGTTCGTCTACGAAGAGCACACTAGGAAGGCGGCACTAGAGAAAGAAAGATAGTAGTAGCTGTTTGGAAATTGGAATGGAGTTTTTGGCAGGAATTTTGGGAGGAACTCTTCGGCCCGCTACAAAATTCCTGCATTCCAAACAAGCCGGTTTCGCAACGAACAGAAAAGCACGCGCCAACCTAAAACAAGCACCAAAAGCATGTCATTTTTGCGTTTGAGTTTACTGTCTTTGTTGGAGCAACTACACTACTGAACTGTACTAGTATTTCTACCCATCTTATAACTTGCCAAGTTGTAATAAGTACATGACTACATGACTGGGTGTGCATCGATCATACTATCAAGTCTCAAAAATACTTAATAATTTGGTTCCTGGTGTTCCACTGGCGACCTGGTCTCAGCTAGTCAGCTTTTGAGATAAACCTTGCGTTTGAAATGCGCGCATGCATCGGTTGGTGGAATCCTTGTTGCGACCAACTGGATACATCGCATGATATGGAGAACTTGGGTGCTGTGCTTTTGCAAGTACACTGGCAAAAGGTCCATCATCATGGAAAGTTCCTCTCATGAGAACCATATCACTGTTACTAGAATTACTGTACTGTATTCAGATGCACATATGCCGTCACCCTGTTTTTTCAACAAAAAAAAAATCGTTCCTGGTGGTCATAGATACAGACTCCACTAAGAATAATATAGTGTATACCACTTTACTGCCTTCTGGAGTTTCTGGTAACTAGACCTATCATTTTACATCACAAAGCTCAGAGCAATTACTAGGAAACACGAGAATTTTATAATAAATAAGTGTCACTTAAAACTTTGTCACAGATCTCTATTATTAGAATGGCAACCGTAGGTGATAATAAAATTGTATTTCTGTAAACGTGCATAATTTTCTTTAGACAAAAACAGTCCATACAATTTTCAAATTTATGGTCAATCGAAGTACGTGAAGATATCATCAGATGAATTTGAAAAGTTTGGAGAATATAATATGATGCTTATTAAAATGAAAAGACAGAACATGCCTATACATCAACAGCTTTATGTTTGGGATTTTCAATCAACCAAACCGTGTAGGGACTAGGCAGGGGCGCCCCGGCTAAATCAGGGGCCAGTGCGAAATGCTAAGACGAGGCCCTAGTGGTCTAGTAAAATCAAACAATAGTAACAAGCAGCATAGTAATGTGATATTTCAAAAATTGTCGTACCTATTGTTCACTTGAAGAACTTTATTCTTTGGGCATTCTTTGAAATAAAATCTTCAACGATGCGCTCAGAATCAATCTTCTCCAGCATGTCACTTTCAAGTGCTATCATAGCCAAAACGTTGAGCCTTTCTTGTGTCATTGTAGAGCGCAAGTAGGACTTTAATACCTTCAATTTTGAAAAGCTTCATTCCGTTGATGCAACAGTCACAGGAATAGTCAACATAATTCTATATGCAATGCTTGCATTTGGAAAGCAATCATGTCGCTTCAAAAATTTCAGAATTTCAACTGGCCCCATATCATCTTTAGGAATGAAATCTTGAAGGAACTTCAACTCCACGTACAGTTCACTAGCAGCAATATCAGATTTTCCATCTTTTGTAAGGATAGCCTCAAGATTCTGACAAGATGATTTCAAGCTCTTAGCATCCAATGATTTCAATGCTTCAGAAGTAAATAAGAAACCAAAATTTTTCTGGTAACTTTGATAATGTTCAAATCTTCTTGTAAGTGAGGCAATAGCCTGATCAACAATAGGAATGAAATAGCTGATTCTAAATGATTCTTCGGCAGACTGTGTGGCCAAATTTGTGTCATCGGAGGTCTCATCAAATTGTCTTTTTCTTTTAATTACTCGTTTCTTACGAAATGTTGTTCCAATATCCATCTCAAGTGCAAATCCTTTGGTTGTCTCTAGTGCCTCCAAGAAACCAGTTTCCCTGTAGTTTTTGAAGAAAAAAAATCAACCCTTCCACTTTCTCAATAGCAATATCGATAAGCATATCCTTTGCTTGCAAATGTTTGCTCACTAAATTAACAGCATACAATATATCATACCAAATGACTATTGCCACTATAAATTCAAACTCTCCAAGAATATTTATCCTCCTATAAATGACTATTGCCACTATAAACCTCCTAGAATATCTATCCTTGGGACCTTTCTTAATGGATAAATCTCTTTTAGGACCTTTTTTTTTGCTAAAATATCAACCTGCCTAGGATCAAGGGAATCCCAGTACCTTGGATCAAATATGTCAGGCGAAAAAGAAGTATCCACATTGCCATCATGAGACGAACTATCCAATTCCAAGTTAACATCAGTGCTAGTGCCATCCATGTTATCACCATTATTAGGAACTTCCTCAATGTTTTCTATCTCTATCTCATCTGTAGGAACAATATTTTCTACTTGTGTCTCACCATCATTTGGTTCATTGGCATTGGGAACACTAGTATTTTGTGTACTGCCCTGCCCCTGATTACCGGGGTGAGAAACTTGTGGTTCTTTCCTAATAAACCTTTCCATTGCCCCTTTCTGAGATTCAATTAGTTCATCTATTCTTTGTTTCTTTTTACGCTTTTGATAGCCAGAATCATATTTCCTATGCTGTTTTGCCGACGACATGACTTGCATTTGCAATGGAAAGAATAAAGTTAATAGATGTATTTTAATCAACACAAATGATGAAAGAAAAAAATAACACAAAATTAAGTCTTACTCTTTGGCCTAGCCTTCTGCCTTCACGAGTGCCCCTGAGTGCAATTGCAATTTGCAAGTGACCATTGACCAGGCGTCCAGACGTGGGGCGATGGTGGCAATTGCCAATTGAAATTGGATGGGCGAGGGCGTCCTGTTCCAGTGCTCCATGCCGAGTCGCCGATGCCGCGTGGGGGGTGGGCGCGTGGCCGTCCGCCGTCCACGATGCCCTCGTGCGGCGCGGCGTGCGCGAGAGAGGAACGGGATTACGGGAAGACGAAGCGATGGTCTGGGACTCTGGGGTTTAGCCTCGCGAGTCGCGATTGACGATTGGGCGTCGAGGGGAATTGGAAGGCCGGGCAATGAGCCGATCGGTTCAACTTCTGAAAGTTGGGCTTTGTTTTTGGTAGAAAATGGGCTGCAAACTCATGAAATTGAAGCCTCTTATACTATTATATACTAAGATACACTTCATATTTTGGGGCCCTTCCAATTCGGGGGGCCTGTGCAATCGCACGGGCCGCACGGGCCCAAGGACGCCCCTGGGACTAGGGACTATAAGCTGGTAAGGCTAAATAATAATATAATGTTTCTTCTCAACAATATTTTCCAGTAACCAATTAAACAGCTTGTGTCCCTGTTTCAATCCTCCGAGGTTATTATAAGCTGCAATTGCTAGGGAGGCAACTTTTAGCTTTTCTATAAGCTGGGTGCATGGTTGGATAGTTGAGAGGGGAGTGGATCAACCTGGCTCTAAATTGGGCTACTTGGATCAGCTAGAGCTTCATTTTTTTAGCCTTAGCTAATCTAAACAGCGCCTCACTATCCTTAAAAGACGGTCGACTTTGTGCCATTCAATCTGTAAGAGAGCATATATAAGCTTAGCTTTTTCCTCGGCAACTAAAATAAGGTAAAAATAAACCAATATATAGACATATGCCAATTTTTAGTACCTTCATCAGGATAAAAACTTTCCGTACCGTTATCCGATCCCTGGGTTACTTCTCTAACAACACGCATCCGAGATCTTCTTTTGGTTACAGATGCATCGTCAGAAGTTTCTGGTGATCCCCTTTACTGGATAGACATCCTGCTCCAAATTAAAATTCTAGACTCACAACACGAGATCGTCGTCAGAAAGTTACTACTCATGCTCGTTTCGAGCTGAGTGGAATACCAAAATGCGCACCAAACTCCATGATGAGACGGAGATCGCCGGCAAGTTGTTCGCTTGTTGGCACCACCTTGTGGAGGAGAGATCATATAAGCACTAGCCCTCTGGCTGATAAACTATCAGGGCCTGTTGATAAACAAAACCAATCAGGAAACAACTTTAGCAGAAGAAGCACAGCCACTTGTCCACTCATCGCCATTGCTGATGCCGAGGGAACCTGATGGTGCGGGAGCATTTCTCCGCGTAAACCGTCCAGGTGCGCACCCCACATCCGCCTGTCGATCGACCGAGGAAGCCTGCAGCCTCCTTCTCGATCGATTTTCTCCTTTACACGTCGAACCCGCTTGCGCTTACCTGACACTTGCAGCAACTCGCAACGGCGCTTTACATCAGTGGCCGGCCTAACCAGTCTCCAGCTACCAGCTGCAACAAGTAGACACACACACACACAGGTCACTGAAACTCTGAATCAATCGAGCTCAAGCCTGATGGACGAGGACGTGCGAACGAAGAACGTCGCCCTCGCGCGCACGCTAGGCGCAGCGCGCGAGTACCGAACTACTGATCGATCGAGCACCATCATTACCGGCCGCCCGATCGTGTCCTGGAAAAAGAAGCACGTATGCTTACCATTGATCGACGTCGACGCCGACCGACGACGACGGCGGCGGCAAGTTGCTGCTTATTCAGGCCTCCCTACTCACACAGCACTGATCACGTATTGGCATCGAGCTAGGTCACAGCTAGCTGAGCCTGCACGCCTTTTTGCCTAAAATAAGCGGGGCGTGGTGGGATGGGAATGAGATGCCGGCGCAACAAGGCGCCGGATTGATTTGTCCTCCCTGCGTGGCTTCGGCGGATCGGATCGGTAAGGGCCAGTAAGAACTAAGAAGGCCGGCCATGGCCAATGGTGGTGAGCAATCGTGGAGTGCAAGGAATCTGCAGAAGGGTCGGCGCGTGATGTCATTCCGGGGCTTGGGTTGGGCAAAGATGAAGGTGAAGTGTTGGTTTGGAAAGTAAAGCTGGGGGACATTGCTGTTGCTAGCTTTTGCCTTCGTGCATGATGGTTGCATCTCCAGACGTTTAACTCCCAGGACCTTGTTGTTCGGTTCCGGTCCATGTGTGCGGCCCAGCTCCAGCTCCATCTTCTGATCAATGATTGGACTGAGAGAGTAGTGTCTGGGTTGTTCAGGGAACTTGAGAGTTCATCAGTTCTTGCACACCACCAAAACTCGAAGAGAAAGGTTTGGCTCAGCCAGTGGTGAAGGTTAGAGTTGGAAAAGGAGTTGGGTAATCTCTGCTATAGCTTTTTATAACGATATGTTAAAAAAAATTAACTTTACCACTCGACGAATAAAGATAGGCTAGATACTGCAGGTGCACTCAACTAAAGCTAGTCTCAGTAGGGAGTATCATCGGACGGTTATAAGACTGTGAATTATGTAATTGAGTCGGAGGAGTGTCATGGAGATGATACTCCTCTCACATCCCATAACACTCTACCTTCTTTTTTTTCTGTTATGTCAGCAAATTTAATATTCATAATACTTCCATGATACTTCCACTACTGACCTAACATTTCAGTCTATGCCTAAATGATTTGGATCTGGCCGTCTGGCTTGTGGCTAACCAGTAGCCACCGACTAAATTGTCATTATTACTCACATAAAAACACCATCAAGTCTTCAGCTAACTTAGGTAAGAGGGAATTTGAAAGCGATCGGGTGCTCTAGCCTAAGAGGGGGAGGGGGTTTTCGGGCACTATTAAAACCTTAACCTATGGCTCCAACTAGTTTGCACAAAACTTAAACTAAAACAAACTATCTAGATGTGCAACTACAGTTCACCTTAGTGTAAAACCCTCATCCCAAAAGAGTTTTGCAATCTATAGCCAATCCTAGCAAGATACTACACTAAGAAAGTAAAGGCACACAAGTTGCAATATGAAACGCGGAAGCTTAAATAGAGGGATGAGAGGAAGCGAACTCTCGACACGAGGATTTATTCCGTGGTTCGGATTGCCACAAAGGTGCCCCTACGTCCACGTTGTTGAAGCACCCACTAAGAGTATCGCTTTCCGGCAATCAAGTCTCTCCCGTGAACACAATCACGGTCACCTTGATCCCGATCTTCACTAAGGGAGATTGCCCACGAAGGAGGGGTCTCCGTCCCCCGCACAAAGTTGTCGACGCCGCTTCACACCAAGCCGGAGGGTCGTTGACGTGCCGACGAGCCACCAAGGCTCCAAGGATGCCGGCGCACCGAGATACACTTTTGGTTCACACTAGAACCAGCCACAAGGATCTAAACCTTGCTTGTACACTCACTCAAGAGCTAACCTTGCACTAACTCACAAAGCTTGTGCTAAGGACTAAGGATTTGATCTTTCTGCCCTTGGATGGCTTGGAGGTGTTCTTGGATATGTATGAGATGTCTTGGGACTCCAGCAAGCTTCAAATGGCCGGGGTGAGGCGTATATATAGGCCACCAAGTCTTGTAGCCGTTGCTCCAACGGCCAGCAGAAAACAGCATACCATCGGATGAACCGATGCCTCTGCCTGGGGTGGCGTCGGTTCATCCGGTCACTCTCAGACCCGAAGTAGCCGTTGAGCTTCTGACGCACTGTCTGCGACACCACCGGTTTAACCGATGACTGTGTGTCGGTTAAACCGGTCACTCACAGCACTCAACTAGCCGTTGGCCTCTTTCTCTCCTGCTGACGTCATTACACCAGTGCTATGCTCCGATGCATCACCGATTCAACCGGTGCTGAAGACTTGGCTCCTGCGCGCTTGACATCGTCTCTGGAATATAGTACTTTGAATGCACCGATGCTTCTCATGACGCCGTCGGTTCATCCGGTGCTTCACTTCTTTCTTCACTTGATCTTCAGAGGCGCACAGACTTGTGACAAAGCCAGGGCGTCGGTTCTTCCAACAACCATCGGATGCACCGATGCTATGGGCATCGGTTCTTCCGGTGCTACTGATTTCAGTAGAACTCGTCCAATTCAACGTTTATTTGAGTTCTTTCTTTGTGTTTTGCTTTGCATGGTCTTTTTACTTCATCTCTGGAATCTAGAAATGTTCACTTAACAAAACCATTATTCTCATTGATTGCATTGTCATATGATCACCAAAATCACTTGAAATGACATAAATGGTGTCATGTTCGTTACAGAATTGTTTGAAAACGTATCAAATGTCCATGTCCCAAGGATAATAAATTTCCACGTCTCCTGTATCTCAGTGCCTGGAAATTTGAAATAGATCAGGCAACAAGTATGAACGCGGCGGTGCACTATGTGACATCCACAATCGAGTTCTTCTTTAGGGAAACTTATTAGGGTTTTGGGCAATTGAGGGTAAGAAGAGAATTGTCACGCCCCAAACACAAACTTGGAGATGGCAGCCGCCGTACACTTATGAACCTTTGAAGTTCATAAGTGTACTAGGCAAAGTGGAACACTAATTTTTGTCTCAAAATGAAGAATATTCATACTTTATTGATGTTTACAAGCATTCAAAATTACATTGGTGTGTACTGCGTGAAAAGATTATTGTGAAATAAACTAAACTACTGCTACAATTACTCCTGGTCGTCACTCCCCATCCCAGCAAAATCTCCTCCTTCATTCAGTTCTGTGCACATCAGTCAAGCAAACAAGCAATGAGTATGTTTCATACTCGGCAAGTAAATTTAGTTTTTTACGAAGAGTCCCTGCTTACCATAGGAGTATAAACATTATCAGATATCTAGAAAGTTATTCAATGAGGAAAGCTTTTAGTGGACCTCTGCAGAGAATTATTTATTTAACCGCCATAATCCCACCAATTTGGTAGTACCCCATCTCTGAGAAACCAACTCCAGATTCCTTACTTGAGCGAGGCTTGCCCATCTCACCCTGATACCGGACTTACCGCATATCGCAATTTCAAGAACCGGCTGTCCCAGGGTAAGTACTGCCATGTTCGTTTCCCAATTTATGATGATTAGCATCCATTCATCAGATGATATATCATTATGTTTTCAAGTTCAACATTCAACAAGCTACTGATATGCACAGCTTGCCTGGTTAATTCAGGGGAGTTCTTCCTTCCAATCCTCGAGGTCAATAGTACCTAACATATTGATAAGTTCTTAATAAATTTTACACTATCATTTAGGCACAAATCATCAGCTGATCATGTTTTCATTAATCGGCCACAAATTGAGTAATATTCAGGCCAGTCCTATACACATATAGGTGTCAGTTCAGTCAGGCATCCTCGTGTGAATTGTTTAATTTGGAGTCAACTTATATCATGATTGTTTCCATGTAAACATGATTATCTATTATTAGTAAGATTACACATGTGTTCCTCAAACTGTTTAGTCACATTAGAGAGTTCTGAACCAATGCATGTAAGCATACTGTAAAACATTTCTTTAAAATACTAACATTTTTCTAGCAGAAAATGGGTCCGGCAGCAGTGACCACATACATCTTTTCTTTAGTCAACAGTTTAGGTTACCAAGCAGGTGTGTTCTCGTATGACAAATCACTAGTTAAAGTGACAAGTATTAGAGGGAGCGTGCAGTTTAGTTTCAGACCTAGCTTATATTGTTACACGAAGCAAGACAGAGGCTATACACCAACAGGTACTAGTGCTAGCAGTAAAGATCATATACGGGGTCTGAGAGAACTAGCAGAAAACAGGGAGAAAAGAATAGAAATCAAGAGTAGTATGAAAGTAAATCTGCTAGAGGAGCATACCTTAGCAGCAAGGTCACTTCCAACTCTCTGATTTCTCTCGATCTCTCCCAACCCTACCGTGCTCTGTTTTTTTGGGAATAGTTTTGGTGCAGGTTGTGAGCGGAAGAGAGGGCTGCATAAATACACAATCTTAACCTGAGCTGGGTTAAATTCTACCCTAGTTCAGTTTTCTCATCTCTATCTGTAGGGATACGTGGGGGTTAAGGAAACCTGTAGGTGTCCAGGGTCTTTTTTTTATTGCTGTAGTCGTCATCTCTATCCAGGTCTTTCTTATCTCATTTCTTTCTCTTGATTTATTTTATTTCTTCTTCACAGCCCAGTGTACATTCTGTTGAACCCAGAGTTTGGATGTACTGTAGTTGTAACCTTTAGCAAGAATTTGTTATCTACTTTCTAGAATTACATAATAGTCCACTGGTTATACATATGCAATATTGTTTCTAGTTTCTTACAAGAATCCTCATGTTTATAGAGATTTTTTTTCTTGGAGGGGACAAGGGGGAGGTATGGCGATTTGGGTGGCTCAAGAGTGGGACAACGATGAGGTAGAAGACATCCACACATATAAGGGGATCTCCATATGAGAAGAGGAAGAGATCTAGATAGAGGCAATAGCCGCCGCCGAATTAGTACGCCAGGGGTTGTAGCTGATGGGTGGACGTGGGCACGTGGCCGCCGAGGGGGCGGGTGGGCAGGTGGAGGCCTAGGCAAGCATGACCTGGCCGTCGAGATCTTTAAGAAACAATCTGAACCGCTGAATTGGAACCTGATGGCAGAGGATATCTTTTTCAAAACACATGACAAGTGATAACTAGCAACTCCCACTTCTTACTGATACGCAACCTCTGAGCTCTCCAAATATTTGTGGCAGAGTAGACACTGTCAGCGTACTCCCTTCATTCACAAAAGAATGCAATTATGGGATCTATGCCGGTCAAACTAGTTCGAGTCTGACCAAATCTATAAAACCTATATAGTTGGTCCCCACTAAGAGCCATTTACTTTGATTTCTATGCAACCATGTTAAGCCACATCATTCTTTTTGTTTCAACCGTTAGATCATGGGTAGATAGATAAATCCTAGCCATACGTTGTGATTCACCATCCTCCGTTCCACTAACAGTCATTAATTGAAACGTTGCACTATCTCTCAGCAAAGAAATAGTTCATGTGAGAATCATTAGTATGGAGGCACTGAAATCATTAGCACATTCAATTACTGAGTTCTTTAGTGCTCACCTCATAAAAAACTGGTCTATTTGCATGCGTGCCTGCCCCCTTTTTTTTAAGTTTTTAAGGTGGCTTAGAAGACTAATGTCCATTTTGCATGTGTGTCTATCTGTTTTGCATACCTGCATGCATAATTTGAGTGGTTTGGTTTTGCATGCATTGGCCAAGGAGAGAATTTGCATGCATGCACATTAACTCTCACCTTGGTAACTGAGAATCTTGCCAGCATCTATTAAAATCACATATGCATGTATGCATATTAATATTCCACATCTTCTTGGTATATGTGTTTATCCTCATGGTGCCTAATAAAATGGCCTGGAGGGAGTGAAAGAATCGACACTAGGCCTAGAGGGGGTGAATAGGCCTGTTTAAAAAATCTCTGAAAAACTTGACAAAACTATTAGGTCCGGATGATCTGGCCCCTGGTCGGATGATCCGGTCATTCTCAGGTCCGGATGATCCGGCTATGGGTCGGATGATCCGACAGCAGGAGAGAATCTAACACGAGATTTGAAATTTACTTAGCTTTTGACAATTCCCTTTGAATGCAAAGTTGACAAATGAAGTAACTAGCCCTGTGAAACAGTTTAGCACAAGCGGAAAGCAACTAACAAGTAGATCAAGTTAAGATTAGCTCAAGAACAATAAATACAACAAAAATAAAATAGACACAAGATTTATCCCGAAGTTCACTCCACAAAAGAGCTACGTCTCCGTTGAGGTGCTCACAAAGAGCAGGGTTGCTCTTTAACCCTTTCCCTCACTCAATCAACCACTTAGGAGGATTGAGGTGCTCACTAGCAAGAGTCCACAAAGAACGGGTAATACAAACTTCCGGCGGCTCAAACCACAAAGGAATGGAAGCTCACCGGCACCTCTAACCGTCCAGGAGCAAAGCTCCAAGAGTAACAAACGCGAATCGACGAATCGAGGTTGCTTCAAATGTTTTTTGAGATGAACAAGTGCTAGCTCACGGAGTGCTCTCGAATCACACCTCGAATCTCACTTCAACTCAATCCCTAGGTGTTTTCTTACAAGAATCAAGCTTTAGGATGGAGAGAAGTGGAGGATTTAGTGCTTTTGAGTCGAAGTTGGTCGGGGAGAGAGAGAAATGAAGGAAGGGGGTGAAGGGGTATATATACTCCCACCCCCGAAAGTGACTGTTGTGTGTTTTCTGGTGGAGCCCGAATCATCCGGGGTGTGAATAGAATAGGCAAAACACACACTGAAATTCCCAGGTCCGGATCATCCGGTATAGTGCTGGATCATCCGACCTGGGCCACTCTGGACGCTCACAAGTAGGGATGCAAGCGGCAGTCCGCAAAACCCACATATAGGCTTAATTAAGTGGGTTGCCGCAATAACCCGCGAAAATTTAACCTATATGTGGGTTCGCGGGCTAGCCCACTTGCATCCCTACTCACAAGTCACCAGGTCCGGATCATCCGGCCCAGGGCCGGATCATCCGGACTTACTCCGAAAGTTCAGACACTGTGCGGCCGGATCATCCGGCCCAGGGCTGGATCATCCGACCCAGTGCAGGAACTTGTGTTGTGGTTGATTTTTGTGGGTGTTTTCTCTCAAGGATTGCATCTCATGTGAATCATTTTAACAACTAAAAAATCATGCGAATGCGTCCCCCTTGATAGTACGGTGAATCCTATACTCAAATTCAAACCGAAAATTAAAATTAAATCCCGATCGAATCCACCATACTCATTTTGAAATTGGGGAGCTTCCTTTCATCTTCTTCTTGAATTTCTCATTTTATTCCTGCACACACTTTCTTCAAAGCATCATATCCCCAAATTGTGATTGTCAAAAATCCCCCAAATCAATTAGGGGCCTAGATGCACTTTCAGGGAGTAATATGTTGCTCTTCGGATTCCATTCTAGACCGCTTGGCTTCTTCAGGCCCACCTATAAACTCCTCACCAGTGGTACCATCATGACGTAGGACAGACCAGAGCAAATAGATGCAGAAGAGGATCGGAAAGAACGGCCATGGGTTGTAGCACCGACGCAGCTGCCAAGTAGGTGAGAACACCGACGTTGCATCAACCGGAAGTGTTGATGCTGCAGCGAGCCCATTGGCGACCTCCACAACCGGTAGTTGGAGAGCTTCATGGCGGCGATAGTGACCCCATTGCCGGTTCACGAGGAGCACAGCCACGAGGAGGCCTATGTCACACACCTTCGACTGCCAGTTCAGTGTGGCTGCGGTTACTCAGACCTGCAATTCTATGCCCATGTCCAGGATGCGCACGCGCGCCGGGATCTTATTCACATTTTTCTCCATATATCCTTGAGAATATCTTATTCACATTTTTCTCCATTCATCATTTATAAATTTATTTGTTGTCTTCATGTATTCTTTGGAACATCTTATTCATATTTTTCCATTCATCTCCAAATATGTTATCTAAACAATAACCTCAAACCGTCATCTAAAGCTTAAACTATAGCTTCAAATTCCCGTAGCAACGTGTGGGAATTCAACTAGTTTAAATAATACCAACGCTTATATCTCCAAATAAATTTATTATGAAAATATATTCTATAACTAATCTAACTATACTTATTTTGTACCATAAATGCTATTATGCTTTATATAAATTCGATCAAAATTTTAAGTGTTTGATTTATCAAAAAATAAGAATTGTACTTTTGTTGATGGAGGGAATATGAATGTATGGTACCCCGGTCTACAGACCAAACGAACTTGCGCAGGATTGCAGCTTGCAGGAAGCCAGGAATGTCTGTCTTTCGCAAACGTGAACCCGGGAGGCCGTCGTCCGTTAACCCAACCAGTCTAAGGCCTCGTTCGGTTGCTACCAGGAACCGAACCAGGTGAGAAATGGTTCCAAGATATATTTTGAGTGATTCCATGTATACCACTTGAGATTCTATTCAATCATACATGGATTTATTTCAAGTTAGGAATGATAGGTACAATAAGAAGCTATAACAAGAGAACATGATTTAATTCACACCTCTCGACTCATGGGTTGATTCTCGGTCTCTTGTTATAGTCTCTTATTATATTTATTATCTCCAACACAAAATAAATTCATATGTAATCGAATAAGATCTCAAATAGTATTCATAGAATTACTTAAATATACCTTGAAACCATTCCAGACCTGGTTCGGTTTCTGAAAACAGCCGAACGAGGCCTAAAGAATTTGGCCCAACAGTTTAAGGCCTAAGAGCTTGTTGCAAGGCCTGTTGGAGGGGGCGTAGAGAAACAGCCGCAAAACGAGGCGAACGGGCCGAATACTTATTACTCGTGTACTTGTTCCTTCTAAACCGATTGCAAACTGGAGAGCTGGGAGTGAGTGGTCGTTGGATGGAGTGAACGTGCACGTGGTGGACACGTGGGGGTCATTTCTTTGCAGGGGCAACAGGAATAGGAAAGACTTCAAGTTCAAGCTGGCGTTCGACCAAGTCGCCACTACTCGCCAACCTGCAACCGAAACCGCCCGCAGGCCGTTTCTCCAATCGCCCCACGGAAACAAGGCCCACAGGAACCCAACGACCCTGCTTCGCTCTCTCACCAAACATTGAAGCCGAAATGATGACCTGCCCAAACAGGAACCGAACAATGACCATGCTTGGCCTCTCCGCACTTCGTTTTCCCTGTCTGACCTGATGATTCAGAAGCAGCAGTTAAGCATGATTTGGGCTATGTTTAGCTTGCGGAAATTTTGGATTTTGATAATGTAGTACTTTCGTTGTTATTTAATATTTAATGTCTAATTATGAACTAATTAGATTTAAAAAATTCGTCTCGTCATTTACAGTTAAACTGTATGATTAGTTGTTTTTTTTCAAATGCATTTAATGTTCCATGAATGTGTCAAACATTTGATATGATGAGTACTGTAGAAAATTATAGACTAATTAGATATAAAAGAGATGATTCGAATGTTTGGGCACCACGCATTGAGGCGCTGTTTAGATCACACCCCATAAACCCCGTAAATAAAAAAACGTCACATCGAATGTTTCGACACATGCATGAAGTACTAAATGAAGTCTATTTACAAAACTTTTTGCATAGATGGGTTGTAAATCGCGAGACGAATCTAATAAGCCTACTTAATCCATGATTTGCAACAGTGATGCTACAGTAACCATCCGCTAATTATTGATTGATTATGAATTAATTAGTATCATTAGATTCATCTCGCGATTTACAACCCATCTGTGTAAAAAATTTTATAAATAGAATTTATTTAGTACTTTAAATTAGCAATATTCCAACGCAAAAAAATTTGCGCGTAACTAAACACAGCTGAATTCCGTCGATTCGCATGGGGCTGCAACACGAAGCATATACAGCAAGTCACGCGCTGTGTAGTTCATCAGTCAACCATCGAGACTCCAAAGTTGTCAATAGGCATCGAAATCAGCAGCAGCACCTGGTATCCTCCGGTGGTTGGTGAACTCAACTCTGATCAGCCAAAAAAAGAGCGAAAACAACGGCAAAGTGCTTGGATCCCGACACAGCACACAACTAAGCTCTAGACAATCAACTCGTATACAATCTGTAAAATAAATTAACAAATAACAACACTAAAATACTGGTATACCTCACATCCTTACATCTCGTTTTCTCAAAAGAAAAAAATCAACCCCAAACATTTACAATTCCATTCCCCTTAAAAAAAATTGAATTTTATTTTTTCTACAAGAAAAAGAAAACATTTGAGCTGAAAGAGGGGAAAACGAGACTAGCAGCCCGGTGGGGCCCACTCACCTACCGCTAACCTCCCCCGTCTTCCTTTCTCCAGTCTTCCCGCAGTATAAATTCACCGAACACCGCGCCACCATTGTTCCACACACACCAAATCCCCAACGCCGACGAGCAGCCACCATGGACGCCTCCCTCTTCATCTCCGTCGGCCTGGCGGCGGTCCTGATCCCGCTCTCCCTCGCGCTGCTCAACCGGCTCCGCCTCGGCCGCCTCCCGCCCGGCCCGCGGCCCTGGCCCGTGCTGGGGAACCTGCGGCAGATCAAGCCGATCCGGTGCCGCTGCTTCCAGGAGTGGGCGGAGCGGTACGGGCCCATCATATCCGTCTGGTTCGGGTCCGGCCTCACCGTCGTCGTCTCCACCTCGGAGCTCGCCAAGGAGGTGCTCAAGGAGCACGACCAGCAGCTCGCGGACCGGCCGCGGAACCGCTCCACGCAGCGGTTCAGCCGCAACGGGCAGGACCTGATCTGGGCCGACTACGGCCCGCACTACATCAAGGTGCGCAAGCTCTGCAACCTCGAGCTCTTCACGCCCAAGCGCCTCGAGGCGCTGCGCCCCATCCGCGAGGACGAGGTCACCGCCATGGTCGAGTCCGTCCACCGTGCCGCCACCGCCCCGGGTGAGTAAGCAGAGATCTCGCCGCCCCTCCTCTTTCGATCCCGCACGATGGTAGGTGTATGCAATTTTGTACAAAATTGGGGGGGTGTTTGGTGAAAAGGCGGATGATTCTTTGGTGCGAAGACTTGTGGGTGGGGCGGTGGGACGTGGGGTCCTTGCTGGGGTGTCGCAGTGTTGGTGGATTTGTTGGTGACCAGACCAGCTGCTGCTGCGTCGTGTTGACTCGGCTAACCGGTGCTGGGATTTTGCAATGTCAACTCGCCCTGTGCCCTTGGTGGCAAGCTAGGCTCATTGATGGTCTTGGCCTTTGGGGTCGATAGTGGCATAAGATCGCAGCTCGCAGGGGAAATGCCAAATCTCAGCCAATCACGGTCAGGTTGAGTAGTAACGAATAGAAATGCTGAGTGCTGTGAAGGTGGGCATAAATTTAGTGCGCACAATAGCACCAGTGCTACTGGTCAGCTGCATTGAGCTAAGAAAACGTTGGGGTTATTTTATTAGGCATACCTGATTATTAAATAGATCATGGTGGTTAAGTTATAAAATTAGTTTGGTCTTCCAATGGGTTTTAGTACTCATGGGGACATGCCAACATGGAGTTGTTCTTCTTGATCTAGATGCGACTTAATTGTTTGGTTGGGCTTAAGCTAGTTCGGTGGTTTCCACATAATATTCTGTTAATGAAAACAACAAGGAAATTTAGCCACTTTGTTTTATGACAAAGCATTCATTGTTGGCATTATACCAGTTTGACTAAAAGTCTAAAACAGCAACCCTGCCTCGTTATCATCGACTATAGCCCATGCAAACCATATTAGGGATCCTGTTTTGTTTTCTTAACAATTAATTTGATCAATGCATGGTAGATTATAAATGTGCTGACAGCTTGCAAATGTACAATTTAGATTTGCTTTAGTGCAGAATTATGTAGTTCACTTGTGCAATCTGAGAGCATTTGACATTTTGTACAATATGGATTTCTGAGCAGATTGCCTTGTGACCTTTGCAAAAATGTTACCTTGATTCCTTTGAGACTCCAAAGTCTGAACTAGGTTAATACCAATGGAGTTCTGAAACGAGAAACTTGCAGACCAGATTGATAATATCTTACAAATGTAGCTTTTATTCCTTAAGCAGACTGTGATGCAGTATTGATAATTTGATTATTAATAACCAATATATATTTTTTGAGTGAAGTAACCAATATATATATTGTAGTTTCAGAGTAATAGTCAATGGGTCTGAACTGATTGCTGTAGCATATCCAAAAAGGGCAAATTCAGATAGCAAAATGCATGTGAACCCTATCTGTTGACATGGTATTATACAGAAAGTATCCTCTGCACTAGTGTTAGGTTCTCTTTTCCACTGTTGTGAGGAATATAGATATTCCTATGCACCTTCCTGCTATGTTAGTTGCAAAGCAAACCACTCACCAATTACCTTTTGACTTTATTTAGCACAAAATTGTTTGTTCCACTGGTTGTCATATGCTCCTTCCTGTTCTGTGAATCTTTTTATGGGTATTTCATAATTTTAGTTGCAAATAAAACCGCCTATTGATAGCATTTTATATTGTTTAGCAAAAATTTATTGTTCTAATAGTGCAAGGAAATAGGACATATTATATTTCCATGAGTTGCACTATTATAACAGTTAGTTACCAGATCAGTTGTAACCTTAAGTCATTTAGGCATTTCACAATAGTATCTAATTTTGAATTATTACTTACATCTTATATTGTTTTCAGGTAATGAAGGAAAGCCATTGGTAGTGAGGAACCACCTTTCCATGGTGGCCTTCAACAACATAACAAGGCTGGCATTTGGGAAGCGGTTCATGAATGCAAACGGTGAGATTGATGAACAAGGGCGTGAATTTAAGACTATCGTGAACAATGGGATCAGGATAGGTGCATCTCTCTCTGTTGCTGAGTTTATTTGGTATTTGAGATGGTTGTGTCCACTTAATGAGGAGCTTTACAAGACTCACAATGAGAGGAGGGACCACCTGACAATGAAGATCATTGAAGAGCATGCTAAAGCTCTCCAGGAGAGTGGTGCCAAACAGCACTTTGTGGATGCTCTTTTCACCCTCAAACAGCAGTATGATCTTAGCGAAGACACAGTTATTGGACTTCTATGGGTATGTTGGAACCCTTTTCTCACAGATTACTCATTTGTATATGCTTTATGGAGTTTCATTGAAGTTTTTTTATTCTTCAGATGTGACGCACTGTTGAATTTGTATATGCTTTTTATACTAGATATGATGCCCATGCACTGCTAATTTTTCTATAATGCACACGTGTGGCATACCCTTGATTAAAATTGATTTATTTATAAAGGTCACTGGAGAATTCTTTTGCCTACTCCAGTTGTCCAGTAAGGTTCAGTATGTAGTTTGGGTCAGAATGACACGTCACTGTCCCAAGGTAGGTGTAAGATGGTGGGATTTGGAAAATGTCTATGTTCACTTTGTAGTTGGAAATGGTTGCACTTTATGTTCAGTCATTCACCTACTATCAGCATGAGATATGCGCAAAGGTTAGGCCAGTTAGCTACTATGCCACTTGGTGAAAACCATATGACGATTTTTGTTTCCCCAACAATGTGCGCGTGGGGGGTGGGGGGGGGGGGGATCCCCCACGGCCCGCCTACATTTTCATTACTGATACAGATCCTGGTATGCTTTTGTTGTGAGTACTAATCGTCCTTATTATTTTTCCTCATTATCAGGACATGATCACTGCTGGAATGGACACAACAGTCATCTCAGTCGAGTGGGCGATGGCAGAGCTGGTCAGGAACCCCAGGGTGCAGAAGAAGCTGCAAGAGGAGCTGGACCGTGTCGTCGGCCGTGACCGCGTCATGTCGGAGACCGACTTCCAGAACCTCCCCTACCTGCAAGCCGTCGTCAAGGAGTCGCTCCGGCTGCACCCGCCGACGCCGCTCATGCTCCCTCACAAAGCCAGCACGAACGTCAAGATCGGTGGTTACAACATCCCCAAGGGCGCCAACGTGATGGTGAACGTCTGGGCTGTGGCGCGTGACCCCAAGGTGTGGAGCAACCCGCTGGAGTACAGGCCGGAGCGCTTCCTGGAGGAGAACATCGACATCAAGGGCAGCGACTTCAGGGTGCTGCCGTTCGGCGCGGGCCGGCGGGTGTGCCCCGGCGCGCAGCTCGGCATCAACCTCGTGGCCTCCATGATCGGGCACCTCCTGCACCACTTCGAGTGGTCGCTGCCGAGCGGCACCAGACCGGAGGACGTCAACATGATGGAATCCCCCGGGCTCGTCACGTTCATGGGCACTTCGCTGCAGGCCGTCGCCAAGCCGCGCCTGGAGAACGAGGAGCTGTACAAGAGGGTCCCCGTCGAGATGTGAGCTGCCTGCCGCCGCTTTGAATTCACTCCTCGATCGGCTTGGGCTTTTCTTCTTCCTGCTGTGGTTATATACTGCTGCCGCTTTCCTCGCCAAAAAAAAAAATACTGCTTTCAGCTAGGTGCTTCATAGAGTGTTGTATAATGTGTGGTGTTTAGTTGCATTTTTAATCTCATAAAAATGGCACACGCGGATCCTTCAAATGATGATTATACACTCACCTTCTTTCCTTATAGATTTTTAATGTCTGGTAATCATAAGTGAAAATATCGTTTTACACCATGTATATTTGTGTCACAAGTTAGCACGATCCACTTTGAACTGAAATTTGGCACTGAAAGTTCTGGGCTTTTCAAAAAGCAAATTTGCTTTTTGAAGCGTAAGGCTCAAATAAAGTTCTGCCTTTTGGGCCTTAATTGGAAAACCTAGTGGCCGAGTGTGGTTGGGGGCTTGGGGCTTTTGTTTTTTTTTTAATCGTGGACAACTCATCCAATAAGGTGATGTAAGCGGCTATTGGCTATTGCTACATCAAATTTGTGCTGCAAATTGGCTTATAGTCCAATGGTAGGACGGTCCAGTGGGACGCTACCCACCAGGGTTCAAATCCTAGTTCAGATCTGCCGGTGCTCAGTCATTCAAAGGTGCTCATAGGGGTAGGATTTGCGTACGTGTGTTTCTAGGGGTGAGTGTGCATGCGTGTTATGGGCGTCTACGTTGTACTGTGTAATTCTAAAAAAAAATCAAATTTTTGCTTTTTTATGTTACCAAAATCACCAAATGGCAACATGGTAGATCATCTCATCCTATATTTTATCGCTCAAAAATATGCAGGCAATTAATTACATACCTAGGAATAGGACTTGCCATTGAGTTGTCTACATAAATAAATAACACTACACAATAGAAACAGGATAAAATCCTCTTAGATGATACTCCGTGACCATGCATTAGAAGTACACGTCTCAACATCTTTAATAATAACATAGTATGTAACTATACAATGAAAACACATCTCAGGCCATTTAATTATCTAAAATTATTCTGTATTACAAAAAAGGTGTGCTCGAAGGCACATAGAGACATATAGAGGAGAAAATTAAAGGTGGATTACGAGATCTCATTACTCATTCATCACCCATGGGGCAAATAAGAAATAACAACAACAAATGATACGTTAAATGAAATCGGAGTTTTTTTTAACTAAATGAAATCGAAGTTAATGACAGCTGTTGTGATGAAAGCTAAATCCAGCCAACTATATCAGTTGATTTATCCGAAAGGAACAATGATAAAGGTCGACGAGAACGTCAAACGTGCGGTAGAAATTTGATGTTAGAATGGTCATTATCAACAAAGTAAGGCGGTGATCCAAGAATAATCTACACATGACGATGCATCGCACTAGATAGCTTGTAGAGGCTACTAGATTCCTAGGGCAATGCGCTGTTCTTTTGGCACTGCTAAATCTCTCTTTTTGGCCAACTTATCTCTCCTCCTAAAATTAGCAATACTTGAAAAGGATAAGGATGTATTCGTGGAAAGAGGGAGAGAACGGATAGAGTTAATGACGTACGTGGGATCTCACGAGGCAACCTCCGCCGGGACGGAAGCGGCGGTTGTTGCACCTAAACCCGGTTTAAACCAAAAAAATCCAAAAACGGGAGGAGTCTCCACTCTCCAGGCGCGTCCGAGCCGCTCGGCGAGCCGTCGGATCCCCTCCGCAACCAAACCGACGGCGGGTGCAGGAGCCCACCAGCGTCACGGCTCCGCCCACACCACCCAACCCCGCCCGCTCCCTGTCATGCGGGCCCCGCACCCTCGTCCGGAAGGGAACGAAACGAGCGGCTGCGCTGATGTGTGTTCCCCCGCGCGACGCGCGGGGGGAGGGTCGGTCCATGGACGCGGGCCCCACACCGCCCTCTCCCGCCTTTCGACGCGCGCGCGCTTGGGGTGAGGCCTGGGCGCCTCCGTGGACCCGGTCCGTGTGGGATAGAATCCGGAGACCCCGAATCGGATGCTACTCGGCGCGGTCCTTGGCCTACGCACCGGGTTCACGAGACCCTCTTCACGGTGGGAGGGTGAGGAGAGTGGGAGAGGCTTGGCCCGATTCGCGCGGCCCGGCCACGGATCGAGCGACTTGGGGTGGGAAAGGCGTGCTGTTTCACAAAAGAGGCAAAAACAAGGGCCAGTAACGGAAACCCTAATGCCCCCAAATCCCCAATCCCACCCGGATTCGCTATTTAATGTTCCTGTTCTTTCCCCCCCGCGATCCGATGTCCGCAGCTGCGCTCCCCGCGGCGAGCGATCGAACCCCTGGTCCCGGCGGAGGAGATTTCAGGCGCTGGTCCCGGTCCCGGCGCTGCTAGGCCGGCGGCGACGCCATGAGGAAGAAGCTGGACACCCGCTTCCCCGCTGTAAGATTCAATCTGAGACCGTGCCATCGATTTAAATACCTGTGTGCTGATCCCAGTACGTACGCATGCGCGCGCGTATGCATGATATATTGATGTGTGCGCCTGTGTTAGTCATGTGGTTTTTTGATTTTCTGATGGCGAGGTTCCTTGTGATTTCAAATTTTCCGTTTGAAAAAAAGGTTTGCCTATGATTTTACTGGATCAGCGTGCTCCAAGATCGCGGTATGCGTGCGTGGATATGTTTTGATTAACTTTTTTTACTGTTTGCTCGGTACATAAGTCAGGGTATTTCGGGGTTTGCGTGGTTAATATGCTGTAGATCTAAGAAATCGATTTTTTTAATCCTGGAATGTCTAGGTAATTTTTTTTCTGCCCTCAGCATTTCCATGGTACGTTTTTGGTATGTACCTGGTTGCCTAGGTGGGAATTTTACATACTTGACTACCAGAACAGAATGCATTGGTTATTTTGATTTGAGGAGTCGAGATAAAAATAAATTGCTGGTGCCTAGATGCATTTAGAGTTTACTAAATATTCTTTTCGGATGTTCATTAAGTCTTGTTGCTGATTTAATCATCATCGGTTGTGAACAAATGATATCATTTGTTCTAGACCTATGGTGGTTGATAGCATGGTTTAGCAGCTTAGATTTGTGAGAATGCCAGTTTTTTACACTATCTGATTCCAACCATGGTATAATCTACTGTTATGATATGATATCTATGCATTTATAGTCTAAGGCAGCATAAATCTGTTTCATACGGAATCCCACATGTGATGCATAAGTCACTGCATTTGTGATGCATTTTTTGCTAGCATTTAACACTGAAATATGAATTGTATGCCTTTCTCCATCTGCTAGGATTGATGTTTATAACCTCATGTATGCGCTGGGGAAGAGATTTCCAGCACTGCTTCCGGCACCATGAGGAAGAAGCTGGATATCCACTTTTCCGCTGTAAGATTCATCCTAGATTGTGCGATTGGTTTAAATTCCTGTATGTATCTGCATGTGGATGCATGATACGTGGGCCTCTATTATGCATATAAAAAGGACATACCCAGTGTCGTAGGCTCCCGCACTTAGCGGGGTCTCGGGGAGGTTATTAGCGGGAGGTCTTTCCCACACATCGTGCAATGTGTAGAGGCCACCGCTCGAACCTGTGACCTCTTGGTTCACAGGAGGCAAGCACTACCACTTGCACCTGAATTCTGTTGATGAGATTTGCTTATGATTTCTATTTCGTTCAAAAAAAGGTTTGCCTGTGATTTTGCTGGATTTCTGTGTTCTGAGATTTTGGTAATCATCTATGTGTTTTTAATAAACTATGGTTCGGCACATACATCTGGATATTTCAGGGTTTGATTGGTGAATATGCTGTAAGGTGTAAGCAGATGATTTGTAGAAATCCCTGGAATGTGTAGGTCATTTCACCTGCTGCCATCATTTTGATGATACTCCACGTTTTGGGGCATGGATCAGGTTGCCTTGTGGGTGGGCGGGTTTGGTGGTGGTGGTGGTGGGGACTTGTACACAATTTGAACTCTCTTATGATTCATGATTTGTTTATGATGGATAAAAAAACTGTTGGTGCCCAGATGCATTGAGAGTTCACCAAACATTCTTTTGGGATTATCGTTGACTTAATACTGTATTTGATTTAATCTTCATCTGTTATGAACAAATGACATTATTACTTTGTGTTAATATTATGCAGTCAATCATGCAAGTCATTTGTTCTAGATCCGTGGCTGTTGATAATGTGGATTAGCAGCTTAGTTTTGTTGTACCATCTGATTCCAGGCATGGTATAGTGAGTCACATGTTGTGATATCCATTCAATAGAAAATCCACATCTGATGCATCAATCCCTGCATTCAGTATGCATTACTTGCTTGCCTTTGCTTTGTAAAATGAATTGTACATCTTTCTCCATCTGCTAGTACTGATGTTTATAACCACTTGTAGCAAGTAAGCACATTATGTGCACCGGTTTCATTTTTTTCCATAGAGGTTCTATTGTTGGGCCACTTGGGTAGTATGGGGTGATGACAATTACAAACAATTCTTCATGTAACTAGTTGATGATATCCTTGAGTTGATCTAATCTTGGGTTATTATTTTATGACACATAGCCTCGGATTAAGAAGATCATGCAAGCAGATGAAGATGTCGGCAAGATTGCTCTAGCTGTTCCTGTTCTAGTGTGTAAGTTCTCCTGTAATTTCCTAGAAATACACACATTGTAACTTACCATACTATAACGTCATAAGTTTTAGTCATGTAGTTATTCACTAATCAATAATCACTACGGAATGGATCTTTTTCCCGCCATGTTGTGTTTTTGTTATATGAGTATTGATTAGGCTTTAATTTAGGAGACCAAAAGGACAAAAACACGTGCAATTAAACTCCATTTCATGTAAAGTGGGTACATTCCATGCTATGCATTCATGTCTTACTTCTTCAGAAGCGGAATGATTTAATCGATTTTCTGATTGTGATATTTGTGCCAAAATATTTATATTTTAGGCATCCTCTTTGGAAACTTTAAGTACTTAATTATTAATGTTGGTAAAACACCACAGCTCTCTATTATGACCGGAATTTTATGATGAAGTGCGATGAGTCTACTGTTATTATAGTCTTCATTACCGCATATTATTTTGAGTTGAGGAAGTAAAATAACAGCAACAGGCTTAACTCTGGTCCATATTTCCATTTGGCAGTGGGTAGAAAATTAAACAGGCCTACTGTTAGATATAGTATGCATCCGTATCTGTACTTTAATTTAATGCTTTCTCATCCACTTCATGTACTTGTGCAAATTTAAATGTGCATGCAAGTTACTGTAGTAAAGTACAACATCCATATATGTACTTTAATTTATTGCTTTCTCGTCCTCTTCATGTACTTTTGCAAATTTAAATTTTCATGCAAGTTACTGTAGTAAAGTAACCCAAATTTGTCTTGCCATTTGCCATTTCAGCTAGCTTATCTCCCTTGCAGTTTGTTCTTCTATATCAATACAATTTCTTGTGATTGTCCACATTTTGTTCAAGTTCATCTAATGCCCATGTCTCCAATGTCCATAATTTGCAGCCAAAGCATTGGAGTTATTTCTGCAAGATTTATGCGATAGGACATATGATATTACAATTCGAAAGGGGGTCAAGACTGTTGGTTCTTCCCATTTGTAAGTACACTTGATCTTTATCTTCTTATCATACATAGAAAAAAATTTATTTCCTGGAATGTAGTATCATTTTACATGTTTTTGATTCATCACTTCCTCATTAAGTGTTTTGCATAATGTGTTCAGGAAACAATGCATACAAACGTACAATGTCTATGATTTCTTGAGGGATGTAGTAAGCAAAGTTCCAGACACTGGTACATCTGATGCTATTGCTGATGATAAGCTTGGCAAAAGAAGGTAATTTAATCTGTCGTGTGGTTAATATGGTTCTTATGTCTACAGATCATCTTCTGCAGAATGTTAACAAATGTCAAATTGTCATCAGGAAATCTGAAGAAGATGGAAGTGATGAGGAACTAAAGAGGACAAGAAATGTAAGTCACTATTATCCACAACTTCATGTTGATGTTTCATATTTCACAGTTATCACATGTTTTCATGATAATTTGGCAAAATAGCCAATTTCATCTCTCAAGTTTTGTTGGATGCTCTATTTTGTCTCTGAACTTTGAAATCAGCCATTCCAATCCCTCAACTTGTTTTGGGGCTCAAACTGTCCTTGCTCCAATGTGGCATGCCACGTTGTGTGCTTAGTCTACCCTGAACATCCTTGCCTGGGATGTTTCACATGTGGAATATCTTTTTTTTTCGAAAAAGGGTATCCCTGCTTTTTAGAAAGCACATAAATGCTCAACTAAAGAAATTGTGGCAACGATCTGTCGATGTCCCACCAAAGATTGGTTTAGTAATGTATGGAACAAAACAAGGGTAGATGACTCAATAAAGGTTGGCCAGCACTGACTAGGCATGCAACTTGACATGCCACGCCGGAGCAACCGAGCAAGGATAGATTTAAGCTAAAAAATGAAGTTTAAGGACTGGATTTTTAGTTTGCAAGTTCAGTGACAAAGCTGAGTCTCGTGCAGAACTTGAGGGACAAAGTGGACTATTTCACCTAATACTTTAAGTATTTATATCAGAATGTAATTTCCCTCTGATATGCATCCTTGATGTTTCTCTTATATTATCAAATATAAGTCCTATCCATAAAATATAATTCCTATTTTCTACTCCCTCTGTCCCAGAATATAGCTATGTTTAGGTTTTTTTTTTCAAGTCAAACCTTTTAAACTTTGACTGTGGATAGTAAAAAAACATAAAGGTTGATAACTTAAAAAATGATATTAGTTGTTTCATAATGAAACCAACTAGCATAGCATGTAACCTTTTCTACTTAAAATTAATTATTGTGTAGGTTAAAGATGAAAATGTTTGACTTTGACCAAGTCTAAAAATTGCTATATTTTGGGATGGGGGTAGTATTAGATTCGAATTTTTAAGCTCTTTTTTCTGATCCAAGTTGCTTGTGTGCAGGATGCAGAAAGCCTTACAAGCAATGGCAGGGGCCATGGGAGGGGTCGTGGAAGAGGTCGCCGTGGTGGGCGTGGTGCTTGGAGGGAGGCTTTCACAACTCATGAACAATTCGTGGAGAACCAATCTAGCAAGCCAGCTGGCCTAAAGGTGGAGGTAGCAAATGAGGTATCAGATGCGACTGAAGCAAAGGAGGCTACACCAGTGACCAGTGCCAGGGCTTGCTTAAGGAACATTGACTTAAATTTAGATCCAGTAGATGAAGATGAGGTTGCTGTGCCACCCCAAACCCAGTCATCTGCTCCTGCAACTAATTCAGCTGCAGCCAATTTAGAACTGACTGCTCCAGCAACTAGTTCAGCCGCAGCCAATTTAGGACTGACTGCCCCAGCAACTAGTTCGTCTGCAGCCACAGCAGGACCATCTGTTCCGCGGTCGAAGGAAGGAGCGAAACTCAAGGAGTTTCTGGGTGGTTGGGAACTGCCTGACATGAACAAGATGGACGTTGACCCAGCTCAGTTTGCTTTATCGTCGAACCATAAATTGGACGATGACGAGGATTATGATAATGAAGACTAGGTTTTAGCTCCAAGTGGATAAGTAGGACAGCAGGATAATCGTAGGTTACTCTGTAGCAATTGCCTTGTATCATGTGTATAATAGCCGCTGAAGCTGCAGATGTAGTTTTAGAATATGCTAGATGTTAAAGTCGCTCGACTATAATGTTCCAAAGTAAGATTCGCTGGACAGCTAGTGTTTTGGCACAGGTTCGCCAGTTGTCCATTCCTGTTGCTCCCCAGTTTAATGTTGATTATGCTTATGTGTAATTGGATAGCTGTTGAAAATGTTGTCGGTGGAAATTTCTCATGTCTACGGCTTTGATGTAAAATTGACCTGACTAATTGATACTCCGCTGCCGCTGCTGCTTTGGAGGAAGACGCAGGTTTAAATGTGGTGAAAGTTGAAGCAACGATGGCTAGAAAATGCAATAGTACTTCAGATTGCTTGTAGCACAGCGCACTTCATTGCAGGACTTAAAAAAACATATGATACATCTGGTAAGTTGGTTTATTCATCATATAAACTCCTCCAGTGAGGTGGTGTATCCATGTCTGATAGCTAAATCCTTTCATTGTTCTGCTCCAGCGTCCAGCGACAAGCTTGAGCCTTCAGGGGAAAAACACATCACACTGGGAAGATGGTACGTTTGCCTGAAACATGGTTATCATCAGCAAGGTAAATGTGATCAGCGATCGCCATACTGGTTTTTTAGAGCTATCTCAGTGATTCAATTTCAGTGTCAGTGGTGTTCCCGTCTGTTTCTTGTGGGGGGAAAAAGAAGCTTGTACCTCAGGCGGCCGCGGCGTCCCCGACGGGCTCGAAGCTCTGGAGCTGCTTGAAGTTCTCCCAGACCTTCT